>NC_136806.1:29961995-30071995 GCF_951216825.1 Electrona antarctica | reverse complement strand
TGGCATTGGTGTGTGAATGGGTGAATGTAATGCACAATCTCTGTAAAGTGCCTTGGATAAAGATAAATAGACTAGTGGTCGAGTTGGGTAGAGATAAAACCATGGATAAGACGTTCAAGATCAGAAAGGGTTACAGCAGACTTGACTATAAAACCCTCAGCTGATAAAATATGGATTTAACAACATTGTTAATCTGTTTGACAAGCTTAAAATCACTGTACAATTTGACACGCCAAGGTTTGACCACCACACTCATTCCAATCATATTTTAAATATATTCTACACGATGGGGTGGTTATATCCTAACCCTAGATGAGGTATAATAACACATTGTACTGTAGCTTCATGTTGATCTGACTTCATGTGAAAACGTCTATAATGTCACTCATCTATGTCCAATGTCAGACTCACTGTACTTACTGAAATATATTGACTAACACACCTGACAGTCACATTCTGTCTTCTGTGCTGTGTATGTACGTGCATTTGTGCGACCCTCAGGGCCCTGCTGAGAGAAGACGAGGGGACAGTAGAAACAGTTTGAAAATGAGGGTGGGAAAGAGGGAGGGGTGCAGACTGTGAGAACCAAGGGGAAGGGAGAGGGTTAGGTGTGTAACAACAACATTACCAGCTACATTATTATTATTATGTGTGGGGGTCCGCTATAACTGCCTCTGTGTCAATGCAGTAGTTTAGGTAGGACCCAACATTCTCTAAGGCGGAACTATTGTGTTCTGAGTCGTATGTTTCCGCCCGGACATATTTGCGGTGCGCACATGCGTCAGCCAATGAGAAAAACAGCTGGACTAGCTTGCACATCGATTATAGACTCAGCTTGCTATATTGACGATATGCATACGGCTGCCATCTTGCCAGCAAGGTGCTAACTAGGTGCAACCTCCCATAAACAGCCCATTAATCCAAACAGAAAAGTCCTATCTAATTGTATTAAATAACGTCAAACTCACCAACATTGCAGCTGTACGAAAAGCTTGAATTATTTCTATCTGCAAAGTGTTTTTTTCATAAAAATCCACCGTAGACATGTTATGAAATATTGCAGCCAGCCAACTGTTTGTCTTCCATCAGCTTCCCCCTGAGCAAACAGCTAGGAAAACAGAACAAGGAAAATAAAGTGAAAATAGAAAGGGCTTGTACGTGGTCCGACAGAAAGTTGGCACAGTGCACCGCAACAATTTCTTACCCATTGTGTAGAAAAAGATGAAGAGATAGCACGGCAGAGAGAGCAGAATATACTTCAGCCATCTATTCTTCTTCTTCGCTGGCTGTATTGATGGGCCGGATTCCTTTGTGCTTGTGTTGGTGTCAGTGACTAAAACCAGAGCTTACAGGGAGTTTGTCTGAGAGCGATTGAGCCAAGCTGGCCTCCTGTATTTCACTTCTTATACCCAGAATAATTACGAGAGAGAGAGAGAGAGAGATAGACATCAAGACACACTGATACAAACGGCAGAAGTGTTGACTGGTTTATATATGCATTATTACTTGAAACACCACATGAGACAAAATGCAAATAGGCCTTCAAAACTTCAGCAAGGTTTTGTGTAAATCAACATAGTGTATAGATTTCAGCAGACAGTAGAATTTGTATTTGTCCTGATGTGAGCTTCAGTCAGCATCCAGTGCTGCTCCAGTACAGATTTTGACCCGTCTTGACCCAAAGCTCCTTCGATATTTAGTCCAATAACAATCACAAAATAAAACTGTATTAGCTAGAACATTTTTTCAACCCATTGAACGAGTTTCTCAACAGAACTGCAGCATTCTCATTTTGGACTGACTCTAGACATCGGTAGGAAAGGAGAAGCGGTGCAACATTTAACAGCAGCTGGATTTGACATGAGCTAGGTTTCAAAACACACAGAGGAAAAGCTTCCTGCGATTAATTGCATTGGCACAGTACTATCAGAGGTAGGAATAGACCCCTTATCAGACGACATCACACCGATAAGATCCAGTATGCGCACGCAGGCCAGCACCATATGAACCCAACCGCTCAAAAAATGACATGGAAAACTGCTCACTGCACTCTTGTGTAAAAATTTGCCATCAAAATTTCAGATGTTGTTTTTCTCCCAGTGTGGAGGAAGAATGCTTAGGATTTTTATCTCTCACCATTGAAATATATAATCCTTGGTTTCAGTTGTGTGTAAACAATAATAGCAATTCAAAGCAGTTGTCCTAAAAACCACAAGTATTCTTTCTTTCTTTCTTTCTTTCTTTCTTTATTTCTTTGATTTTTGCAGGAAGTATAACATTCACACACTGCTGAGCGCTGGGACTCTCATTGAGGTGAACTTGTCCTTTTTAAACTCCTGCATTCACTCCAGGCAGCATCAAGATAAAAGCAACTCCTACACTCGGACCTATATGTCAATGGATTATTGGTCCAGAGAGAGAGAGAGCATTGCAAGGGCTGGTGTTGAATGCAGAGGAGGCTTACTCTCTATAGGCCTACTTTAGAAGGGAATCAATGTCAGACACTTCTTCACCTAAAAAAAACAAACATATTGATTGGTACCCTGCACTGTTGTTTAGAATGCTTTGAATGTGCAGTAAGATATATTTTTATGATTACTACAATATACATCTGACTGTGTACTGCTGTCTATCTGTACTATCTATCTATACTCACAGGCCCAGGCCCTGTTTGGGACTCACACCACCAGGCTTTCTACCTCGGAGGAATTTAAAACATTTTAAAATTACGATGCCCTTGATCACGGGGAATTTGGGGTACTTCTGATTCCGGTTTGTGGTTTCCTGCCTGATGACTACAGATCAGTAACTATAACATGACACTCCCGACCGGATCATAAACCCGAAAATAAATGCTTCCCTAGGTGTGGCCCGAGGTGTGTGTGATTATAGGAAACATAGAGGTCAGCATGGGTGGTATAATCCAGGTCTCAGTCAGAGCAAGGAATTGCAGTGACTGGAGGGAGGCATGAGCTTAAATTAATTCAGCCTGCTTGGTATGGACGCCAACTACATTTTCTTACTTCAAACTTCATTCCTGGCAATCAGGATCAAGTCAAACACGCAGTGTTTTCCAAAAAGCCTGCAGTCCCTCTGGCAGAGCGGTGAAATCCTTCTAGCTCACTGAACCAAAAATACCACTCTGCCTCTCACTTGCTGTCAATCAACCCTCCCGCCTGCAACAGGGTCACACATGTCATTTTTCTATTCTTCTCAGTGAGTCATTTGTTCACACAAACTGCAGTGCCAGTGAAAGCAAAACGCTCCAATTTACTCCCCCAAACAAAGCCTTCACCAGGCTGAAAATACACAAGACAAAAATAAATACAGCACAGGAGAGACAGACAGTTGGAAAGCTGAGAGGGAAACAGTGATTCGATTGAACATTTTTATTGGATCAGCAGGAGTACGTGAGCTACTGCTTCCTTTCACTCAAACTCCCTCGATGCGCTAAGTCAAAGTTCTGCATGATTAGTCATTGGAGAGAGAGAGAGAGAGAGAGAGAGAGAGAGATGTGCAGGGAGACAGCCAAGCTGTTCCTGACCAGAGAACTGGTATGTGTGTGTTGAGACAACCAGTGTACAGAGTCAGACAGCTGTATAGGCCTCTCTGTCTGCAGGCATAGCCTATGGAGAATATGAACCCAGAAAACATGATGTCATCACTGCATTAATAGACAGTGTTGGACAGGAACATCAAGTGACAGTGAGTCAGGGAACATTCATGCATATATCATTGACAGTAGAAACTTTGCTTATTTTATTTTATTTTTCTAATTTCCCCCTTTCTAACCTCATCATCCTCCCCAGACATATGTCACATTATTAGCCTGAGTCAACTTAACAGCAGCCAAGTCAACAAGGTGGAATGATGCTCAACTATTGAAGTGAAACATTGACCTGCTGACTGCTCAGTGTTCTCATAATGTTTGACCTTGTGACCCCTGTGAATCAACAGGCTGACCCATGTTCCCTCCAAGCTTCATGACTGTCTGTCAGTCAGTCAGTCAGGCAGGCAGGCAGGCAGGCAGGCAGGCAGGCAGGCAGGCAGGCACGCATGCACGCACGCACGCACACACACACACACAGTGACGAATAGGCTATATATAAAGAATATAATGATGGTGGTTTCCAAAGCTGGAGTTATTAGAAACAGTATCTTCACCTTGTTTCATTAAATTCAATGTAGGCCTACTGCTTCTTTCTATCTATGAATGAACATATCAATAGGCAAGTGTTTATGCTGCTGTTAAATGGATGTAAACAACACAGCAGGAGATAAACTCTATGAAAGTATAACAAACAGGTGAGGGGATTCAGCTTGTAGGTATTGCTGACAACATGACACTGACAGCAACACACTTTCTTTGAATGATAAATGAGTACAGGAACAAATAATTAGCATAATTTTGATCTTTGGTGTTCTTTGTTTTTCCATGACACATGCAGTCAGCCACTGTAAGTAACAGCACTTTGCTACAGTGCAAACAAAAGCCATCAGAATGAAAAGATTAGCATTACAAAATACGATTTGATTCCATGCAGAGAAGACTCCTATATACACAAGCCATAGGGGTACATTGTGTGCGTGTGTAGTAATCATGATTGTGTCAGTGTTGTCCTGTGTGATTACTCCCTCCCTCCCTCTCTCTCTCTCTCTCTCTCTCTCTATCTCTCTCTCTCTCTCTGCAGCTCTTTCTCTCTCTCTCCCTCCTTGCAGTTTTGCACTAATCATGCACTAATCATGAATCGCAGCTATATGCTCGAATGCACCTTATTTATAAACTGACATAATGTTTGGGTATGCTATCATGTGTAAATATGTAGATACCTTGTTGTCGCTTTTATTCATTCTTTCCCCCCCTTATTGTCCCTCATTCCCAACGGGCATCACTCTTATAGTCAATGTGTAACCAATGTTTTCTCAGGGTTTAGATGGAAGAACATTTTGTCATAGTCAGTTATTTTTCAACAATCTTGCAAGGTGGAGAGCTTACTAGGGTCAGTAACTGAATGTCATGTGGTACGAAACACACTTAACACATTGATGATTCAAGTTAATTATAGGGTTAAAAATCACACCTGTGGGCCTGGGCCGTGGCTCAGCGGTCCAGGCACACTGGCCGGTAGCCCGAGTCTGGCAGTGTGCCGCGGGTTCGACTCCTGATCCCGACGGCCCTTACTGCATGTTGCCCTCTCTTGGCTAGACAGCTATCTCAAAGACCGGAAGCAATATGTCCATGTTAATGGAGTTGACTCCAGCAAGCAACATTTGTGTTTTATTTGCAGATGACACCAGTCTTGGACAGCTCCTGCATCTAGTGGAAAATGACTTAAAAACTTTAAAAAAGTGGTTTGACATAAATAAACTATCATTAAACATCAGCAAAACGAAATGCATTATATTTGGCAATAAAAACGTGAATTATCCAATAACATTTACCATAAACGACATTGAACTAGAGCAAACAAATCAAACAAAATTCCTAGGACTCACTTGGAAACCACATATTGATATTCTAAAAAGAAAACTGTAATTGCAATATTACATAAAATGAAAGGTATTATTAATAGAAAATCACTCATGTGCAGATCATTACTGCTACCATATTTGACATACTGTGTGGAAGTCTGGGGGAATCCATACAAAACAATATTACATCCCATTTTTATACTCCAAAAAAAAGAAATAAGAATTGTCAATCTGTCAGATTACTACACACCAACCAATCCGCTATTCATAGAAAACCGCACATTGAAATTACAAGATCTAGTCAACCTCAACTCCACCGCAATAATGTACAAGGCCTACAATAAAACACTCCCAAGCTGCATGCAGGAGTTGTTCAAGCCAAGAGAGGGCAATTACGAACTCAGGGGAACCGCCATATTCAAGCCAATTAAGGCAAGGACCAACACCAAACGTAGATGCATATCAGTCATTGGAGTAAATATGTGGAACTCACTAGATAATGAACTTAAAATGTCCAGCTCAATAAAAACATTCAAGAAACTATATAAAGCAAAGGTCATTGATATGTATATAGCAATACATGCATAGTAATGTATATTAAATATTGTATATTATATAATATAGTATATTATACTAATAATAATGATTAATAATTATTACTATTACTATTACTATTATTATTATTATTATTATTATTAATGTTGGTACTACCATCATTATAAATAAATAGTATAATAATTACATCTGTTGCATGTAGCAATTAATGCAAATATGTTTTCCTTTTTTTGATTTTCTTTTTCTTCTGTTTTTTTTGTGTGTGTTTGGTTTAGCTCTGTAATGTAATATTTGAACCTCATTTGCTTATAAACTGTATACTTCTATTACTTTACCTTTTCGGCCAAATAGTCACCTTGTTGGACTAAGTTGTAGGCTACTGTATGCCTATCAACTGTATTGTTTTTAACAAATGGCCGAAATAAAAATAAACTAACTAACTAACTATGTCACTCCCCCATCGCTCTCTCCCATTTCCTGTCAGCCTACTGTCTGTCCCTCTATAAAAAATCACACCCGTGTGAACTGAGTGGTGTAAGGTCTTATATAGCCTGATCAGCTGTGGTCTGACGTAATGTCTGACGTAATTAAATCACACCCGGGTGAACTGGGTGACCGTAGCAACCATGCTCATTTTTTGACATTTTTGACGACAAAGCCAGTCGTAGGAGTGGTTTAGCGGGAAAAAAAGCGAGGGGTGCTAATATATTAAAGTCATGTTGATTAGGTGATGTAATGGTGATGTAAAACAAACGGTGCCAACACAAACATTAAACGCCATTAACAATAAAGAGACAATATGACGTAATGAGGCACATTATGACGTAAATTTTCCCTTCATTGTCAACGGCCTTTACAAAAAAAAACATTGAACTAAAGACCAACATTAAACCTGTGTATAGGTCTATAGGAGGGGTTGGCGCACCTCAAAAATGTAGATGTACCATCTCATTATCGAGGGGGACCCAACATAGATACATGTCACAATCATTACTGTACATAATAATGTATACAGAGTAGACAACACAAAGTATTACGTACGTGGACAAAACAAAACACATTGGAACCTTAAAAAAAACGTCACAGCCTCATTATAGCATAAAATGGGGTCATCCCTATGTTCACCAGGTTCTAAATTTCCCACTTGCCTTATAGGGTTAGGGTTTAGTGTTCTGGAGTTATACTCTGCTCAATATAGTGAGTGCAAAACATATGGTATGATGGCAAATTTACTGATAACAAGAACATACAACTTCAAAGTAAAAAGTAAAAAGAATGGAAATGTTGAAATGTCTCTTTTCTTGGTAAAGTATTCCAGGGCAGGGGCTTTGAAAGAAAAGGCATGTTTCACCAAATTCAATACTAACCAAAAGAGTAAAGCAAACCTGAGTGGAGTGTCTAATTGTTGTGTTGAAGGAATGAAGTTCTAAATAGCGTTTAAGGTAAATATACTGTAACTTGAATAAATACATTTGAATACAAATTTAAGCCAGTGCATGTGTCTTCTTGTATGTAAAGATGGCCATTGAAGTTGTCTATCAAACATTATGCAATGATGTGTGAGAAAAGGACAACCAAGGACAAATCTGCAGAGTCTGTTGTATGCTGTGAAACAGTATTTGATTTTGAGGCATTTGAGACTCAGTGAGTAATACGCTGTCGTTTGTAGTTTTGTATATTTTGAAGCTGCCTGCCTGCTTGCCTGCTTGCCTGCCTGCCTGCCTTGCCTGCCTGCCTTGCCTGCCTGCCTTGCCTGCCTGCCTGCCTGCCTGCCTGCCATGCATCTATCATCTATCTTTTCATTATTGTTCAGCTGTGTCTCTCTCTCTGCTTTCCATCTTAAGATGCAGCTGGCTGCACCTTCTATAGCCAACTGGCCTAATGAGATACTTTACACTCTGTGTGTGTGTGTGTGTGTGTGTGTGTGTGTGTGTGTGTGTGTGTGTGTGTGTGTGTGTGTGTGTGTGTGTGTGTGTGTGTGTGTGTGATAGAGAGTTCATGGCTGCCACACACCTCTGCACCCGCAAGTAATTTTTCAAGGCAAGGTGGCATAGGAGCATCCCACACTTCTCCTCCTAATGCATTCTAAATGGTGACACTAATGACGCACGCACGCACGCACGCACGCACGCACGCACGCACGCACGCACGCACGCACGCACGCACAGGTTTTATAATAAGCAAGGTGGTAAAGACTCAGCAGTGTGTGTGTGTCATGTCATCAGTGATTCACTTCCATCCATTAACACTGCACTCTAAACACTTCACAGCACTTCCTCCAAATTCATCCTCCATGATGCTCTCAAGCTGCCTTCACTCTGTGTTTGGATAAAGTCATCCACATAAACCGACATTGTGTTTGGTTGACCTCACTAGACACTTAGTCAGGGGATGTTAATACATTCTGGGAATTAATTTCTTTCCAAGAATTTTGTTCACCAATGTGTTTGTAAGGGTGTCTACTAATTGGTTTCTATTCAACCACCCTAGGGAATCTTTGACAGCTGCTATGGCCGAATTTAGCCCAAGGAGTGTTTTTCGTGCAGAACTTTAATGGCTTCAGAATCATGAAAAACCCCTAGTTTGGCCATAGCCCAAATGTGCTGACCTCATCACATTCATTCATTAATGTAATAATTTTGTGATGACCGCTATGGCCGTTTTTATCCCAAGGAGTGTTTTTCGTGCAAAATTAATGCTTGGAATGGATTCAGAATCATGAAAAACCCCTAGTTTGACATGTCACATGCTACTTAAAGCATAATGAAATTTAGAACATTTTTCCTTATATTGGTTGTTGATGGTACCTCAACTTTCAGCAGCTGTCAAAAATTACGCTAGAGTGTTGAATAGAAACCAATGTGGGATATGTTAGTAGACACCTTTACAAACACATTGGTGAAGAACATTCTTAGAAATGTATTCCCAGATTTGACATTATTCTGTCTGATAATATTCTCTGACTAACTGGCTTTGTTTCCACCAAATTACTGCAACAGATGACTCACTCTCAGTGTGTTTTGTTGTGCCAACCAACTGAAGGGAAACGTAATTGCCTCTGGTTTTGCAGCCTGCCCTGCAGTAAGACACAGTGTTTTAGTCCTTTTATTCATTTCACTTCAGGTGGAGGAGCATTCTGGAGACTGTGCTCAGTTACAGTCAGTGATTGTACCACTAAAATATATGATTATACTGTATTGTTGACCTAAACCAATAGAATAGTGCTTCTCAAACTGTTTCATTTCAAGGATACCCCGTTTATCATACAGTGGGTCGGGACCCATTTGTGAGTCGTGGACTGATTTCTATGGGTTGCGAGTAAATATGCCATTTCTCTCGTTTCTATTCCGAAAGATAAGTTTAAACAAGATAATTAAAAACATTTCCAACAAGTAAGTAAGTAAGTAAGTACTGCTCACCCGGGTGCCATCTACATTCCGGCTGTCACTTAACTATAGGGCATGATTTACATAGTTTGCTGCTTTTTTGAGCGGTGCTAACCGCTCCCAAGAACAGTATGTCTGTTTGAGCACGGAATGTCTGTTGTAGCACAACCTATTCACCCCTGCAGTGCAGATGCACACTGAGCAGTCAGCAAATTAGGGTCGCATGGGTCACGCACGCACGCACGCACGCACGCACGCACGCACGCACGCACGCACGCACGCACGCACGCACGCACGCACGCACGCACGCACACACACACACACACACACACACACACACACACACACACACACACACACACACACACACACACACACACACACACACACACACACACACACACACACACACACACACACACACACACACACACACACACACACACACACACACACACACACACACACTGAACATAATTTGCAGTTCATATATTCAGAACGGGTAAGGACTAGTATATATATATTTCCGGACAACGTCACACTGATGAGAACCTGTACTCGCACGCAGAACAGGAGGAAAATAAACCGATTAGATGCAATGTTTAGATGCAATGTAAAAGTGGTCACAGCACTGACATGTAAAAATGCATCCCATCAAACTTTCAGATGCTGTTTTCCTCCCAGTGTGGAATAAGAAGGTTTAGAGTGGATGTTTACTGTGATCTCTCGACTCTCGCTCTTGAAATTATTTGTATACCTATGTTTATGTTGTGTCAACTGGTGTCTAAACAATACTAGTGATTCTCAAAGCATTTGTCCCACAAACCTCCAGTCGCAGAGGGAGTGCTTCCTATGATCACGGCTTATTGATCGCGCAGCTGTATCTCAAACCTAATTTAGGTTCTGCCATGCGAAGGTGCACTAGCTGCGCGCAGAGCAATGTATTAAGATACTTGCCATTTAATTACTAACGTTTCAAAATGTTTGCATCTAGTATTGAATATTGATGGAAAAATCAATGAGTTGTCTATTGCTCGGGGAACTAGGCCTGCTGTAGCACACCTGACGTCTGCCTTTTTCTGCAACAATATTACATTGTTAGCACGCTGATCGTCTAAATTTAATTAAAGTCAAGAGCACAGCTAGTGACTGACTGGTGAGTGTTGAAAGTACCTTACTGTTTGTATAAGCCCAACCCACACCAATGATTCATCATGCAACTCCTTGCAACATGCAACTACTACCTGCAACTACTTGTAACCATTATCCCCAATGGCAGTTGCAAGGAGTTGCATTGGTGTGGTTGTTGACCTTAACACTGTTTTTTTTGTAAGGAGTTGCGAGTCACGACTATAGTTGTGATTGTGACTAGTTTAATTGAGTTGCAACTGGTATGGTTTGGGCTTAAATAGGGATTGTTTCTAACACCTTGTGACAGCCAGGAACAGAGTGCAATATGTATTATACAACAATGATGAGTGGCGCATGCTCTGCTGCGTTTGTTGGTGCTGGGTGTTTTCGTCTTTCTCGTCTATTTTCGTAATTTTTGTTTATTTTTACTTTTTGTCTGCCCATGAGATTCCCCCGTCTGGCTAAACGACCATCATGCTAGACATGTACAGAACAACCTGGATTGTATTTATTATCCTTTGGATAATAAATGACAGCTCCGCGGTGGCTCCGGTGGTTAGCCCAGCGTTAACGCCGGATGCCAGCGGTGACTACGGGACACTCATCCACACCTACAGCCGGGATGATCTCCTTCAACTACGGTCCTCTATTTTGTGCAACGTAAGACCGATGGACTACCTTCCTCCTGAGATGCGTCCCAGAAAGAGAGGTCAGTCGGACAAGGACAGTGGCGGAGGGGTCTGCATCTCAACAACAGGTGGTGTAATAACATCAAGGTACACAACACAGTCTGTACACCTAACATAGAGATGCTAACCCTGTCACTTCGCCCTTTCTATCTCCCAAGAGAATTCCCAACTGTGGTTGTCGGGTGTGTTTACATCCAGCCTAAAGTCACGACTACTCTGCTGCCTGTGAGGAACTGTTGGGAGCCCTCCCCTTTCAGGAGCCGCCACATCCCCCGTTCAACGAGGAGGATGTCCGACAGCTACTGGCCAGGTGTAAGCCTGGCAAGG
Source organism: Electrona antarctica (assembly GCF_951216825.1). NCBI lineage: Eukaryota > Metazoa > Chordata > Actinopteri > Myctophiformes > Myctophidae > Electrona > Electrona antarctica. The sequence goes on along the minus strand of NC_136806.1, from coordinate 30,060,435 downwards.
CGCCAGGGCCGGATGGCATCTCGGCAAAGGTGCTTAAGCTCTGCGCCATGGAGCTCTCCCCCATCCTTCACTCCATCTTCTGGGAATCCTACAGGACAGCAGCCGTACCCACCCTCTGGAAAACATCCACCATCATACCAGTACCCAAGAAACCCCGCCCCTCAGAACCCAACCATTATAGACCCGTTGCACTAACCTCAATAATGATGAAATGCCTGGAAAAACTGATCTAAACATCATTCTGCCAGCTGTCAGGTCACAGCTGGACCCTTTCCAGTGTGCCTATCGGGTCAAGAGGGGGACAGAGGATGCTGTGGCATGCCTCCTTCACTCCCTTCTCCAACATCTGGACTCATCTTCGGACAATTTTGCCACTATTCTTTTTGTTGACTTTAGTTCTGCTTTCAATACTATTCAACGCCATCATATGATCAAGAAACTGCATCAGCTCAACATCCCCCCACTTCTCATCCACTGGACTCACAACTTCCTAAGCAATAGACCACAAACAGTTAAAGTAGGTATGTGGCACCCACAACAAGTTATTGTTTATTTGTGTAATTCGTTTTATTTATATATATACACCTGTATTCATGATTGATGATTCATGTGAACAAGTTAAATACTGTGACATACATGTTTTGAATAACAGCCACTATGGACAGTAGGGGGCAGTGTCCGTCTGTTACATGCTGGGGGAACCACAGTGTACTGACGTGATTTCCTGCAAGACGCCATTATCTGATGGATCTTGCAAAGAGACGACACGTTTCTGTTGTTCATTCTTGTGTCCTGTATTCCAGGTTAGTTATGACCTCAAAACCACTGTATTTGCAACACAAATAATTCCGTGAGGAAGAGAAAGCACTTAGCTTCAATTTGATGTAAAGATGATGACGTTTGTTGTTGATTTAATGACTTTGTGAAATAATGCAATGTGGGTTCCTGCACAGTTTGTTGTATTATTATTTTGGAAACAGCTTTGTAAGTTTTGTCAACAGAAAAGAGTCAGAATGTGTGTATAATGAGATCGTTTTTGTATTTGAATGTATTACTATGAATATGTGTTTAGTATGGTCCAGTAGTGTTGAATTAGCTCTAGGCTAGTACTGTCTACTTTCTGCTAGCACTTTAGCGGTGCAGCTAGCCACACACATGTGCCTTGCCAAAACAATGCAGTGACTGCAATGATGTTATTTATACTGCAATGGTATTATTGTTGAGAGTATAGTATTATACTGTAAAGTAAAACGAGATATGAAGAGAAGATATGGGTTATGCTGTAGAAGAACAATGGTACTAGGAATGTGAATTTATTGCAATGACAACATGAATGTTAAATGGTATGATTATTGTTGAAAAGACAAAATATGAACATTGAATATACAATGGAAAAATAGAAAAGAAAGAAAGACAGAAAACAGTTTGTGAGTAAATAAATTATCTGATGGATCTTGCAAAGAGACGACACGTTTCTGTTGTTCATTCTTGTGTCCTGTATTCCTGGATAATCTATAAACTGCACCTCGGGTACCCAAACCTGGGACCTGTAACAGGTACATCATTCTCATCAACTGTTATCACCAACACAAGGGCCCCTCAAGGCTGTGTCCTCAGTCCCTTCTTCTACACTCTATACACAAATGACTGTAGCCCCTCACCCACTAACATCACATACTTTAAATACTCTGATGACACTGCCATTCTTGGACTGCTCCATGACAATAACTCTATTACGGTCTATCAGAATACCATTTCACACAGTGGTGCACTGACAACTATCTAGAGTTGAATGTGGTCAAAACAAAATAGTCATTGAAACAAACCACCACTCCTCATTAATGGTAAAACAGTAGAACAGGTTGATAGCTTCACATATCTTGGACTCACACTGGACAATAGACTTAGGTTTGATCAACACATTACATCTATCCAGTCACGCTTTCAGCAAAGACTCCATGTAATCCGTAAATTAAGATCATTATCTGTTGCTCCTCATCTTCTGCTAATATTGTACAAAGGCATTATTCAACCTGTTCTGTTGTACTGCATGCTTCTACACCATACTGTCCATGCCTAACAGGAACAAACTTTTCAGTATCACCCGTATTGCTTCCAAGATCATCGGACTTCCTACACCCACACTTTCTGATATGAACAATAAGGCCATCACACAGCTAGCACTTTCGATATCAAATGACACTGATCATCCCCTGTATCGCTTCTTTAACCTCATGCCATCTGGACAAAGATACAGAACCTTGCCATGGAAAAAGGTCCGTTTTAGTAGGAGCTTTGTCCCCTCAGCCATCGCGGCTTTAAACAAACTGCCCCGCCGATAGGATGGTTCTGTACATAGTGGGGACCTCATGTTTTGTTTTTGTATTGTCTTGGTGTTATGTGCTCTGTGTTGTTTTTGATGTGGATGTTGAACAGATTGTGAAGACAAATATCCTAGACAAATAATCCTAAAGATTATTATTATGCAATCATGCAACAGTGCTGGTGTTCCTGGCCACACACGCTCACTTAATAGGTGTTATTGAGTTAATGCACAGTAGTAAATATTATACAGTCATTACAATAGCTATACATTGTCTGCTGTTTGAAGGTGAAAGGAGGAGGCAGATGGTGCAATGTGTGAACTATTATAGATGAACAGATGTGAGATAGTGAAAAACTGCCTTCAATTTAGACAGGTGGCTCTGAACGCATGCACACGCATGCACACACGTACAGACGCACGCACGCACGCACACACGCACACACACACACACACACCCTTATGTAGGACATACTGTACAATCACACACATTGAAATATGTATAATTAACTTAATTAGTAGGGCGGTTTAGAGGCTCCGACAGCACCAAAATGACATGTTTTCGTAACATGTTTTTTTTGGGACCCTTATGGTGTCTAGTTACGATTTATTCTTGTTGCCTGGGTCAACTAATGCCCCATGGGGATTCTTTTGAACCCTTTTTTACACCTACGCCCAAAACAAAGCATACGATGGAGGTAACAGAAAATGCCATAACTCTTGAGGTAAACAACATACAGAGACAAATGACCACATTTGTCAAGGAATCCATTAAGTGGTTATTTTTAAGATTCAAGCACATCTTGACTATTTCAGGACAGAAACAGCAATAAAAACTACCAAAAAACATTCATATCACATCTATACTTCTGGGACATTAGTTGACCCAGGCAACAAGAAGAAATCGTAGCTAGACACCATAAGGGTCCCAAAAAAAAAAAAAGTTACGAAAACATGTCATTCAGCTAGGTGCTGTCGGAGCCTCTACACTGTCCTACTAAATCTTTCTGGTAAACCAGAAAATCTTGAAAGTGGAAAATGGGCAGACCTGGGTAGTTGCATCATAATCCAAGAAGACCAGAGAAAATCTTTTTTTTAAAAAAAATCATAATTATGACCTATCGGCCTGTTTTTATGGTTATTGATATAATGGTGAATAATCTTCAAAATAAAGTTTGGATCCAAGGTAGAATCCATCAGTAGGTCCCAAAGAAGCCTTGTGTAAAATGTGGCACTTTTATCCACTTGGTATCGTTAATCTTGCTAAACCAACACACTAGATATGGAACATGAAGAAATTGTTTAACTGCTATGGTCAACATGGCCAACATGATATCTCACAAATACACCGACTTAATATTTTCCTGGCAAAAAATTAATAAAAATTAGAAGAAGAATGTGCACGCATGTGCATGACTTCATGTGCGTGCAGCGTGCGTGCGTCGCGCTCCAGCTACTGTTGACACAGTTAGGCACCCCTGAGTACAACTGTTCATATAGTCCATACATACACACAGACACATGGGACACAGAACACGAGGCAATAAGTCTGCATCAACTGCTGGTCTGTGTAAAGTGATGTCTAACCATGAATGATGAGAGAGGCCTGACAGCTATAGACGTAGCATGGACACCTCCTCAATCACTGATGAACACGCGCGCACGCACGCACACGCGCACACACACACACACACACACACACACACACACACACACACACACACACACACACACACACACACACACACACACACACACACACACACACACACACACACACACACACACACACACACACACACACACACACACACACACGCACGCACACACACACGCACGCACACACGCACATGTCACAAGAACTATGAGAAACACAGTGTATTTAAAGTGCACTAATTAAAGTGCGGGGTGCATTGTACTGTGAGACTCATTTAAAACCATATAGCCAACTACGCCACCCTTGGATTAAAAGAGTCAAGGGAACTCTAACTCTAAACAATAAAAGGACACTCAGGTTCGATATTAAAACCAGTTTAAAAAGAGCAATAAATTAAGGAAAACGATAAAAAGACTGAAACAGGATTAAGGTGGGGGATTACAACAATAGTTTTATTTGCCTTATACAAGGGGCACACTAAAAATGGCCAATACAAAATACAATGATTAAAAACACCCTAAACCTAAAACCCTAACCAAAAACAAACAATTAAAAAGGTCTGGAGAACAATGTGCAAAAGAACGATGTGCAAAATAGCAAGGGGAGGTTGTGCAGGCAGTCAGGGAAGGGGGTACTCTTCTACGCCTTGTAGTCACTGAAACACAATAAAAATAGACGCCAGTTCATCTGGTCCGGAGCACTCTACATTCACAGTTCAACAGCGAGGTTCACGTGGGTAATACTGTGGTCGGGTACTTACAGGCGCCCCAGGCTTATTACACCTGGGCCGATCTGTCTCTGGCTTGCAGTATTAAAACCTCTCCGTCGCAACGCCGCCTCGCCTCTGGTTGGACTGGAACAATCCCTTCTGGCTCCTCACCACAGATCCTCCCTCCAGCGTCTTATTTAAAGTGCGTAGTGCCTTCCCTATACATCACATCCCCTGCATTCCGTCAGTTCGTCTCGTTCTCTACGTGCACATCCAGCTCTCCTCTCGAAACCTTTTCACTGCTTTCCGTGTCGTCTCTCCCTCTGTCGGCGTTCTGTCAAACATTTGTGCCCCGCGCCTGTGTGTCGGGGACACTCCCATGGACTGACCTCGGCACCGGATTGGCCGAGAGCTCTGCTACTGTCCCAGCTGATCGCTACCTACATCACACGGCTGCTGTCCATAGTAATTTAGAGTCCTGGGTGCCGTGTCAGAAAACAATCATTAATAAACCCAATAAATGCACACACAACCAAAATGTAATATTCAAACAAAACATGATCAACTCAAAAGCATGCATAACACACTGGCAAAATCATAAATCAAATAGAGCACATCAAAACACCACAGCAAACAAGGAAATAACAGTAATAAAAGGAAAAGCATCTTTTCTGCCTGCTGACACACACGCGCGAGTGCGAGCACAATAATGGTCGTTGACTTACAGTACAGTTATGGGATACTTTGAATCTGTGCAGGGGTGTGTGTTTTGTTTCAAAACTGCACAAATTGAGCAATTGCTTTTTCATGTGCTTTTGTGATATAGAGCCGAGGTAAAATGTACTACATGCCCCAGATTTGCAAAAGTCAGCCAAGCAGGCAGAAATAATCTCCATATTGGAGTTGTTGATGTTTATTCTCATAACACTAGAGAGCTCTTTTCCCCAGGCAGGTGGTGATGTCACATTTTCTTAGACCAACGTGAATCCAAGAAGCTCTCAGAGGAAACAAGGAACAGCAGAAGCCAGCACTGGCACTGAAGTCAACCATGCAGGTGGAATAATAATGTCTCACTGTGAGCTGTTGTTGTGATACTGTGTCTCCTTCTCGCACCAGAGATTTCTTTGCTATATGTATTGACTGTCTCTCCTACTGCAGAACTGTTGGACTGTAGAAGCTGTCTGGATGCCCTGTTTCCACTGTGATGGAAAATACACCTACTGGGATGAAACCCCCCCCCCCCCCCCCCCCCCCTCTCTCTGATCTCCATACTGCTTCTGCTGAACTATAACACCAGAATCCAGTACCCCTCCGACCCCAACTGCAAACTCACTCACATAGCCATGGTTCACATGACGCTCGTACTTCATGAAATCAGCCATATCAATCAGTTTTTTGTGACCACTTAATTTACAGAGCAAACGTGTACATAAACATTCACATTTCAAATAAAAAGTACTCATCACAGGTGCCACGGGTGTTAGAATTTTCCTGGTATGCTACGGCTATTAGCACCCGTGCATTCCGTGTTGTTTAATAAAAAAGCATTTTTATCGTAGGCTTTCAACTACACGCCCCTATCGGTTGGGAGGTGTGTTGCACTCTGATACACTGGGTGTGTTCCATATAGGCACACTGACCGATAATAATAGGCGAGTGCGCTCCCGGTGTGAAACTGTGAGTTTTCCGAACGCACCCCGTTTGAGAAAAATACCCGGGACGCTCGGATAAAAATACCTTTTATTAAACAATGCAGAATGCACAGGTGCCTTGGATTTGACCAGTAAAATTCTAACATCCGTGGCACACGTGGTGAGTACTTTATATTTGAAATCTGAACGTTCATGTACACTGTAAGTTTGCTCTGTAAATGTAGCGGTCCCAAAAAACAGGCTGAAGTTGCTATATACAGTAGTCATGTTTCAGGGCTAAACCTCACACAACCACCTGCCTGGCAATCAGATCTGCTCCAATGTTCCATATATAATCTTTGCTTTGACGTTATTGTTCTTTTATAATAATTCTTTTACGGGTAGAAAACAGTGTGTGTTGTTTAATTCTTCTCATTTACATCATGGTAAAATGTAAACTGTGAATGTTGCTGCAGAGTTTTATTAGCCTACCTTTGTGTCACTTCAGGGTCATTATTTGTGTGTCCTCTTATCTTTCAAGGGATCATTCTGATGTTTCATGTTTATGGTCACACAGAGAGGAATGGTAGGAATACAGCTTGTACAGGACATCACACATGTTCAACACAAGAACTTATGCCGAGGATAGACACATAAAGTGTAATGACACACTTGGGCTAAATCTAATCACACAACAATTTATTTAAATCCCAATTGCCTTTCAGCCCAGCGGGAAAAGTCCCGGCAGTCCAGATTCCCAGTCTGCCTAGGCTGGTTTCCAGCCTGATCCACTGCGTTCTGGGAATTTGTTTTGTCACTCCACTATCAGTCTGGCCAGCCTCCTGTTTGACGCGTTACTGTGATAGTGACAATATTGCAAATGTTCCTTGCACGCACGCACACACACACACACACACACACACACACACACACACACACACACACACACACACACACACACACACACACACACACACACACACACACACACACACACACACACACACACACACACACACACACACACACACACACACTAATCTGACACACATCTTGTTGGGTGATGTATTATTTGAATAGATCAGGAAACTGAACTGGATATTAACTCTTAATTGCTGAGGCTGTATATCTCCACTCCAATCACTCCAAAGCAGATTCTCAGATAAAGCATGTTTTTTTTCCCTACTAGGTGGTAATTGCTAAATGACATTCAGCCTCAGGGTCTCATCAACACCCAGCCAGTCGTATCAAACTAACATCTAGAGGGAGAATCTCATCCTTTAGTTTCATAGTTTGGGATTTCATTCACGTCAGGGAATGATTAGACTATTACTGATGTGGAGATGGAGGGAGAGAGACGCTCAGCTGGGGAGATCAGACAGAGGATGAAATGAGAGACCAAATCCACAGAGAGACCAATTCCGCCACTCTAATGTGGAAAGTAGAGATAAACTGATTGGTTAGAGATTGACTGCTAGCAGCAGAGTAACACAGCAGCTGCATTCATTGGAAAACATTATTTATAGTCTAATCGTTCAGGCAAATACATGTCCATTGTCCATGCACGCACACACGCATACAGACACGCAAGCTTGCACGCATGCATACTGTGTAGGCTATATATCATATAATTGGATCTGCTTCACACTCCAATAAATAATTTCCATTGAACAACATATATCTGGTATTTAGCGACCGACAGACAGACAGACAGACAGACAGACAGACAGACAGAGTCCAGTAAATAAAGGAAAACAATCCACCCAGTTTGGACAAAATTGGATTATTTTGTTTCTCAATTGATTCTGACAGGACATTAGGTCTACTAGCCAGGATTAAAAATCTACCCATAATCTGCTCACTGCTAGTACCTACATTTGCCATAATCCAAGATGCCACCATTGATAACCTATTATAAGCCAATATTTTCTATTATCCGGACAAGACAAGATAATTATTATCTCGTCCGGACAAGATAATAATTATCTTGTCCGGACAAGATAATAATTATCTTGTCCGGACGAGATAATATCTTGTTGTTTCTGCAATGTCAGGACTGTCTCTAATGCATTCCTCTGACTGAAAAATGATGAAAATTATAAATGAAATGGTGAAAAATGGTGATTTTTTTTTGAAAAATGTTGAAAAAGTCACCCAGCAGCTCAGATTCTGCAACGTCTATTGTGTCTGCAATGTAGAGACAGTCCTGACATTGCAGACACAATAGACGTTGCAGAATCTGAGCTGCTGGGTGACATTTTCAACATTTTTCAACAATTTTCAACATTTGTTCAAAATTCTTCATCATTTTTTCAACATTTTCAACATTTTTCAACATTTTCAAATTTTTTCAACATTTGTTCAAAATTCTTCATCATTTTTCATCATTTTTCAGTCAGAGGAATGCATTAGAGACAGTCCTTACATTGCCGACACAATAGACGTTGCATAATCTGAGCTGCTGGGTGACATTTTCATCATTTTTCATCATTTTTTCAACATTTTCATATTTTTTTAGTCAGAGGAATGCATTAGAGACAGTCCTGACATTGCAGACACAATAGACGTTGCAGAATATGAGCTGCTGGGTGACATTTTCAACATTTTTCAACATTTTTCAACATTTTTCAACATTTGTTCAACATTTTTCATCAGTTTTCATCAGTTTTCATAATTTTCATAATTTTTGTTAGAAAAATGTTGAAATAATGTTGAAAAATGTCACCCAGCAGCTCAGATTCTGCAACGTCTATTGTGTCTGCAATGTCAGGACTGTCTCTAATGCATTCCTCTGACTGAAAAATGATGAAAATGATGAAAAATGATGAAAAATGATGAAAAAAGGTTGAAAAAAGGTTGACAAATGTTGAAAAATGTTGAAAATGTCACCCAGCAGCTCAGATTCTGCAACGTCTATTGTGTCTGCAATGTCAGGACTGTCTTTACTAATGCATTCCTCTGACTGAAAAATTATGAAAATGTTGAAAAAATGATGAAAAATGATGAAATAATTTTGAAAAATGTTGAAAATGTCACCCAGCAGCTAGGATTCTGCAACGTCTATTGTGTCTGCAATGTCAGGACTGTCTCTAATGCATTCCTCGGACTGAATAATGATGAAAATGTTGAAAAATGTTGAAAATGTCACCCAGCAGCTCAGATTCTGCAACGTCTATTGGGTCTGCAATGTCAGGACTGTCTCTAATGCATTCCTCTGACTGAAAAATGATAAAAATGTTGAAAAAATGAGGAAAAATGTTGAATTTTTTTGAAAAATGTTGAATTTTTTTGAAAAATGTTGAATTTTTTTGAAAAATGTTGATTTTTTTTGAAAAATGTTGATTTTTTTTGGAAAATGTCACCCAGCAGCTCAGATTCTGCAACGTCTATTGTGTCGGCAATGTCAGGACTGTCTCTAATGCATTCCTCTGACTGAAGAATATTATTATGGAAATGTTGAAAAAACGATATGGCCTGGTATGGCAACTGCACTGACCTAAACCGCAAAGCATTGCAGAGGGTTGTATTGTGTACCGTGTTCAGCCGAACGCATCAGCAGATGTGCTCTCCCACCATCCAAGACCTGTACGATGAACGCTGTGTGAGCAAAGCTCGAGGAGTCATGAAGGATTCAAGCCATCCCAACCGCAGTCTGTTTGAGATGCTGCCGCATGGGAAGCGGTTTCACAGTCTCAAAGCCACTGGAAATAGACAGGGTATCTGCACATTTATGAAGTAACAATTAATGCTCATCTGCTGCAGCCTGTTTAACGCAGTACAATTATGGTTCATTTTGTGTTTTCAATTGATTTACAATAAAACAAATAACGTACTTTCACAAAAAGCCAGCATATTTTTCCACTCCCATGTTAATACAAGACTTGAAACATTACATATCCCTCTAAGGCACATTGTGAACAGATAAAAAACCAATTACTTATTTGCGATGAATTGTGCAGATAAATCATACGATTAATCGTGATTAAAATATTGAATCGTTGGACAGCAATATATATATATATATATATATATATATATATGAAAAGAAAATTTGATTTTTACTCATGTTGTGACCCATAAAAGCTGGTCCTTGACCCACAAATGGGTTCTGATTCTGACCCAGTGTTTGGGAACCAGTGCTCTAAACAGATCAATCAGGACCAGTTACAAACTCACAACAAAACGCAACGCAACACAACACAACACATGTTTAACCGTCTCCTGTCAGGTTCCTATTCACCACCACTGGTGTTTGTTGGAGGGTGTCAGAGCTGCAACACTGCAGGAAATGGAACCCTGTGCTCTATGCAGTAGAATATTAATAAGACCTGTCTCCCTAGGGTGTCGACCAATACGGCAATACCAATGACATCAATTTACCACCTCCTCCAACACCCCCATCTGTCTCTCTTCCTACATCATTCGGAACTTCCACTGCTTCTTTATAACTCTTTCTCTTTCCCCTGTGTAAACAGACTATCTAGTATTCACTATCTCTTCTTCTACACTTGCACTTATCCATACATAGTGCGTGACTCGATGTTTCATATTGGAACTCTAAGTATTAAAAGCACATTTATTAATCTCCGTGGAGCCTGATGGATTCTGAGTCGTATTACCTAGAAGTGTGAGTACACAGGTGTGGAACCACAGCAGAATCAGTGGAAACATCAACAAGATCTTCTAATTGGAACTGACAGTAACTGATATGTTATGGAGGACTTTGACAGGATGTGATGTCATCAGGGAGATAATAATGTGGTTGAGGTGCATGTGCAGGAATGATGTAACGCACACACGCACACACGCACGCACGCACACACGCACACACACACACACACACACACACACACACACACACACACACACACACGCTAAGAGTCAGCTCTCTCTATTTCACTGTTTAGCCTCATGCATGAGAATTGTAGGCTTACAGACAGACAGATAATTTGAACTAAACCGTGTTCACCCTTAAGGGACCCTTAAAGGTCTGTAACTCAGAAGGTCTACTTATTGAATGCAAAATGGACTCTTACGGGTCTAAAGTCATGGCACGAGGGCAGATTTTATACAATCTAAGGCTTCCTTCTTAAAATGTATTATTAATGGCCCGCAGTATAGTCATGTTAAATTCATATAGTTTCTGAGTGTTTTTAAATTAACATAGGAAGATATTCCAGTAGAATCTGTAGACAGGGAAAAACCTATAGGCCTAACAATCAATATTAATTTGGTGAACCAAACTTTTCTCAGTTAATCCCAAGGAAATTCTTGATTTATTTGCCATTTTTTACTATTTAAAAAAACCCTTAGTTCAAATAGTTCAAATAGCTGACCTACAAGCTCACAGACACAACGTGTAGATGTAGATCGGCTAGTTGAACTATTTAAAAATTATTTTCAAAATAGTAAAAAATTGACCACCTTGGTCCAGGGGCAATAGCCCGTAACATATTAATGGAGGAAAGACAACCACTTGCAAGGAAGGTTTTTGAGTGGTGTAAACCACTCCTACAACTGGCTTTGTTAGTCTGTCTGTCTGTCTGTCTGTGCTCAAAAAATGAGCACGGTTGCTATGGTCACCCAGTTCACACGGGTGTGATTTCATTACGTCAGACATTACTTCAGACCACAGCTGATCAGTCTATATAAGACCTTACACCACTCAGTTCACACGGGTGTGATTTTGTATTACAATAATGGATCAAATTATTTACATACCATGGCTTGTTTGGACAAAATAAAATAAAAGGCAAAAAGTAAAGCTTCTAATATCCCAGTAACAGAAAACAATAATTACAACTAACCTCCTTTCCTAAGGGAGATAAACTAAGCCGAACAAAATTAACGAAATTAGGCAACACAAAGGAACGACAGGTGGCTGGAGGAAAGCGCCCACACGCAAGTAGTAGTAGTTTCCTCATTGAGCTCCAGCTCAGACTGAAGTATAGCACGTCAGTAGTAGTAGTAGTACAGTAGTAGTGGTTTCCTCATTGAGCTCCCAGCTCAGACTGAAGTATAGTACTACAGTAGTAGTAGTAGTACAGTAGTAGTGGTTTCCTCATTGAGCTCCCAGCTCAGACTGAAGTATAGCACGTCCTCATTGAGCTCCCAGCTCAGACTGAAGTATAGCACGTCGGACACCCGAGGCCTCAGGGGTGGCACGTGACCGGTTAGCCAATCAGGAGGCGATCAATCTCCTCTGCTGGCATAGGCCGGCCCCCTCCAGGATGACATAATGAGGGACAAACTACTCATTATCCTGCAGGGAGGATAAGAGCAAAATAACACGTACACATGCAGGCAGTGGGCGCCCTAACCTAGGGTTCAAGTCTACTTGTATAAATATATAGATAGGTATAACAGAGTTAGCTCTATATGGTATATACCAGTACGACGGCTGAGGGCGGGAATACCAGCCTTGTGATTAGAGTGTCTGCCATGAAACTGGGAGGTTGGGGGTTCGATCCCCGGCCGGGTCATAGCAAAGACTGTAAAAATGGAACCCAATGCCTCCCTGCTTGGCACTCAGCATCAATGGGTTGGATTGGGGGTCAAATCAAACTCTAGTTTTCACTGGCTGCCGGGCGCGGCTGCACTAATAACTTTGGGACAGGCCCGTCTAGAGTTTGAATGGACAGGTATCAGTCAAAAGGGAGACATTGAAGAGGAAGAATGGATGGGGAAGGATCATGGAATGTCAGAACAGGATCTCCATCCCTGATGATGTCACGTGGGGGCTTGGGGGCTATCCCATGTATGGGGATTTTGAGTGACTGACTGACGGGCAAAAATGTACAATTTCATAGTAAATGCGACTTGCAGTCGCAATAATACCACTACGGAAATATACCATCTGTATATAAAAACAAATCACACCCGTGTGAACTGAGTGACCATAGCAACCATGCTCATTCTTTTGGTACGAACAAACACGTGGACACGTGGACACGTAAACTAACAAAGCCAGTTGTTGGAGTGGTTTACACCACTCAAAAAAATATAGATAGATAGATAGATAGATAGATAGATAGATAGATAGATAGATAGATAGATAGATAGATAGATAGATAGATAGATAGATAGATAGATAGATAGATAAATACACATAATATGTGTATTTATCTATCTATCTATGTATGTATTATATATGTATTATTCTACTCAGAACTCAAAATAATAATAAAACTAAATAACGGCTGGAAATTGACGTGATAGTTCAGTTGGTGATAAAAGCATGAAATTTGGCACAGATGACCTTCATATGACCCTAAATGATAATCAACCTTGGAAGTGAGGGGTGCCCGATCGATTGGCATTTGCGACATTGTGCGTCGAATGGATTCCAACGACAACCAGAGCGGTATTGTGACCAACATCGACACAGAGTGTGCCGTGAAACTCCTGGGGACCAACTACGTGCTGTACTCAGTCAACAGCAAGGACCTCCATAACATCTGGCCTTTCACGCACAATGACTTAATAGCCTACGATGACGTCTGGCCGGGGAGAACAAACGACCTGACCAATCGCATCGTCCTAAAACTCTCCGACGGAGTCCGATGCTCCATGAGCGTGGAGGAGGACAACAAGCTGCGCAACGTCTATCTGCACGTCAGTGACCACGGTCAGTTCTCCGATGAGGAATACTACCACCCCGGGCAGGTCCTGAGCGGTCCTGCAAAACTCTCCAACGCACAGAGAGGGGTCCGGGGTCAAACCCAACCTCGGAAAGAAGACGGGCAAGTTAGGAGGTCGAGGTGGCCGAGCTGTACGTGACGTGGTCGACACCAGCAGCTTCTTCCCCATGAGGTCAGGTGGCGTGGACCCCCCTCCCTCCACCCTGACATGCCACGGGAACACCTCGGCAGGGTGAGGCACACGACCACAACCAGAGGTACGTGGGAGACAGGCTTCTCTGCAGGCTCCCAGCCGACCCAAAGACACTCCTGTCCTGCCCAAGCACCCAGTAGGCTGGACACTTAAGAGGCTGCTCTGGGCTGGGGATTGGGTGGCGGTGGAGGTGGTTTCCACTAAGACGTCGGCGGACGTGACGTGGAAGGACGGCCAGGCGGAGAAGGGGATCCGCTCCAATGACCTGTTCCCCGTCGAGCACCTCGCCGCCGCCGGCGAGTTGAGCTAATGGAGGGAGTAGCAGGGGCATAACTGTGGCGCAGCCAACACAGTCAGAGTAATTTGGGGCCCATCGCTAAAATAAAAGTGGGTGGTTGAGGGCCCACTGTGACCACCCTGTGCCGCCCAGGGCCCACTGTTGGGTTGGTACGCCGGAGCGGAGAAGGGGGGAGACATGTGAACATTTGATTGAGGATTGATGAGGGTTTTTTTGTCTGCAGGACCCTGGTTTAAATGGTGCATTTATATTGCACCTTTATCCAAGGCCTGGTTTACAGCTTGAACACTGGATCGAAGTTGAAGAACCTGAAAGATCAGTGAAAGCTGTTTACAGAGTCATTGTGAATGGACGTAGTGTGATAAGTATTGCAGCCAGCCATCTCTTTGTCTTCCATCACCTTCACCCTGAGCAAACAGGAAAACAGAACAATGGAAAGAAAAGCGCTTGTGGTCAGACAGAAAGTTGGCACTGTGCACTGTTACAGAATCAATTTCCTTCCTCTTGTGCAGAAGAGAAAGAGATAGCAAGGCAGAGAGAGAAGATGAGATGGCTGAAGTATATTCTGCTGACAAGAGACTAATAGTGTGGCTGTATTGACGGGCTGGTTCCTTTGTGCTTGTGTTGGTGTCAGTGACTAAAACCAGAGCTTACAGGGAGTTTGTCTGAGAGCGATTGAGCCAAGCTGGCCTCCTGTATTTCATTCTTAATCCAGAGATAGACCCAGAATAACCCCTGACAACACATCAAAGCCTGGAGGATGCTCATTCCCAGTCCTGAAGATGAATCCATATGAACGAGAGAGAGAGGAACAGAGAGAGAGAGAGAGAGAGAGAGAGAGAGAGAGAGAGAGAGAGAGAGAGATGCTGGATTAAAGTTGGCGTTTTATTTTGAGTTGGGATTGCATGACAAACTCGTGAAATATTCGCGATGCTCGAATGAGTGATTGGTTTCTATGCATTTTCCTTGAGGTGCCACATGACAACATGCAAATACAAAACTTCAGCAAAGTTTGTGTAAATCAATATAGTGTAAGTTTTCAGAAGAATTTGTATTTGTCCTGATTTGAGCTCTAGTCAGCATCCAATGCTGCTCCAGTACAGATCCTTGACCCGTGTTGACCCAAAGCTCCTTCAATATTTAATCCAATAACAAGCACACACAATAAAACTGTAGTAGCAAGAACATTTTTCAACCCATTGAACAAGAGTTTCTCAACAGAACTGCAGCCTTCTCATTTTGTAGTGAGGAACAGAGAAGCGGTGCGTTCAGGGCTACATTTACCAGTAGCTGGGTTTGAGATGGGGATGTGAGCGAAGTTTCAAAACACTCTGAGGAAAAGCTTCCTTTGATAAATGCATTGAAACAGTGTAATATTGCTTGTAGCAGATGTAGGAATTGATCAATTGGATGGAATTGATCAGAATTTGATGCTATTGATAACAATAGGTAGCCACAGGTGATTTTTAACCCGCAGCATGGGTGATTTTTAACCCACAGCATGGGTGGCTTTTACCCGCATCACGGGTTTGTCTGACTAATGACTGTAGGACTGTTGGTATATCTAACCATTATGCACCCAATACACCACAGTATTTTCTTATCAGTAGGGACATGCAGTATGTGTTGAGTCTTTTTTCACCTCTCCCAGAGGGAGCCTGTCTGTCACCTACAGTAGCCAACATATGTATGTATTTTATTTTGTACCTGTAATGGATCTTTAGAGAAGAAGCCATGTAATCCCAGGAGGAAACCTTTCTAATATATCAAATCACTATACAGTCCTTATGATGGAAAATGTGCATTTGATAATGTGCCGTATACAATACATACACTTGACCTGTCAGCATCAGAAGAAGGTTTGTGAGTACGTACACATGATGCCATCGGGGAAACTGAGTTGCAAAAAAAAGTCAATATAGCTGTCTCTAAACTGATTCCAGGATTTTACAAATGTCTTCCTAAGGGAGCTCAACAAAGTGGTGAATGAATAAACTGCGTCTCTGTCTATACATCCCTCAACACCAGTGTTTGTTCTCTCTCTTTCTGAATCACAGTGTCAGAAAGACAGGGAGCCATAGGGAGGCTCTGTACAAAACAAACACACATTTGATAATCTACTGTAGGCTCTGGTGTTGTGTGAATGGATGTCACAGGCCAGCCTATTGGTCCAACAGCCCATTATGCTAAAACACCAATAGTCTGAAAAATACTTGGTTAGGGTGAAGGTTAGGGATAGTACTAATTTACAGTGAGATCAATGGCACATTAAAGAGCCGACAAGAGCCGAGCAGACGAATGGCACCGATGGACCAATGATCACACACTTGATTATTACAAATAATGCATCTGCTCACAAGCTCTGTCCATTACAACCTGCTCATGACAAACGCCCATATAATTCAGCAGCAAACTTCATGCAGCAAACTCATCAGAATTTGATCTTTATCCAAAGTATATTCTCTGACATCTGATCATGGTCTATGTATATGACCTCTGCAACAGCAGGATGACCCCTCCCACCCGGCCATGGAGTGTTTAAAACGTTTGACGCCAGGGGGGCGGTCGGTTGTCGGTAGGTGGCGAGTGCCATGCAGCTAAATGTGCAACATGAGCAGAGAAGAAGGGCTCTTGTTGTTGTGCCTGAAACTGAAATTACTCATACCCTCGGCTCTGCTGAGGCCCACAGAATCCTACTAGTGATGCGATCATTGTTTTGATTAGCGGGAGCTCGAATTAATGTTTTATTAGGCTCCGATCATGGTACTTCATCCCATTATGAGCCATGATGTCAATATAGATGGCGTGCAGGTGTGCACACGCGTGCACGCAGGGATTTTGGCTGTGTCTTACGTGGACGCTAGCAGTGGCTGACGATGGGTAGAGACACATTTACATTACATGTAAATGTGTACATTTTGTTACAGTTACATTTAGTTACAGTTGAGTACCTGTGTTGTTACCATGGTTACAGTCAAATAATTGGACTAGAGCCATGTGTGGGGCTGTTTTCTTTTAACAAACAGAAACAGAATGAGAGCTTATTTCTGAGAGAGAGAGAGAGAGAGAGAGAGAGAGAGAGAGAGAGAGAGAGCATTAGCTCTAGTGACTAGAGCTAGAGTCTAGTCAGTGGTGGTGCCATTACAGCACCATGGACAGCAACACAGTGGGTTTAGAGTTACTGCTTGGTGGTCCATTATTAAATAGATGCACTATGCACATAACTGTTGGAATTACATACACATGTATGTATCTAATTCTAATAATTATGCATGTGTATAATTCTGGGGCTTTTTAAAATGCAGTCATGTAATTCAACAAAGAAATGAATAATAGCTGGGTTCTCTGCCACTTCCATTCAGCTGATTGTCAGTGTGTTAGCAGAGTTCCCTCCAAGGGGAATCATCACCACAAAGACATGAACTGATCATCACTTCACCGCCTGCCAATCCCTGCCATGTTTCTGTGGCATCATGCCGCGCTGTCGCAGCCCCGTGGCAAACCACGCAGAGACTCTGGAGCTGAAAATAGAGTTCTGCTCTGTTGATAAGTACTGTCATAGTAGGAGAGAAATATATAGAGAGAGAGAGAGAGAGAGAGAGAGAGAACACAGCCAAGTTTATATTACCACCCACACTTAAACGGATATGCTTTCACACGCACGCACGCACGCACGCACGCACGCACGCACGCACGCACGCACGCACGCACGCACGCACACAGGGGAGAGAGGGGGGAGCAGTGAGAATCAATGTGATCTGTGTGCAGCAGCATCATGATTTAAGTCCCAACACGTTGCTGCCTCTGCCCTGTCACCGCTGCTCCAAGAGGGATCACTGTGTAGCTCTGAAATGCACATGTGCATGCACAGTGCAGGTTTGATTCCTCTGACACTCTATGCCGTCAAAGCAGTAGTTTGATTCCTCTGACACTCTATGCCGTCAAAGCAGTAGTTTGATTCCTCTGACACTCTATGCCGTCAAAGCAGTAGTTTGATTCCTCTGACACTCTATGCCATCAAAGCAGTAGGACAAAAGCCATGTATCTCCAGTATACAAATCACACTCATGTGAAGTAAGCGGCACCTTTTTATCATGATGACATGTATGATGATGACTGAAGTCACTGGGTCATCATACACCGCTTTTTAGGCCGGCCGGCCGGCCGGCCGACACAGACACAGACACAGACACAGACACACACACACACACACACACACACACACACACACACACACACACACACACACACACACACACACACACACACACACACACACACACACACACACACACACACACACACACACTCACACACACACAATTCCCAGTAGGTTACTTATTACGCCGATCTTATCTAGCCGATCGGACCTACTGCATGTACTACTGCCAGTAGGCTCCAGGCCTACTGGCTGCGTTTGGCGTTGATACCACGGTTGTTAACCGATCTTGTCAGTCTACTGGACATGCTGGGAGCCTACTGAGAACGACAAGCCTCCTCATACCCTCACCTGAACATAACCGCAAGCATGACGCAGCGCGGTCCCAATATTAACGCATGTTCGCCAACCTTAATCCTGTCGTTTTCCGGGTTTTCGTTGTATCAATCGGCATGCCCTTACTAAGTGATCAGTGCGGTCTTGTCGATTGATAACAGTCGAAACGGGTGGATTGACACCCATATGTCACCCAACAGTGAAAACATCAGCAGTATAAGAACCATGGGATAATGTGTTCTCTGCGGTTACGTCAGCACCACATTTAACACAATAAACACTGAGGCTGGGATTACACATATCTGTCAGCCACTGCCAACTCTGTGCATCATTTATGAATACATGCCACGGAAATGAGGTGACACAAACGTGTCGGTACTACTGTGACGTGACGTTGGATTGCTGTGTGAACATGACAAATGGAAGGACAAATGAGAGAGAAGGTGTTTTGTTAAATGAGTGTGACAGCAGATGTCTATGATCATTAATCACATTATGTGTTGATTAGTAGGCTAGATCATGTGTGATTACTGCCATTATAGTTTTACAGCTTCCTGGGTATTTAGCAGGTGGATTAGTTAGCTTGTCAATGTCAGCACAGCAGTCACAGGGATTAGTGACACTGAAAGAATGCATCCTTTCTCTGCTCGTTATTGTTTATACCTGCAGGTTCATATTGAATCAGTGAGAAATAATTTAAATGTGTGAGAGTGAGATGGAAACTGGGAGGATGGAGGGCTGCTTGGTGCTCTCCTCCATTCATTTTCAAACACATGGAGCCGATTTTCAAAGATTTGTTTTAATGAGCCCACTGTCCAGCCTGGTGGCAACGGATGAGTGGACAAATGATCTAAATGATAGCAGACGTTACTCACTGTGAATGCCTGCACACTGCTGTTATTTGGAACAACAACAATTTGCATTCTTCACAGGCTCAAATGAACACTATGTGGTGCACCAGGGTGACCTCAAGTTGAAATCGTCGCCTTGTAACTTTCACCAGAATGTATTTATTCATTTTTGTGCCCTCCTTGGCTGGTGCCCCGGTACACTTGCCCCCTACGGTCTATGGATGATCCGGCCCTGATTGTTCACATTAAAGCCAGGCTGTAGAGTCTATGGTCCTCATTCACAACGAAAATGTACGCACAGGTGTAAAGGAGATGCGTAATGATATCATATTTACCATCTTGTTTGCTTCATAATAATATTGGTCTGTCACATTTTTACATTAGAAAATGTACTTAGATTCTCCAGAGAAAAAAACGTGTAAATGCTAATGTTAAAGACACCACTATTTACCGGAAGTGGGCGTGAAAAGCGGGCTGTGAGATAGGCCTATTCAGCGAAGGTGGTGTAATGAGTTCATTTGTGCGGATCGCCCGGTGTACCCTTTCCGCCTCTTTCCCAAACGATTCGCCTGGTGTCGCCTGGTTTGATGGAACATCCACGCCCATTCCACACCATATAAGGCAACAGGAAATATCGAAATACGTCATCATAGCCTGCACAGATCAAGTTATACAACAGTGAACCGCGATGAGCTTGTATAGAGCAGTTCATTTTTACAGGCGGGTCTCTGCACAGACAGATCTTCAAGCAAACAGCGCAAGTTATATGTATACAATTATAAACGAAACTTGCCAACTTGGCACGCATTGCTTCACTCCTTGTTAAATGTCAGAACGTTAATAAGTTAACTGATGTTACAGTTACTTTCACATAATGAGAAAGAAGTTAATTTGTACAGTTCACCACACGACCAAATTCTATATTAAAACTCGGCAATGATAAAAGCCCTTACTGATGAATTGCCATGCACTGCAGGGTTATCAAATCTGATCATTTTCCTTTGGCCTATTTGATTTATTGATTACTGGGGTGATTGATTCCCTGCCCTGCACTGTCGGATTTGGAAAGCAAATATATGGACACAGGACATATTTAATCCACCGGACACAGTAGGTAGTAATGATCATCATCAACAGCCTTTCTTATGTCTGTCTGTCCGTCATATTTGTGAACAAGCGCGAGTGGAGGTGAGCTGGCTTAAAACTAAGATATGACTGGCCGACTTTCAAACACGCTGATGCCATTCAGTAGGCTAATGTGGTCTCCCCCCCCCCCACAAACACACACACACACACACACACACACACACACACACACACACACACACACACACACACACACACACACACACACACACACACACACACACACACACACACACACACACACACACACACACACACACACACACACACCGACAGTCATAGAACTGACTCAAAGGAGCTCCGTAACAAAACAATTTAAATAGGCCTACTGCAGGCATTACTATACACTAAACAACGTGGGATTTGTACAATGCAGATATAAGTGCATGTTCTTATTATAGCCTAATTGTGAGTTTGTTTTTACCAGCATCTTCGGAGAAGTGCTGGTCAGTGTTTACCTGGGAAACTTGCAACACTGCTAGTCGACCGGTAGATCTTTCTGGTGAGTGTTGCCAAGTCTGCATATTTCCAGCCTAACGTGGATTCATTCACAGTTGCTTGCCTGGTTGAATGTTTGAAGTTGAAGGCACACACACACACACACACACACACACACACACACACACACACACACACACACACACACACACAGGGGTAGCAGTGTCATGACTTTCTTACCTAAATGTGTGTGCAGTGCATGCACTCAAACTTTATTATTGATCATGCATGACGTGAAACCAACTATTTACGAGGAACAATATTGATGGAACTAAGAGATTTGCTGAGTTAGCTATATTTTATTAACAGGGCTGCCAAGTCTCACGTTTTGAGAGTGAGAGTCACGCAATTTCACCTTTTACCACGCCACACCTCTCATTTCTCACGCATGCACAATACGCACGCCGAGGGGGGGCATAAAATGTGCCAAAAAAGCCAAGCCGGCTATCATAATAACAATTTTCTCCGCGGCTCCGCCGCGTAATAACGCGCGCCCATGTGTGCGTCCTCACAAACGGCAAAATAGCCGATCTGCAGGAGATCATGCAGCGCTGTTATATATGCAGTAGAAGGGTAACCAGGCAGTGGACCACCAAATCGTCAGCAGGGTCCCTGACTGTGACGCATGGAAATGAGCCATGCAGAGTTTAACATCGCTTCGAAATATTTTTCATGGAAGACAATATAGCCTCCACAAGTTACAACATTAAGTGAGTAAGTCACAAGTGACTATCTCTCTTCTATACTGGTGTGTGGCGTCTCTTGCGTGATATGAGGAACGGTGCCAGTAGCCTACGCACATTATAGGGACAAAGTCGTGTGTGTGTGTGTGTGTGTGTGTGTGTGTGTGTGTGTGTGTGTGTGTGTGTGTGAAGGGGGAGGGGCCGCATCGCAACTTGTCGTTATAGTTCTGTTCAGAGAGGGGGAGAGAGAGAGAGAGAGAGAGAGAGAGAGAGAGAGAGAGAGAGAGAGACCACAGATGTGTGGGCATGGGGAAATTAAAAATAAGGCATTTTCCCAAATTCACATCACAACATATTCCCCAATTTCCACTGAGATTATGGGGTGAATGAATGTGGCCAGACCCATCTTCTCTTTCTG
Source organism: Electrona antarctica (assembly GCF_951216825.1). NCBI lineage: Eukaryota > Metazoa > Chordata > Actinopteri > Myctophiformes > Myctophidae > Electrona > Electrona antarctica. Next base: position 30,037,893 of record NC_136806.1, on the reverse strand, counting down.
TCATAGTGACATTGTCCTGCATCAGATCATGTCCAAATCAGGTTCTCCAATCTCCAGTAGCCTCTTCAGTTTTTTTGAAGATTTTTTGAGTGGTGCAACCACTCCCTTACGGAGCTATGTGTGTGGCTGGCTGGGTCTGAGCACTATGTGTGTGGATTGCTGGCTGGCTGGGTCTGAGCACTATGTGTATGGCTTGCTGGCTGGCTGGCTGGGTCTGTGCACTATGTGTGCGGCTTGCTGTCTGGCTGGCTGGCTGGCTGGGTGGGTCTGAGCACTGTGTGTGTGGCTTGCTGGCTGGCTGGCTGGGTCTGAGCACTATGTGTGTGGCTTGCTGGCTGGCTGGCTGGGTCTGAGCACTATGTGTGTGGCTTGCTGGCTGGCTGGCTGGCTGGGTCTGAGCACGAAAACAGCGTGGTTGTTTTTCACCACCTGTGCGCAACCAAACGCAAACACAAACACACATGCACATTAACTGTATATATGATGATTTCGGGTGTGCCAGTACAGTACAGTACAGTACAGTACAGTACAGTACAGTACAGTACAGTACAGTACAGTACAGTACAGTACAGTACAGTACAGTAGTGGGCCCCCCCACATGGTAACTCTGTCATTTCTCTACCGTTTCGGACGCGGGGCGGCTCGCAGGAACCGGCCCGGCACCCTGGGCTCTATCCTGTGGGTCTGAAACCCCCCCCGGGGACCCCCACACAGAGTTGCACCACTCTAGGGTGGGATGTCTGTATTCCTCTAAAATTGGCCTTTTTTAACATTGATTTAGAGTCTAAATCAATGTTAAAAAAGGCCAAATCTACATTAAAAAAGGACAATTCTTTAAATAATAATACATTATTATTATTATTATTATATAAGACGGAGGCAACAATTGTGCAAATAGCCAATCTACAAGTTCACAACGACCTTGTACATCTGCTATTCACAACATTTATCTGTGGATAAATTTGAAGTTGGGGGTCCCCACTTCAAATATGATTACTTTGGGTGATCACAGCCTGAAAAGGCTCCTAAAAATGCTAACCTTATATTAAACACACATAGATACGGAAGATGCTGGTTATTATTCATAATGAATCATTAACATGCAGAGTCCGCGATAGCCGATCCACAAGCTCACAGCGCGTTGCACTGCGAGTAGGCTAGAATGCTGCTGAGATCGTGAGCCGCATATCCTAATAAATAATTAAAAAGGCGTCGGGCTTGTGGGGGCAGTTTCTGTATGGGACTCTAGGCTAACTTCATTGACTAATGCCTCTAGAATGCATGCATTGGGATTTTGTTTTGGAACTGGACCTCTACCACTCAACTCCAGATACAAGGATGAAGATGGAGGAATAGAATAATGTTGTGCTGCTTGACATTTGAAATGTGCTTTTTATATTTTTGGAACATGTGCATTTTGGGTTAATCCCTCCTCTATTTTTGAAACACAGGCTCCTTTTCCAACTCAACATATTTGCATTTTGATCAGGCGACACTGGATACACACACTCATCTTATGATAATGAAACAGCCTTTAGTCTTGGACAACTGCTGCCAATTAGGACCTGCAGTCATCAATCTGTCCCCCACCTGTCACTGGTTCATGTCCAACACCAGCAGGACATTGTGTCCTTGTTGCTGCTCTACACAATGACTCTAAATCTTGTTAAAATTGATCACATTCACAGTAAGGCTCAGCCAGGGAAGGGTCCTGGTATATCCCTGTTGGTGACTACAGGAAAGATGGAGTGGAGTGTTATCTTGAAACAGCTTTGTTCTTGGCTTGTGTATTTATGATGAGGGTGCAGCGTAATGCCACATGAACAGAGATAAGCAGAAACAGCAGTGATAACATCAATGACACATAGAGAAACTCTCTACAGTTGTCACCTCTCCTTACATTATGCTGATAATCTATAGACATAACAAAGAAGAATTTGAGTGTGTTGATAACAGTGTCTCCCTCATCCACCTCTAATCTCTCTCTCTCTCTCTCTCTCTCTCTCTCTCTCTCTCTCTCTCTCTAGAGAAAGAGCTCCCTCCCTCTCTCTCTCTCTCCCCCCACCATATTCCATATTCCTCCTGGTGGCGCTATAAAGAGCAGGTGTGAAAAATGCAGGTCAAGGTATTTTACACAGATCGGTGTAGTTATAGGTAAAAACATGAATGTGCCAGTTACAGTATAGTGCCACCTGATGTGAAAAGTTTTAATCCTGCAAAATTTCAAAGGCAATCTTAGTCACTGGGGATGGAATATGGGGAAGCGGACAGGTCTGTGTTGATCACACGAGTGATCACATGAGTATATACAGATTTGCGTGATGTATGGATAAAATGTGTACGAGTGAAGAAATGTGTTTTGCAAAAATCTGCCTTATGGTGGTGCAATAACAGGCCGTTGCGGAACATTTGGGAGTGTGTGCACAGTTTGGCATCGACCGGGCCAACTGTGACGGAGATTAGCTGTACATACGGTAGACGAACGGACAGACGGACGCACGCACACACGGACAGAGTGCAAAACATACTCTCCCCATGCTTTCGGCCTGGTGGAGACAAACATACTCTCACCATGCCTTCGGCCTGGTGGAGACAAACATACTCTCACCATGCCTTCGGCCTGGTGGAGACAAATATATACTCTCCCCATGCCTTCGGCCTGGTGGAGACAAATATATACTCTCACCATGCCTTCGGGCTGTGGAGACAAACATACTCTCACCATGCCTTCGGCCTGGTGGAGACAAACATACTCTCACCATGCCTTCGGCCTGGTGGAGACAAATATATACTCTCCCCATGCCTTCTGCCTGGTGGAGACAAATATATACTCTCACCATGCCTTCGGGCTGTGGAGACAAACATACTCTCCCCATGCCTTCGGCCTGTGGAGACAATAATGCTCAACTATTGAAGTGAAACAATGACCTGCTGACTGCTTTGTGTCCTTCAGGGCAGCCTGTTGATTCACTCTAAGCTTCATGAATGTCAATTTTCAACTCATTCACACACACACACACACACACACACACACGCCAACTGTGACGGAGATTAGCTGTACATACGGTAGACGAACGGACAGACGGACACACGCACACACGGACAGAGTGCAAAACATACTCTCACCATGCCTTCGGGCTGTGGAGACAAACATACTCTCACCATGCCTTCGGCCTGGTGGAGACAAACATACTCTCACCATGCCTTCGGCCTGGTGGAGACAAATATATACTCTCCCCATGCCTTCGGCCTGGTGGAGACAAATATATACTCTCACCATGCCTTCGGGCTGTGGAGACAAACATACTCTCACCATGCCTTCGGCCTGGTGGAGACAAACATACTCTCACCATGCCTTCGGCCTGGTGGAGACAAATATATACTCTCCCCATGCCTTCTGCCTGGTGGAGACAAATATATACTCTCACCATGCCTTCGGGCTGTGGAGACAAACATACTCTCCCCATGCCTTCGGCCTGTGGAGACAATAAAGCTCAACTATTGAAGTGAAACAATGACCTGCTGACTGCTTTGTGTCCTTCAGGGCAGCCTGTTGATTCACTCTAAGCTTCATGAATGTCAATTTTCAACTCATTCACACACACACACACACACACACACACACACAGCCACACACACACACACACACACACACACACACACACACACACACACACACACACACACACACACACACACACACACACACACACACACACACACACACACACACACACACACACACACACGCACACACACACACACACACACACACACAATGGAGTGAGTGTCACTGTTTTTCAGGGATCACTAATTTGAAATTACCAGGTGATTATGAGAAACATAAATGTGAAACCACACACAGTTTGTAGGGTTAATTAGCAGGTGATTGGGGTTCATTAATTAGACGAATAGCAGGTGACTGGTGTTCATTAAATAGTTAGCAGGTGACTGGTGTTCATTAATTAGTTATAGCAGGTGACTGGGGGTTGTGGTTAAAACCAAGATTCACACATATTCACAGCAGAGGATATCATGCAACACACCTTACTTGCTCATCAGGATTAGTTAGCTGTTCAGTGTTTTGCTCAAGGACACTTCGACATACTGTATACAGCCAGGTGAGCCAGGGATTGAACCAGGAACCTCCCGATTGCAAGACATTTGCTCTACATTTGCTCTACCTCTACCGGATATATATTCAAGATGTAAACAAGACCTAGGCACTAGACAATTGACAGCTAGATATAATCACAGACCCAATTTTCCTGGGCAGGAGCCATACACATTTATTCTCCATAAAGTTTGATTTCCACAAAATAAGCACTAATGTTCCAAGTGTGTATGTGATCAGAATGCTTCTCTTCAGCTAATGCAATCGGGGGAAAACATCTTCTTTGGATCTCTGAATCTGTTTTGAGAGATAACGTAACAGCTAACGAACAACTTTCCATGCTTGTTTGCATTATGAATACACAACCACACTGCCAGTAGTCCATTACAAGCCAACCTCCACCATTTGATGGCAAGTCATTTATTCAGGTCAAGAAACACAACTAACATCGACCGTTCCATGGATTCGTCTTTCATGTAGATTAAACGAATCGAGTCAGACATGAGAAATATGAACCGCTTTCAGCGTTTCTTTCATGAATAATCGTTCATCTTTTCTGGAGGTAAACAACACAAACACAAACACTGATGGTCACTGAGGTGGGGAGAGAGAGAGAGAGAGAGAGAGAGAGAGAGAGAGAGAGAGAGAGAGAGAGAGAGAGAGAGCAGGTAGAAAGAAAGAGGCACAAATGAAAGCTTCAAATGGAGAAAATATTTTACAGTACACTAAATAATGTTTCTGTGTGTGGAGCGAAATAGACAATGCATTAACACATTGACTCATATTCAACACTTCCTACCAGAGTTTTGCCATGTGGCGCTGGCCACTGGCATAATTTAACGGACAATAGTCCGGTATTTACTGTACACAATGAAATCCTTTTAAAAATCACTCTAATTGTTTTATTTGTCGCCATCGGCAATCTGGGAACCCATCTGCAAAAAAATAAGAAAATAAATATCCAAAGGCAAGGTGGGATAGGAGCCTCCCACACTTCTCCTCCTAATGCATTCTAAATGGTGACACTAATGATCTCTCTCACACACACACACACACACACACACACACACACACACACACACACACACACACACACACACACACACACACACACACACACACACACACACACACACACACACACACACACACACACACACACACACACACACACACACACAGTAGAGCAGCTGTTTCTTAGCAACGCTGGGACTGGGAGGTTGTTATAGTTCTTGGCAGAGTAGTTCATCTTCTATCTCAAGTGCCTGTCAGCCTACTGCCAATTAGTGGCCATCATGGCGATTCCAATTAGCAGTTGTCGTGATGATTCCAATTAGAGGTCATCATAGGGCTGGTGTTTAGCATTGGTAATTGGTAATGTTGTTTACCAAAACTTAGCATTCACATTGTTTACCAAAGCCTAGCATTCATATGCTGTTTACCAAAGCATTCATACACTGTTTACCAAAGTTTAGCATGCAAACACATTTTACCAAAACCTGGCATTCATACACTAATTTCACAATGTGTCACATTGCAAGAGGTTGTGATCTTGTGTAGAGGAAAAGAAGGGTCCTCATAAATGCTAATTATAAGATGCCATTGTTTTATCTCCTGCTAGAAGAATCCATGAAACCATGAGCTCCAAATAACATGTTTCATGGTGGTTTCATCATGCTTGATACGAAACTAATTTCAAAACATATCAAACTAGAAAAAGAGCCCCTCAGAGCACAGGTCTCCACCAGGACAATAGCGTTTATGTTTGGACAACATTTTTAGTTGTAATATATGTCAAATCAAACAGATCTGTGTTGAACACATGATTATAGAGGTAGAGTATACCGAATTGTGTGGTGTATGAACAAAATCTGTAAGGTCGCTTCTTGCCCTCCAGGCGTCTCACTATAGGTAAGAACATGAATTGGCCTGTTAATATAGAGCCACCATGAGGCTGATTTGAATTATTTTAAGTGTGCGTGCATATTTTCACGGAAATAGTATGCTGTGTCCATGATTTATGGCATTTTGTTCAAAACGGACCAATCCTGCAAACTTTGGAAGACAATATAGCCAAAATGGGCACAGCTAATGAGCTTTCTGAAAAGAACCATACTCAGTTTCAACAGTTACCTCAGGGTCTTTTCTTTACTGTGCAGTGTGTGCACTCTTATAATTTTAAAGTTTAAAAAGCTGAATAATCATAACTTAAGTCAGAGTGTTGCTTCCCTGTGTGTTTCTGACCTAAACCTGCACAAAGGAATGTTTTAAAAATACTTCATAAATCCAGGAATTAAATGTATTGAAAAAATTAAACCCTCCTCGGCTCTCATTGTTTCGACTCAATCCAATAAATGCATTCCTCACACGTGTGAGGAATTAACTAACATTAATTACAGTACTGTAATTCATGTTTTCACTCTCTGCCCTCAGAGAGTGAATGTCAGACTCAGATTCAACAGAACATGGAGACTGTCAACGTGCACTGATGTAAGACCAGGGGGCTCATGAAATGTAGCCTGGAAATCAGTAGGGGTGGGACGATATGGGTACCTCACGATACGATATATATCGCGATATTAGGCCCTCGATAACGATAATATCATGATATTCGATATATTGCGATATTTGCGATATATTGTATGAAATTTCATCAACGATATATCACGATATCTGCAACTACAAAATACTTGGAACTGAAAATAAAACGCTATTTTCGTTCTTGGACACAGGGAGGGACACGCACATAACTGTCTATAGGAGTGGTTGCACCACTCAAACACTAAATTAATACTCAATAAACTTTGCCCCATACCCTCATCATAATAAATACATTGCACACTAGTGATTGTACAGAAGGTGGAAGTTAATGTATAGGAGGTAAAATTAATTGGCCAATCAATCATTCAGAGGAGGGGACAGGCACGTAGATTAAAGACTGACCACAACCTCAGAAGAACTTCACCACTGTGTGTGTGTGTGTGTGTGTGTGTGTGTGTGTGTGTGTGTGTGTGTGTGTGTGTGTGTGTGTGTGTGTGTGTGTGTGTGTGTGTGTGTGTGTGTGTGTGCGCGCGCGTGCGGCATGCATAGTGTAAAGCATATAGTATCTGCATACAATGTAAATCAAATTCACAGCAAGCATTATATCTTAAGTGGAAATGTGACTTTTATCATTTTGTCTTTGTAGCGTGTTATTCTGCTCTATCATTTGTTTCTGATAGTGAGAGTATAAACCTGGGGTGTGTGTGTGTGTGTGTGGCTGCGTGTGCATCGCACACACACACACACACACACACACACACACACACACACACACACACACACACACACACACACACACACACACACACACACACACACACACACACACACACACACACACACACACACACACACACACAGTATGTAACCATATGTAAATGAGAGACAGAGATGATGAAGAGAAAGCCTTAATTGAGTTGTGACATTAAAATATCCTGTGTGTGAAGTGAGTAACATCACAGCAGGAGCAGAGTTAAGATCAAAGTTAATTACCATGGTAGCCTGGCTAGCTCAACCTCTGTAGTGTGTGCATGTATAGGTGTGTTTGTATATATTTATGTTTCGCCATGCATGGATGCATATAATGGAGAGATTATGAATATGCTTATGTTCAGGCATCTAAAAACTATGTGCATGCATGAATGCATCAGTGAGTGCGTCGTACATGATGTATGTAGCCGTGTATAATAACTGTGTCTGATCCTCTGTGCAAATAGGATTGGATTGGATTCAAGCTAAATGTGAAATATTTACCTTAGAGCTGCTTGGGAAATCTGTTTAGCTAGTGGAAATTTAACATTGGTGTATATGTATAGCATTTAAGCTGCCTTCAGAGCAGAATTCAAAAGCTGCCCTCAGAGCAGCATATAGTTAAATGTTACATTGCTGCTCTAAGGGCAGCTTTTGAACGCTGCTCTGAAGGCAGCTTAAACGCTATACACGCTATACATATAACCATGTGAATTTGTGCCGGTCACACAATCTCGACTCGAGTTGTTGAAAATGAGTGAACTCCAGCCGAAGCCGTGGATAGGGTTTATTATGGAGAAAGGGAAAAAGAGAGTGGATGTTGACACAAACAAAAGACTTTGCGGGGGATATAATCATCAATGATATTTCCGTGGCGTGTCATAGGACCTTTAAGTGGCATAACGCTGCAGAGTTGGTCAGAGTTGTGTCGAGAGATCAACTCTGTGCATGATGTGATGATGTCACCTTATTAACAGTTTAAACCTGGCAGGCTTTTAAATAGACACCACCAATTATTTAGGACATCAATGTCTGACTGTGTTGCGTCCTGTGACTTGCATCTGACACAAGTGAGTAGGACTCTACTTCTATCTCTGGTGGTCCTCAGACGAGCCCTCTATCGTCGCTTCCAGTCATCCCGGTTCTCCATACATCTGGCCAGCACGTTGGTACTCCTGCGTTGTTCTTGAGTACATCCACATATGTTAGTGTGGGACGTCCTTGACTCCTTGTGATCGATGCCTGTGTGTTGGTTACCACAACACCAATTTGCTGGCTGGCAGTTCTTGGATGTCTTTGGCAGTGTCCTGCTAGTCTCATTCTCATAGCTGCTATTTTGGCTCACCCTTGGTATTCCCTCATACAGAATCTTGTTGGTGACATGTAAAAAAAATGTCTGATGTGAAGTAGCCTCCTGCATGCAACATTCTGGTGTAGCACCCTTCAAGATACTTCGGCAGGGTTGGCTTCAGGGTCCAGCATTCACTGCCGTAAAATGGTAAATGGTGCATTTATATAGCGCCTTTATCCAAGGCGCCGTATAGAAGAACAGACTTCACTGTTGCGTAGAAGAAGATGAGTTGGCTTTTGATTTGTTTAAATTAGCAATTAGCAATGATGATCCGCAAAGGGAACTGGCACGAGAATAACTGAGTTGTGGGGAGCGCACGGGAACTGGCACGAGAATAACTGAGTCGCCCTAGGCAATGGGCTATGTGGCCTACAGTATATGATGCACCAGCGCTGCATATATTATATGCTCACATGCACAACCATGTCTGTTCCATGGTGACGAGAGAGAGCGTGCGTCTGGGTACATTGAGACAGAGGACAGCAGGCATGACTCCCTGCCCGGCCAGGACGCACAGTTGAAATTACACCTCATTTTAAGAAAATGTAAGTCAACGAAAATAACTCCAATCTTAGCCTGGGGTCCACCTATGCTTTCTATGGCATAGGCCGCTCCCGGCAGGATCCGCCGGGATAATCTAGACGCAGCTGAGCGACATGAGACTAATTAATTCGAGCGACAGAGAGAGAGAGAGGAGTGTGTGTGTACGGGTGTGCGTCAATTTAACAAAGGTGCAGACGATCAGAAATCAGCAGAGAGTGATCAGCGTTTGCGCTACTCTATGCCGAATTGAAGTGGACTCGGTTCCAGACTTTTTCTTTTCTCCCTGGAAATAAAAACGTCTGGGTTTCCGAGGCTACTCCAATCTGGGCTACACTCCAAAATCCCCAGTCCTATAGGCTACTTTGATGAGCCTTATGAGTCTCGTTGCGTTTATTTTGGGTCAGGAAGTTCTGCGTCGCATCATCCATCCCATTCCTCCTCCCATTCAACATCCACAGCTAAAGATCACCCTCCCCACTCAGCTTCCCTACCCTGAACATGACTATTATGTTCATATAGACACTCAGCTAATTTGGACGCACCAACATGGATTCAAACCCCTAGTGCCCTATTTTCGTCAGTCCTAAACCCCTTATCCCTAAACTTCTTTGCCTTTTTTTTTTTTACTATTTTGAAAAACAATTTAATAGTTCAAATAGCCGATCTACAAGCTCACAGCATGTTGCTGTAGATCGGGTAGTTGAACAATTTGAATATGTTTTTCAAAATAGAAAAAAAGGATAAGGGGTTTAGCACTGCCAAAAATAGCCCCCCTAGACTGGCCTACTGCACTCACATGATAAGTGTAATAATAGAACAGACTCTCATTAATCTTTTGTATTCAAATAATAAGTATAATAAATGAACCCCTGCATTACCAGTGAACCATTATCATGTATTACCCCTTCCCCAATCTGTTAAATTGCATGGCAGGCTGATGACCTTGTATTGTAGCAATTTGTACATGCATTATCTCTAGTCTATCTGTGTGCGTTTGTGCGTGTGTGCATGTGTTTTTGGGAGGGGTTCAACATTTTTCCACGTGCTTACTTATATATATATATATATATATATATATATATATTATGCATTCATAAGGATTTGACATTTTGTATGTTGGACATGAATGTTGGTTATTGTGATAGTGGTTTTCCTCAAGGATGTTCTGTCTGGCAGAGAATTGAATTGTGGGACGCATCCAGCCATGAAACCTTGAGCATACACACATTAGTATAGTAATAGTGTGTGCGTGTGCGCGCGCGCCTGCGTGCGTGCGTGCGAGCGTGACTGTGCGTGTGTGTGTTACATCAGTGTTTCATCATTCCAGCACACCTCTATGGCATCTATGGCATCAGGGAGTCACCACTATGACTACCTGATGCCATCACTTCCTGTCAAAGTCCTCCACAACGTGTCAATCCCTGTCTGTTCAAATGAGAACATCTTGTTGATGTTTCCACAATTGGCACAATTGACAATTTCCATTCATGTGGGGAGGATTTCTTCTCACGCCTTGGATGGCAATTGGATGATTTGAGGCATTTTGTTCCAAAAATGTGTTTTGCAAAAATCCACCTGTTGGTGGCGCTATAACAGGCCAATGTGAAGCGTGGGATATATTCCTCAGCCTAGTAGGAAAGTCTGTGAAAGATTTCACGTAAATTGCATGCTGCGTTCGTGATTTGAGGCTTTTTGTAAAAAACGGGCCAATGTCAGCCAATAGGCCTATCTCACAGCCCGCTTTCCACGCCCACTTCCGGTAAATAGTGGTGTCTTTAACATTAGCATTTACACGTTTTTTTCTCTGGAGAATCTAAGTACATTTTCTAATGTAAAAATGTGACAGACCAATATTATTATGAAGCAAACAAGATGGTAAATCAGCTCGAACAGATAGAACAAACCTTACCTTGAGAAAACAAAAGTTGTAGACTTCTTAAATTACCTCTGTTAACATGTAGCGTCTATGGAGTGACGTCACGCTATCACCACTAACCCCGAAAGGGGGCGTATTAAGGGGGGCGGGGAAATTCTGTGAGATAGGCTTATTAGGATGGAATATGAAACATCGGACAGATCCGGCTGGAACACATGACTATAGAGATAGTGTGTAACGATTTGTGGGATTCTTGGACAGAATCTGGAGGAGCAATATAAAAAAAAAAGTTTTTCAAAAGTCGGCCTCCTGGTGTTGCTATAACAGGCCGTTGGTTTGGTTCATCGTTGGCATCGAGGGAGTGTGTGTGCAACATTTGGCATCGACCGGGTTAACGGTGCCGGAAATTAGCTGGTAACGGACGGACGGACGGACGCACACATACGGACACGCGGACGGAGTGCAAAACATACTCTCTCCCCGTGCCTTTGGCCTGGTGGAGACAAATATAATGCATGATAATATAATAACATGCAATAGCAGAAATGAGAAATAGCACATTACTTTACAAAGTAAACTTTATAAATAAAATATACAAATAATACACAACACTCATTATTAAGCGCAAATAAATAATACCCCTCAGTCGACCCACTCACACGTGCATGCAAGCTTGCGTGTCTGCATGCGTGTGTGCACTGTGCGTGGCGTGCATGAACATGCATTTGCCTGAACGATTAGACTATAAATAATGTTTTCCAATGAATGCAGCTGCTGTGTTACTCTGCTGCTAGCAGTCAATCTCTAACCAATCAGTTTATCTCTACTTTCCACATTAGAGTGGTGGAATTGGTCTCTCTGTGGATTTGGTCTCTCATTTCATCCTCTGTCTGATCTCCCCAGCTGAGCGTCTTTCTTTCTGTCTCTCTCCCTCCATCTCCACATCAGTAATAGTCTAATCATTCCCTGACGTGAATGAAATAGTAGAGGACCTGGCTAAGATATGTATGCACTTCATTTAGGAGAGAATATCTCAACTGTTCTTGGCTAATATGACCCCCGTGAACAACTTGGGAACTGTGAAAAATTCTCTATCCGGGGTGAAATACCCGAAACTGACCACGCCCTTTTAAAAATGACCACTACTTCAAACATGACTATCTTCTAAACCATTGGAGCTACAGATTTTCTGAGGAGCTCAAAAAGTTTGTTGAATCCATGCCCAAGCCAGCAACCCTTCAGGTTATCATAGTGGCCAAATCCAATATGGCCGCCAGTCCGCCACCTGAAAAAGGTGGCGGACATGAGCTATGAATGCAAACTTGGTGTCTAAACTCTAAATCATGTTTTTTGACAATTAGAAACATTTTGGAATGATCATCTTTATGACTGGGTGTGGCTGAACCTCTATTTTGCATCAAAGATGGCGACTATCTGACAATTTGTTTTACTTCCTTTAACTTTGTCCTTTTTTGCAAACTTGGTGCCTATTTTGTGCTTTTTGAGCATTAGAAACACATTGGAATAATGCAAAGCTGGAATCCTTTGCACCTCGATATATATAGAAGTTGGTCAGGACAAAAAAGAGGTCTTCTCCGTTTGGAATCTAAAGGATGGAGCGTGTGTGTGTGCCTGTGTGCGTGTGTGTGTGTGTGTGTGTGTGTGTGTGTGTGTGTGTGTGTGTGTGTGTGTGTGTGTGTGTGTGTGTTTGCTCGCGCGTGTTTCCAATTTAAACATAGGCTACTGTTAAACTATTTGATACCTTTGACTAATGCTCAGCATACATTATTAAGCTATGCGCTTAGCTCTTATGCTATTATTCTCTTGTTTCAATAATATTACATCTGTAGTTTACACATTTATGTTTTAGAGATAGTCAGAAAGACAGGAAGCAGAGCTGAGGTAGCAGAGACTAAAATGTTGAGGTTCTCTCTGGGAGTAACAAGGATGGATAGGATCATGAATGAGAACATCAGAGGGACAGCACATGTCAGATAAAACATCTGGAGATAAAGCCAGAGAGGCCAGACTGAGATGGTTTGGACACATACAGAGGAGGGATAGTAAGTATATCGGTAGAAGGACGCTGAGGTTGGAACTGCCAGGCAGGAAGACCAAAGAGAAGATTTATGGATGTAGTGAAAGAGCTCTTTCAATAAAGCCCATTGAATTGAATTGAAATATTGGAGGCCGACTAGCATGGTGAAGTGCTTACATGTTCGTATTAAGGATTGGTATTTTTTTTCCCTTTCTTCCCCCTAAGCATCCGGCTTATAAGAGCACAAGGTCTTATGATGTTCTTCATTATAATCAATAATGGAGAGTTAGACCTTCATTCAGCCCAGGACACTGAAGGACAGATGAAACCATAGTGGATGGAGATGGAGAAATTGGAAGACAAAACTAGCTAGAAGGACAATTCTTTCTTTGGAGTAATGGACAGCAGCCACTCAAAACTCAGAAATTGTGATACGTAAATACATCTTAACACTTTTCTTAAGTAGCCTACATATGATGTGAGCTATATCTGTGTGTGTGTGTGTGTGTGTGTGTGTGTGTGTGTGTGTGTGTGTGTGTGTGTGTGTGTGTGTGTGTGTGTGTGTGTGCGTGCGCAGGCTGGAAAGGGTCAAAAAGAAAATGGAATGGAGAAAAGGAATGGATGGAGCGGCCCATTCATTGGGTGGCCCACCGGCATATGCCCTGTACGTCAAGTGGCCAGTCCAGGCCTGAATTTACTTTTACTCTTGAATACTTAAGTACATTTAATAGCACATACTTTTTCACTCTTACTCAAGTAACATTTTAACTGAACTACTTTTACTTGTAGTGGAGTAAATCTGAACATATTGGATTTGGCCACTATGATGACCTGGAGGGTTGCTGGCTCGGGCACGGATTCAACAAACATGAGTTTTCTGAACATTTTGAGCACCTCAGAAAATCTGTAGCTCCAACAGTTTAGAAAATAGAGCCATGTTTGAACTAGCGGTCATTTTAATTCGGGTATTTCGCCCCGGATAGAGATTTTTTCACATTTCCCAAGTTGTTCGCGGGGGTCATATTAGCCAAGAACAATTGAGATATTATCTCCTAAATGAAGTGCATACATATCTTAGCCAGGTCCTAGACTAAAATCCCAAACTATGAAACTATGGATGAGATTCTCCCTCTAGATGTTAGTTTGATACGACTGGCTGGGTGTTGATGAGACCCTGCGGCTGAATGTCATTTAGCAATTACCACCAGAGAAAAAAAAACTAACAAAAAAACAACAACGTTCAGATTCATCTCAGAATCTGCTGATTAGAGTGGAGATATACAGCCTCAGCAATTAAGGAATAAGCTGTTCAGTTCCCTGATCTATTAAAAAAAAACATCCTCCACAAATGTGTCAGATTATGATGTGGTGTGTGTGTGTGTGTGTGTGTGTGTGTGTGTGTGTGTGTGTGTGTGTGTGTGTGTGTTGCTGTGTGCGCACGTGTGTGCTGGTATGGAATCGCGCATTTCCCGTCAGTGTGTTGGGCACCAGTGTGTGTCGGGCACCATATATGGTGCACAGGTCTCGTGACATCATCAGTGATGGAGTTGTGGAGACCCTGATGTCATAGTAAATGTGACCTGCTGTCGCAGTTAAGCCCATACATGGAGATCCCCGAAGGCAGTGATCAGTGCTGGGGCAAACTGGGCATCTGGACGGCCCAGACTTTTCCTGCTGGGCCGATAGACAATTGGGCTGGATGCAAGGCAAGAACATACTGTAGTTTTTAATAAATTGCTGCGTAATTGTAATTGGCCCAACCATGTGAGTGGCCGGAAAATTATCTTGCTCAGTCTGTAGTGATGGTTGCCACAATAAAACATAATATTCATTGTAGCTTCTACAGTGACATATCTCACTGTATAGAGATCACTGCTATAGTTTCATATCAGAAGACTGGCTCTGTTATAAGAGTCAGCCTGGACTCTGTGGAGGCTGCAGTTTGATGCCATCATGGACAGCAGCTCTCATCCGCTGTACACCACTACAGCTACACAGAGAAGCAGCTCTCATCCTCTGTACACCACTACAGCTACACAGAGAAGCAGCTCTCATCCGCTGTACACCACTACAGCTACACAGAGAAGCTCTCATCCGCTGTACACCACTACAGCTACACAGAGAAGCAGCTCTCATCCGCTGTACACCACTACAGCTACACAGAGAAGCTCTCATCCTCTGTACACCACTACAGCTACACAGAGAAGCTCTCATCCTCTGTACACCACTACAGCTACACAGAGAAGCAGCTCTCATCCGCTGTACACCACTACAGCTACACAGAGCTCTCATCCGCTGTACACCACTACAGCTACACAGAGCTCTCATCCGCTGTACACCACTACAGCTACACAGAGAAGCAGCTCTCATCCTCTGTACACCACTACAGCTACACAGAGCTCTCATCCGCTGTACACCACTACAGCTACACAGAGAAGCAATGTCGCAATAGACTGGTCCATCTGTTCCAAGGAGTGCAATCTGAAGCTTTTTCTTCTGGAAGCCATCAGGAGTATTGCTGCTCATATAAAAGCACTACATTATTTATGCACAAACACAAAAGCTAGTTTCAAGGTTTTATTTAGCTTTTGTTCTGATTTTGATGAGTAGACTTTACTGTGCAGAATGAATTGAAAGTATTAAATTAATAATTTCCACATAATACGTTTTCTGCCCAGCCACAATGGATCCAATACTGAACTACTCTATGAATATGAAATGAACTAGGACGTAGTGGAACCCACAGAGTAAGTAGGTAAGAATTCAATCTGGACGTTAATTCAACGTTTATGTCAAGTATTTTAATGATTTTTTACTTTTTCAGATGATGCTTTAAGTTAAATGTAGGAGGTAAAATTAATTAGCCAATCAATCATTCAGAGGAGGGGACAGGCACGTAGATTAACGACTCAACCTCAAAGGGACTTCACCTCTGTGTGTGTGTGTGTGTGTGTGTGTGTGTGTGTGTGTGTGTGTGTGTGTGTGTGTGTGTGTGTGTGTGTGTGTGTGTGTGTGTGTGAAAGATGTCAAACTTAGTACTATACTGTAGCTTATCAGAAGTTTTAGAGGTGACTTGTGTCCACAGACCTTTGTGTCAGACATTTAAGTGCAGTTTCATGCACTTCAACAAGTTTAGGTGTGTGCATGCATTTAATTTCATTTTGCACATAGTGTATCACAGTACAGTACAAATCACATCAGATAACAATTAATTTATATTTCATAATTGATACACACATGGGGGCGAAAAGGAGCAGGAAGAATAATACATTCTTAAAAATACCTGGCCCCTTTTCACTTAAAATCCAACAAAACAAAAAACAAAAAACAAAACAGCAAGAAGTTGATTGACCAAAGACACGTGCAAGAAATGATAGCTCCAACGTTATATGCTATCCTATTCTATCCTATTCGTCGTCTTCATATTGCCTAAATATTATTTTTTGTATGTTTTTTTAAATTGACAAATATTTGTACACATCTTTAAGTCGTCATCCAGAGAATTCCATATTCATATTCCATATTCCAAATTCCAGATTCCTATTATCGAAGGACACATCAGTCTTTGAGTGGTCCGTGCAAACTTATGTTTAAATTCAAATTTCCTCCTACTATCTCCACTTTCTGAACTGCGTTTGAATAACTGTTGCAAATTAACTGGCAATGGCAATGTTTAGCTTTTTGCCTAAACATAATTAATAAAGTTTGTAGCTTCACGATATGTTTCAATACTCTCGATTTTATAAATAGACTTTGTGTGTTCTCTAATGGACTTTGTGCATGATTCGTACTGCTCTCTTCTGTAGTAAGTATAATGGTTTTGTGGTAGTCATGTACGTATTCCCCCACACTTCAGCACAATAACTAAGATATGGAGAAATTAATGAAAAATATAATATTCACATTGAGGCGACTGTGGCTCAAGAGGTAGAGCAGGTCGTCCAATGATCCATGGGTCGGCGGTTCGTATCCCGGCTCCTCCTGGCTACATGTCAAAGTGTCCTTGGGCAAGACACTGAACCCCAAATTGCTCCCGATGTGCTGGTTGGTACCTTGCATGGCTTCCGCCGCAATCGGTGTATGATTGTGTGTGTGAATGGGTGAATGTAATGCACAATCTATGTAAAGCGCCTTGGATAAAGGCGCTATATAAATGCACCATTTACCACATTGCCTCCTTTGCTAGCATATGCTTCACTTTGTTTAAAATAAAAATGCTCTTTGAGATATTTTTTTTAATAACATGTGCTACAGTACCTATATGGGATTTCCATGTTAATTTGTCATCCCTTATTGCACAAAAAAACGAAATTCTGATACTCTTGTGATGGCCACTCCATCTATGGATAATTCCACCCGGTCATCCTTTTTCCTATTCCCAACTTCAACTTCAGCGTATGTCACGAATGTCAGATTAATGTCAATGAACAGATTAAATAGTTTAGGTCCCAAAACAGAACCTTGGGAGACTCCACATTCAATTTTCATACACTCTGATGTGTTACCTGCCCAGTGTGGCCACTGCACATATTGTTGCCCATTTTCTAAATAGCTTCTCATCCAGTCCAGTACCATTCCTCTCACGCCATAAGGCAGCTGATTGATCATCAGGAGAGTGAGAGATCTATTAGATTAGAATTCTATATCACAACAAGCATACCAGGACGGATCAGTGTAGCTGATATCAGTAGTCAACAGCAGTCTCATTGCAGACAGACTACACATTGACTGGTGAGATAAATAGATGTTAGACATTCATCATCAAGACTATAAGCAACTATAAGGAGCAAATAAAACACGTACACAGACAGACAGACAGACAGACAGACAGACAGACAGACAGACAGACAGACAGACAGACAGACAGACAGACAGACAGACAGACAGACAGACAGACAGACAGACAGACAGACAGACAGACAGACAGACAGACAGACAGACAGACAGACAGACAGACAGACAGACAGACAGACAGACAGACAGACAGACAGACAGACAGACAGACAGACAGACAGACAGACAGACAGACAGACAGACAGACAGACAGACAGACAGACAGACAGACAGACAGACAGACAGACAGACAGACAGACAGACAGACAGACAGACAGACAGACAGACAGACAGACAGACAGACAGACAGACAGACAGACAGACAGACAGACAGACAGACAGACAGACAGACAGACAGACAGACACACACACACACACACACACACACACACACACACACACACACACACACACACACACACACACACACACACACACACACACACACACACACACACACACACACACACACACACACACACACACACACACACACACACACACACACACACACACACACACACACACACACACACACACACACACACACACACACACACACACACACACACACACACACACACACACACACACACAGTAGAGCCGCTGTTTCTTAGCAACGCTGGGAGGTTGTAGTTCTTGGCAGAGTGGTTCATATACTCCTGTCTGATGTCAATTAGTGGTCGTCATGGCGATTCCAATTAGCAGTTGTCATGGCGATTCCAATTAGCAGTCATCATAGGGATGGTTTTTAGCATGTGTATGGGTAATATAGTTATACTAATGAGGACAGCATCTGTCACAACAGCAGCTGACAGTGCCCTGTGTTCATATGTTGTACCAAAATCTAGAATTCATACACTGTTTATCAAAGCCTGTCTACAAGTCCTCACTGCTTTGCTGATGCAACGCCCAAATTTGTGCATGTACAACTTCCTGGTCTCAACCTAGGACAAATAAAGAGGATGGTGCACGCATAGACATATATACATAGACGCCCTTTCCGGCTCTGAGGCGCGTGTCACCAATTGAAGGCGGAAGCATTAGCGGAAGCAAGGTGGAAGCTTGTCAAGCTTCCGCGTGCGTAACATGCGGGACACAAGTCCCGGAAAAGACGCGCTGTGATTGGCCAGTAGTCACTTGAGTGACAGCGAGAGACATGGAGGAGTCGCATGAGTGACGTCACTTGGGCAGCGACGCAGTCGCCTTCAGCAAATGCCTTCAGCACTTCTAAATAAGAAAGCTGCGGAGAACTGTTGCTTTGTGTTCACTCTTTAATATTTTCTGTTAGTAATCTAATCCCCCTGGCTCTGATGTTGTATTGTTAATAACTTTGTTGTTTGTGTTTGTTTGTTTGTCTTGTTTTGTATTGTAATGTATATTGTCATGACTGTTATAAAGATTTGTTAAAAAAAAAAAAAGCCTTCAGCACTGCACTTCTGCCTTCATTGGGATACACGTCGCTCCAATGAACTGCAGCGGCAAATGATCGAGGCATCTATTTCTTATAATATCTATGGGTGCACGGAGGTGCGGCCCACTCTCCTGCGGGAGGTTTGCACATGCTCAGTGTAAACAGGAACTATGATGATGGATTGTTCCAGCAGAGGTGCTAGAGGTGCATGAGAGTTGCTGACCCCCCATTCCTCCTTTCACAACAATTTGGAGCCCTTGCAGCCTCTCACCCTCAAGCACTTACAGCTGACGTCACTAAAGTCAATGAGGGTTCAGGGCTCAGGGCTTGAGGGAGGCAATTGGGATTGGGCCTATCTACTGCGTTCTCCTCTCTTCTCCCAGCCAGACTGCCAGCAACTCACACACCACACGTGGATGCTCTCTGTATTATACCGCAGAAGTTATGAGATATGACTAGACTGGACTCAGTTTGCTTTGCATGTTGTAGATCCGGTCTAGAGCGGATACGGAAACGGCCTTCGTGCTTGCCTATGTGTAGGTGGGCGCTACACCAGAGCAGATCATTGAGCAGTATATAGATTACAGCAAACGCTTGATTGTTTTCCTCTCACAACCAAATCACACACTCCTTTAGCTTCAGGTGCACAAACATTCTAAATTATTACATTATAAGAACTACACCTTACCCCTTCTGAATATATGAACAGCAAATGATGTACAGTGTGGGTAATGCGATGTACAGTAATCACATTACTGATATATTTATTATAGGAGCGCCTATTATTGCCTGGTACTGTTTGTTGCTTCTGTCCCCTGCAGATGAGTGTTGTGTCCCTGATGAGCTGCCGTCTTGATGAGGGCCTGGCTTGGAGCCTGGTCAGCCCTCATTGGCCAAGCCGGTCATGGGACGCACTGGAGGCCTCAGTGCGTCTGCCATAAAATACATTCTCTGCCTGGACTCTGACGAGGAAACACTGCTATGCGTTTGTCTTCCCTCCAGCCGCATACTTATGTTATTTTCGTCATGTCTGTTTAGTTTCGTTAGTTTATGTGTTGTTCTCCCTTACCCTTAGTTTAACTCCCTTCGGAAAGGAGTGTTAGTTCTTGTGTGTTAGGTTTCAGTTGTAGTCTTGTATTTGTTGTTCGTTAGGGTTTTGAGTGAGTGTTATTCGTCTGGCCATCATCGCCTTTTCTTTTGTTCACTTCATTCATCACTATTGTGTCATGTTCATTCAGTAATTCAGGGCTCACAGAGCCATTATGTTGTACTTGTTCGTTATGCACTAAAGCCACTTTGTAACTTTTTGTTGTTGAGTATTAAAACAGATACTCTTTTCTTTCATACATGTTACGGGCAGTAAACCCCTAGACTTCAGAACAGTCCGTAACACTAGAAACACAATAGACTAAACCAACATAGATATAATACCAGTAAGACGACTTAAAGGGGCATTCCACCCATTTTCAACATTTTACTATGTCATTAATATACCTTAGAGCTGTTGTGTGGAAATAATAAAAAAGTCCCCCCATTCTGTGTTTCCTAGAACTAGAGGTCTGAAAAAAATCATTAACATGGTGAAACACATCTTGATGACATCATCAAGATGTGTTTCACCATGTTAATATTTTTTTTCATAATTACAGTTCTGGGAAACACAGAATGGGGGGACTTTTTTATTATTTCCACACAACAGCTCTAAGGTATATTAATGACATAGTAAAATGTTGAAAATGGGTGGTTTTCCCCTTTAAAGGCGAGAAAACGACCGCAGGGCTGAGACACTCTACCGGAATAATGTCACTTCATTATATATTTTTTTAAATCAAAGGCTAGGCTACTTAATATCCAAATCCAACAGATAAACAAGTGCAGGCCCAGGCGGTGGCGTAACCGTCTGGGCACCCGACTGGTAATCCAGTCGCAGTGTGCCGCGGGTTCGACTCCCGAGCCCGACACAGCCTTTACTGCATGTCTTCCCCCATCTCTCTCCCGTTTCCTGTCAGCCTACTGTCTGTCCCTTCAAAAAACAATAAAAAGGTGTAAGCCGCAAAAAAAATATCTTAAAAAAAAAAAAAAAAGAAGATAAACAAGTGCAGAAAGTGCCTATATGAAGTGTCTTCAGCGGTGTCCTCTGCGAGACATGTTTAAGCTGAAGCAGCTAGCATGGAAGCTAACGTTGGTCATATGGATTATGGAACCTTTCCCTCCGATATTGCACACAACCATGCTGTTATCTTGCTTTAAAATGTAAATGTCCCATCCACGGGACATTTAAGCGGCTTCTTCATTCATTGATTTGTTTGGGTTTGGTAGGGCTTTAAATGTGTTGTTGTCTGACTGACGGAGCTGTAGAGTGGAGTGCTGCTGCTGCTGCTGTGCCGGGTCGGCGTGCAGCAGCCTATTCAGTACTTGTGAAACGTGCCCAGTGAGAA
Source organism: Electrona antarctica (assembly GCF_951216825.1). Lineage (NCBI taxonomy): Eukaryota > Metazoa > Chordata > Actinopteri > Myctophiformes > Myctophidae > Electrona > Electrona antarctica. The sequence continues at coordinate 30,015,995 of NC_136806.1, read as the reverse complement.
ACGTTCCGCGGTTTAAAAAAGGTGATTGCCAGAGTATATGGCACAAGTGAAATGTAAACTTTTAGGAATGCAAAACGAATCGCTGGCGCGTGTGTGTGTGTGTGTATGTATTGGCCGTGTGTTGTGTGTGTGCAGCATTACATGAAGAGCGTGATATGAAGAGCGTGATGTGACGAAAGCCTGTGACAGGCTTGAGTGTTGCAGGCTTCCTGCACGTTTGTATAGTAAGTGCGACGTGCGGTCGCAATAAATAATGCAAAAGAAACAACATTATTAATTGTACAGCATTTCATGACACATGGAATTTGTGCCATGGAATTTTGTGGTTTAGAACAAAACTTGGATGGAGGGGGAACGCAGATTTAAGTCAAGACGAAGCACACGGAAAGTACGGGCCGCAACGGATGCAAGGAGATGAGCAGTGTGTGCAGACCCTGATTGCATGCATGGATGAGTTCAACTCATTCCCGTTTGATACTCATTCGCACCCTACGGTCAGCCTAAATCAGCCCATTCTGCAGGAGAGAAGAAATGCTCTGCTTATGTTCCATCTTCTGTCATGAATGATGTTGTTCGGTCACTAGTCTTATTGCCCTGTTATTTGGTCAATTAAGTGCTGCTGAGAAATATTTAAAGAAACTTCAAATTGCTCAGAACAGAGCAGCCCGATTGGTTCTTAATTGTTCTTTCCGTACCAATGTTGGTGAGATGCATAGACAATTATCATGGTTAACCATAGAGGTGAAATTACAATATTGTCTAATTTGGAACAACACATGAACAGATATTATACAGGTTTCTGTCATGACCATTAAGGTCTCCACACACCGGGCGCGAATCGGATGCGAATTCGGATTTTTAGCGGCCTTTCTCCATCAGTTTTCCGAAAAACGCGGGTGGTGTGCAACCACCTTAACACTCGTCAAGTGAGCTCAGGTCATCTGGTGGTGCCAAACCACAACCAAAATAGTATGAAGAGAACTGTTCTACATTGAGCTTTTTCATGCTCCCTTTAAATCTGAGACCAGAAGCAGATTTTCGTTTAAAAGAATACTTAAACATAAATTGATGAGTCCTTTATAGATGAAGTTTTTTTTCTTTTCTTTTTTACCTTATTCTTATTGTATTTTTTATTTGTGTGTAAACACTGTATTTGTTACTATTGGTCGTTGTTGTCTCTGTTAAATGCAGAGTGCCTTCACTGTTTTAGCTGATAACTAGATCTTGTCTGTTTTAAATTTCAATGATCTGTTTTTATTGTATACATTTTTGTGTGGACCCCAGGAAGACTAGTGACCACTTTGTGGAAGCTAATGGGGATCAGAATAAAGGCCTGATTTACACTGGCAGCCAAATCTAGCCTGAATGTAGCCTGAATCAGATCTTCAAGATAGAAATCCGATTTGTCTAAATGCAGACAGGTCACATGGAATCAGATTTTTTCAAATGTGACTTGAGTGAAGACTGAAAGGTTTTGCCGTTGATGACCACATTGTAAGAAAATAAAACATTTACTAATTTCTGTTGCTGGAATTTTATCATCATTTGGATTAGTACTGTTTACAGGAAATCAACTGCCATCTAGGGTAGAATATTGGTTCCCTGACAGTGTTCATACTGTATGCTTCATCACCAAAGCAACATCCTGCTTCAATTTCTGTTTTCAAGCTTCCATCAGACAAGAATATACATTTAATATGGTTATTGTTTTCCATATCCTACCGTAAAGGACTCTGCACACTGCTGCATTTTTGGACCCAGATATTGGAGCAAATTTCGGGTGCGCCACTTTTTCTCCGAATAACACCAGTCTGCAAGGACCAAATCCAAAAAAACAGCAGTGTGCAAGCTCCTTAAGTCAGAGTTATTTTAATATAGTCCGACAGCCAATAGAAAAGACTATATACCAAATTCCCCACTCCACAACCCCGACTGCCGGGCTGATACAGCAGAGAGAGAGAGATGAGGTGAGGGCAGAGAGAACTAATTTAGTCAGGAATTAATTTTGTGGAGTCTAAACCCTCCTGGGCTCTCATTGCTCCATTTTCTCAATACGTTTATTTTCTGGAATTTTCTGTAACATTTGTTTTCTGGCATACTAATTAGTATTAGTATGCTTCTTTGTGCATGTGTGCAGTAGGTCAGATTCACACAGGGAAGCAGCTCCCTGACATATTATTATACAGCTTTTTGAACTTGAAAAAGAAAAAGGCTATAGTAAATAGAAAATAGACCCTGAGGTAACATTGAAACATTGAAATTGTCTTCAGAAAGCTCATTAGCTGTGCAGTAATTTGAATGAGAAGCTAAACAGAGGAAGAACAACAACAACGGTTACATGACTTCAGGTACCAGAAGGAAGTGTGTGACTTCGTAACCGCTGGAACGTATTTGTGTGCATCATCATCCAGGATATTTCTGTGGTCACAAACTCCTCTCTTCGATGTGGACATGAAATAAGGGAATATTTCAATTCCTCTTTTTGATCACAGGTGGGGAAGCAAAGCACCTTGAGGGGGTCCTAGACCCACAGGAACGCACCCAGGGTGCCGGCCCGATTCAGTTGAGAAAACGTTTGAGAAATGACAGTTACCGTGTGGGGGTCCCTCTACTGTACCCTCTATTGTACTGTACTGTACTGTACTGTACTGTACTGTACTGTACTGTACTGGCACACCTGAAATCACCATATATACAGTTAATATGTGCGTGTGTGTTTGTGTGTGTGTGTGTGTTAGGTTGCGCACAGGTGGTGAAAAACAACCATGCTGTTTTCATGCTCAGACATACCCAGGCAGGCACCCACACACATAGTCACTTAAGGAAGTGGTTTGCACCACTTAAAAATACACAGGGAAGACATTTCAATATTCTAACCACACCTGGGGGTCTATTAGGGTAATGTTAACTCCATGGATACATACAAAACAGAACAAGTACAAAAATCTTTAAACACATGAAGAGGAGCCACAATGCCCGCGAATGGACAAATCCCCTCAGAAGGCTGTCAGCCAATTGCCAGCTCCGTAACCAACCCGAAAAGGAGACACTGAAGAACCAAGATCTCCTAAGCCTCAACCGGACATACAGACACATCAGCCATCTTACACTGGAAAGAAAACCCAGATCTGTAAAGACTGTGACAAGAGTTTCATTTCGGTCACCTGAAGACACACTAGCGTATTCACACGGGAGAAAAACCTTTCCAGTAATCATTGTGGAAATAGTATTGGTGTCTTAGTTAGTCTGAAGAAACACCAGCATAGTCACACTGGAGAAAAAACCTTTCCATTGCACGCATTGTGAAATTCCAATAATATAGTATAGGTCCAGTTAGCTCAGTCGGTAGAGCTCTCGCCTTTGGACAAGATCATGGGTTCGATGAGAAGATTCTATTGGATTTTCCTATTGTAAAATCCTATTGGATTTTCTTATAGGCAAATAATCCTATAAAAACAAATCCAATTGCAAATTCTGATAGGATTTTTACTAGGTTCTTTCTATCAGAATCCTATATACGTGCGCTATATAAACTAGGTGTGCACACACGCATGCACGCACGCACGCACGCACGCACACACAGTATTAATAATGGATATACTGCACTCATATGATAAGTGTAATAATGGAACAGAATGTCTCTCATTAATCTTTTGTAATACGTATAATAATTAACCCTTGCATTACCAGTGAACCCTGCTATCTGTATAATGGGTGGCAGGCTGATGACCTTGTAATTTAGCAATTTGTAGCTACATGCATTATCTCGTGTCCTATACTTGTGTGCGCGTAGTGTACGTGTTATCTGCTGTACTCCCTGCTACAAGTGTTTGATGATCATTTATGAGAGTTCATGGTAGGAATTCACAAGTGGCTCATTACACAAGACACTAGTATAGACCATATTAAACAGATATAACTGACAGATATAACTAATATTGATTAACAATGTGCATAATAATGCTTTTAATAATGCCCATTGACACATATCTCCTGTGAGTGAATGGTAATCATGTGACATTCTTCCTGTTTGAAGAAGCAGCGGGCAGCCCACATAGAAATGCTGCTGTAGGCTAAGTCTGAACCGACTACAGGAACAAGAACGACACTGGGGAAGAACCTGAAAGGAAGGAAATGTAACCAATTAAAACCTCCATGACGAAAGAACCAGAAAGAGAAGCAAACAAACGTGAATGAAACGTATAAAGAGAGACTAGAGACAGAACACAGAGACATGAGAAAGAAGAGAGTATAGATGATGAATCATTGGGAGATGAGAAGGGAAGCCTGTATCTGTACATTTTCTGTGCCGTCTCTGTTGCCTGAATTTCCCTCATGGGATCAATACAGATTCTTTCCGTTTACAATAAATATAGATAGCTGGGAGGGGATTTGGCCAAAATCATCAAGATCGTGAATGTGGTGACTGGTGACAAGGTTTTTAATTTTGGCATGGTGTTAGGTATGGGCATAAGGTTTTCAAAATCCATCGCAAACGAGTTTGGCTCGCCCCCTAGTGGTCTGTTTGCAATGAATCCAATAGTAGATAGGTCAGTTTATGGTTGAAACCCCAAATAATTGATAGGATTCTGTTACTATTGGGTATGGCATGCTAAATAACATAGCCTACTAAAAAATATGAGAATCACTAGGCATCATTTTCAAGATGGCTCCCAGCTTATAGGCATTTTTAAGCCACCACAGACGCCATCTTGAAAATGATGCCTTTCCAGAACTTAGATTTTCCTAATGTTATGTTATTTACCATACCCAATAGTAAGAGTACCCATTGCAAAATTCCATCTATCAATTATTTGGGGTTTCAACCATATACTGACTTATCTAATATTGGATTCATTGCAGACAGACTACTAGTTGGCAAGCCCAACTCGTTTGCAATGGTTTTTGAAAACCTTATGCCATACCGATATCACCATGACAACCATATGCCCGCCCATACCTATATCACCATGACAACCTTATGCCCGCCCATACCAATATCACCATGCCAACCTTATGCCCGCCCATACCTATATCACCATGACAACCTTATGCCCGCCCATACCGATATCACCATGACAACCATATGCCTGCCCATACCTATATCACCATGACAACCATATGCCCGCCCATACCTATATCACCATGACAACCTTATGCCCGCCCATACCTATATCACCATGACAACCTTACTGTATGCCCGCCCATACCTATATCACCATGACAACCTTATGCCCGCCCATACCTATATCACCATGACAACCTTATGCCCGCCCATACCTATATCAGCATTCCAACCTTATGCCCGCCCATACCTATATCACCATGCCAAAAACCTTATGCCCGCCCATACCTATATCACCATGCCAAAAACCTTATGCCCGCCCATACCTATATCACCATGCCAAAAACCTTATGCCCGCCCATACCTATATCACCATGCCAAAAACCTTATGCCCGCCCATACCTATATCACCATGCCAACCTTATGCCCGCCCATACCTATATCACCATGCCAAAAACCTTATGCCCGCCCATACCTATATCACCATGCCAAAAATATAAAACTAGTCACAAGTGCACAATTTTCATGAATTCCCTCCCAGGTGTTTTTTTTAACCCTAGAACACTAAACATGGGTGATTTTCACCCGGACGATTATATTTTTGCAATTTTCATAATGTTTCTGATGTCTGAGGTGGGTGGATCTTTCACTACCTTCATGACGCTCAGTGACATCATAGAAGGTAGGTTTGTTTCCCTGCCTACATCCCTGTTTTCGAGTGGTGCAAACCACTCCAACAACTGGCTTTGTACCCGTGTCCCGTGTCCCGTGTTTGTTCGTACCAAAGAAACGAGCATGGTTGCTATGGTGTGACGTCACTGACATAGCTGAGCAGACTATATAAGATTTTGCACCACTCAGTTCACACGGGTGTGATTTTTTTTCTACAGGCAGGTGTTTGGGGGAATTTCACCCGTGTTTAGTGATAGTGTGATAGAGACAAAGCCAATAAAAAACTATTCTTCACTGGACCATTCTCACATGTCTTAGTAATTGGGTGGACCAAAGGAGAAGTTCCCAACTTCATTTATATATTTTTTAGGAATATTTAAAAAATAATATGCACGTTTTTCACCGATTTTTGTGAAAAGTCATGATGCAATATTAAGAGTACCTCATCAACATACAGTTGCCATGTAATGCTGTACTGCAATATATTTTGATGAGAACTATTTTTTATGGAATATTTTATATATTGGGTAAAATATACCCGTGTTTAGTGTTCTATAGGGTTAAATCAATCTGGCATGCATGCTTCAGTAGCAGCCATGTTGAACCTAATTACCAGACAGAATTAGGTTAATTCATAAAGTGACATGGGGGACCCCAAAGAGAATTTGCCATTGACTCATATATTTTGTAAATGGTATGTTTTGTTAGAGGGGCAGGACACCCAAATATTTTTTCTCAGATTTTAACAAGTATACTGTAAATGTGTCACTTGTGATAGGGAGCAATGATATGATGCAATTTGCTCATAGGCTTGTGGATACAGAGCTTTCTGCTGTTTTTGTATAGCTATATTGTTGTGTACTTCCAGTTTCTGGGTGGAAAATAAATGTTTGGCGCACTCATTACATAATGGTACATGTGTTCGATTTCTGCGACGTGACAGAGGCATATATAATAATATTAATGGTTGTTGATCAGGAGGTTTCACTGTCCTTTCAGACAGAGACAGACTCGCCTCTGCTGAGCAGAGTAGACTGGCGGGTTTGCTTCAGTGTTTACAATACTGGATATTCTCGTCTCAAAACATGCTCGAAAGAGACTTTTCTCCACTAAATGGAGTGTGTGTGTGTGTGTGTGTGTGTGTGTGTGTGTGTGTGTGTGTGTGTGTACACGGTAACACACCACACACACACTCCAGACTCCGGGGACACAGCTCCCAGTGCCGTCCCAGCGGATCAAACACATCGGCATGCCCGGGGGAAAGTGCCCACAGCACGGCAAGAACATAATTACACACTGAATAGAATCTCTGACGGCTTGTTTGTAAACGACTCATACATTTTAGGGGTAGGATATGTCATGAAATTACGGAATCTGTATTCTTAATTACAGCTGCAACAGCTAGTTTAAAATTGTTCAGAATTCACATTGTCAATGCAGTCAGCTTTGTGTGGCGTTGATTCAGATTATAATGATATGCATGCTTGACTCTGCCCCCTGCCCCCACAACAACGGGTAACCACACCAGCATTGACGATATTCAGACCGAGGCCATCTTGCCAGAAAAGGTGCTATTAAATAAACTAGGTGCAACTTCCCATTGACAGCCCATTCATCCAAACAGAAAAGTCCTATCTAATTGTATTAAACAACGTCACCGTCTGTACGGAAAGCTTGAATTATCCTCTTTCAATCTGTAAAGTTTTTGTTTCATAAAAATCCACCGTAGACATGTTATGAGCTACTTCCTTACTTATTTTTTTCTAAGTGTCAGAGTTTAGGAGTGCTCGTTGGATACCGCTCAACAGCCCTGCTAAAAAACGAGTGCTTCCTAACTCCAATCATATCATCATCATCATCATACTATAATCATCATCATATCATCATCATACTATAATCATCATCATCATATCATCATACTATAATCATACTATAATCATCATCATATCATCATCATACTATAATCATCATCATCATCATATCATCATCATCATACTATAATCATATCATCATCATCATCATCATCATCATACTATAATTCAGTCAATGTCTGAATGTGTGTCTGAGTGTCTGTCTGTCAGAAACACCGCCGTAGCTCCTCACTGCCTGCACCAATCACTCCAACTTTTCACACAGGCATTGACCATAATAATATGGAGGTCTTAACGAAGCCCTTTTTTCAATTTAACTAATTATAGATTAATAATGAATTTATTAGTGAATTAAAAAACGCACCCAGGGAGATAATATCTCACAACGGGTAAGGGCTAGTACTAAATAAATCACATGCAAGGAATGTCTTGACAGGAATTAGCTCATAACAAGTCTACAGTGGATTTTTGAGTGGTGTAAACCACTCCTACAACTGGCTTTTGTGTGCATAAAAAAATGACCATGGTTGCTATGTTCAAAATAATTTCTGACGTAATTAAATCACACCCGGGTGAACTGGATGACCGTAGCAACCGTGGTCATTTTCTCTGCGCAAAAAAAGCCAGTTGTGAAATCACATCCAGGTGTGATACATACATTTATCAAAAATGATAGCTTTTTTTACTTAACATATTTTGTGTGATTTCATTACGTCAGACATTACGTCAGACCACAGCTGATCATGCTATATAAAACCTTACACCACTCAGTTCACACGGGTGTGATTTTTATTAAACAAACACTTAGCAGATAGAAAGAGGATAATTCAAGCTTTTTGCACAGCTGCAATGTTGGTGAGTTTGACGTTGTTTAATACAATACAATATGACTTCTGTTTGGGGGAATGGGCTGTCAATGGGAAGTTGCACATAGTTAGCACCTTGCTGGCAAGATGGTCTGAATAATGCTCAATAATATGTTTCTTTTCATTTCTCAATTCTGATCAAATAAATGATGGGGGCGGGGGGGTCCTGACCCTTTACGTTTTATTACGAAATAGGCCTACTGACTTTTTGAACCCTGCACTTCGACAAATACCCAAAGCATGAAAAAAAAACTAAAACTAACACTAATACAAAAACATTAATAGACTAAAACTAAGCGCACAAAAATAAAAAAAATAAAAACTAGCAAACCCACTCTAACAACTAAAAGTAACTGAATTATAGACAATAAAAATGGTCTATAATGAAAAATCTAAAACTATTATAACCTTGGTTCTCACTATCTCACATTTGTGATTTGTTCATCTAATAGTTAATTGCACCTGCCTCCTCCTTTCATGTTCAAACAGCAAACAATGTGTAGCTATTGTAAATGATGATGTTTAATAATTACTATGTGCGTCCACTAATTAACACATTACGTGAGCAGTGTGGCCAGGATATATGTGACCAGATTTAACTGAGGGCCTGCCATTGGATCTTTTTTCCATTTTTGTTTTTTCATGTCATATGAATTAAAGCAGGGAATCATAGTTTCAAATTGACATACTGGTTGTTCGGTTTGACCCACCAGTTTGGGAGATATGGCTTATAGAGTAATGTCTTGCAGAGAAACAGCGAGTTTAGAAAACAGGCTTGAAAGATTCACTTCTGTGGACTCTAACATTACTCCTAGCTACATGTTTAAGCATTTATTTAATATGTAGGCCTACATGTCAATTTCAGCTCTGAAATGTATTTCAGACATGCTCTAGTATAAGTGAAGAGTCTGCCTGTACTATTAATTCATTTTGGATAAAAAATAAATAAATTCAGTTTTCCTCCTCTGGTGAAAAGCTGGAGGCTGCACGATGGCAGTCCCTCAGTCAAATATGGTCACATATGATCGAACCCCAACACTGCTGCATCCACACATCAATGTTGTTGATGTGTTGTTGTTCCTGGCTGTCTCAAGGTCTTAGAAACAATCTTACAAACGAAAGCCAATAAGAAAGAGTTTACCGTGCACACACACACGCACGCACGCACACGCACGCACACACACACACACACACACACGCACGCACGCACGCACGCACGCACGCACGCACGCACGCACGCACACACCTTGCAAGCCCAGCTGCCACTGTCCAAAGTGTGTTTGATTTAGGCCTACACTAAAATAAAGCAGTGATGTAGGAGTTGTGGGCTGCAATGACACCACGTTAATGGGAGATATAGCCTGGCAAGCCGCAGTCATAATCTGAACGTTAATGGAGTGAATTATGAATTAATGCATAAACATTTATGGATGAAGGCGTGTGTGCTAGATGGTTATCTCCGATCTCCCAGTGGTCCAAATAAATCCACAGTGTCGAAGATCACTTGCATTGGACACAGGTGGAGTGTCAGGTTTTTATCCTTAGTTTGTAGTTTTTACATAATTCCAGTGGACTTCTGTATATACATTTGGAGACCTCACTCACCATGAAAAGATTACTCCCGAAAATTATCTCGCATAAGCGCTCTATCTGCAATCTTATCTGAATGCATTTCGAAAACAACGTTTACAAAGTGCTTTACAATGCCAAGGGTTAACCAACAACACCTAACTTATGTCAAATTGTTAGACAATGCTGCTCCGCATATCTACTATGGAAAAAATTGCTGTGATCTCACCACCCATTTTTTGGTCTACACTGTGGGTGTTTTTCACCCATCAAATGCCATGCCCTGAGGGAGTCCTAGGATTTGTGCAATTAGCATAGAATTCTGCCATTACCGGCTCTGAATGGCACACACGCGCGTGCACGCACGCACGCACGCAAGCCAGTGAGCCAATCTCTCCACTGTGGGCCGGTCAGATGACAGCTGATGTGTGTATATTGTATACATGTGAAATGGGGGTCTGTTGTATAATGCAGGGATTCCCAAACTTTTTATTAGATCTTTGCCCTTCACCCAATTTAGTGAAAATAGCAAACCTGCATTATTATTTTATTCAGGAAAAGTTTTTAATACAAAAGTTGAATTGTTTTTAATTGATGAATAGTTGGGATTTGTTTTTGTTAAACTTTTATAAATATTTTGAAATATACGAGAAACAAAAAGGCCATATTTACTCGAGTCGTGACCCACAAATGGGTCCGATCCACTGTTTGGGAAACAGTGCTCTAATGCATACCTAAACTGGGGGATCCTTGAAATGAAACAGAAGAGAAGAGAAGCACTGTTCGATTGGCTTTAGTTAAACAATAGAATCAAATATTTTAGTAGTACAATAACAGTAATTAGCCCTTCGCTAAAGCCCACCCCAAAAGCGATTGTCCAATGTCAATTCAATATAGTTTAGCAAGCAACCGTTGCTATTCTGGGCAAGCTTTCGTCACCTCATAGCTGTCAATGTTATTTTGCAGTGTGAAGGCAGCTTGAGAGCATCATGGAGATAAGTACTGTGAAGTGTTCAGAATCCAGTGTTAATGGGGGATCTGCTCGCAATTCCCATGGCACATTAGTCTGACTATGTGGCATTCGCTGTCAGAATAATGATGCTGACCCTGTTAATGGATGGAAAGTGAATCACTGAGGATATAATCTCTAAAGACAGATTCAGAACCCCACAGCTGAATCTGTCGGCAACTCACCTTACAACGTGTCGAGTTTGTTGATGGTAGGAATGTAAACAAAGATGCACCACCAGAAGAGAACTGAAGGAGAGTGAACGGGCCGACAGCCAGTCTCTACACGGGGGCATGCTTAATTTATTTTTTTACCGATGAGTTCCCAGATTGGTGATGATACTGTATGACATAATATGACAGACTCACTCCTCAACCTGCTTAACCGAATCAATGCCAATCCCGCAATTTCTCTGGATTTGTGCTTGCAACCTCCTTTGCCAACACAAGAAGGGTTTGTTTAATGTAATTTAATCCAGAATTAATAGTATTTTATTTGCCATTTTTAGCATCCATTGTTAGAATCCGGTGGCTCCCATGTGGTGTGTATAGTCATCGAATAAAATATCCAAAATGTCCTTGTGCACGCTGTAACGGTTTCCGCTTAGACTGGTTAATTGTTTTAGGGGTGCCAGGTAGATCTGGTCTACCAGAGAAATGTTATTTCTCCTTTTGATTGAATGAGTTCTTCCTCATCTGGGTTTAACCACACGTGAAACCGACACAGGATTTACACATTAAAATGCAAAGCCTTACACCAAGAAATAAAACACCATAGACATTTGTCAACTCAGTTTCAGTTATTATATTGAAGTTTCAACCAACATAACTCAGTTCATCACAGTTCATGAAACAAAAGTCGACTGTTTGAAATGTTTGTAAATAAACAAAAAGGAACAAAACAATGTATGTCAGGGACTGGGGTTACATTTCAACCGGCAATTCACTTCAGCACGTTTACCTTCAACCTCAACCTTCACAAATTCACCATCCCAAGTTCATAGATAAAGAAAATAAATAACAGTACCACGGGTCCGTGCCAATTAAATTGTTCCAGATCCACGCAGCGCAGACGCAACATGAATGTTAATGAACGAGAAGTACTCCGTCTGTCCGAGCAGATCGGCTCTTAATAAGTTTCCAAAACAAAACAAAACAAGCACTTTAAATAAAAAGGGGGAAATACCACTGCTCCGTGCGTGACAGCTGAGCCAACAGAGACAGATCAGGATGCGGGAATTGTCCGTTGTAGAAGGGTTGCAGCTCTGGGGAGTGTTCGCTTCAACAAGCCCGAGTCTACGCCACTTAACGGACTAAACGTGTCAACGAACGCCGATACTGGAGGGTCTAACTTCCTCGTTCCCACACAGGTCCAAGCCCTCAGGCTCATGCATGGAGGGCAATCATTTCCGGGTTGGCCGGATGATGGCTCTTCTTCTTTGCTTATGTCACGCATTTCTTGGGCACTAGCTTCACGTTATTCCGACCAGTTCCTTTCACCTCCATCAGGCGCCCCGGCTGGCCAGGTAGTTTAGAGGCCAGGATTACTGCATGTTTTTTGTGAGGGTACCTACCCTAGGGGACACGGGGAGAACATGCAAACTCCACACAGAAAGGCCCTTTCACCAACCCCGCGTCGGGTAAGGTCACTGATGACATGGAGGAGAGAACACGCCCACAGCGTCCTAAGCGGGAATCGAACCCAAGACCTTCTAGCTGTGAGGCCACAGCACTACAGACTGTGCCACAGGGAATGTTAGGAACCTGTGTGTGTGTGTGTGTGTGTGTGTGTGTGTGTGTGTGTGTGCGCGCGCGTGCGTGTGATCATTAGTGTAATTTACAATTCATTAGGAGGAGAAGTGTGGGAGGCTCCTATATGCCACCTTTCCTTATAATAATTACTTGTTGGTGCAGAGGTGTGGCAGCCATGAACTCCATAATAATTCTATACTTGCCATTTTCAAATCAGCCTCATGATGGCGCTATAAGAGGCCCAGTCACGTCTTTACCTATAACTGCACCAATCTGCGTAAAAGTTTGTATGCACACTCCCTGGAGGCCAAGGAAATATGTATATATATATTTTACAGCCTTTTATAGCGCCACCAGGAGGCTGACATGTGAAATACATTTTCAGATTTTATCCAAATAAAAATAGGCCCATCACGCAAATTGTTACACATGATCTTTACAGTCTTGTGATCAAGACGGATCTTTGTGATCTTTTATATTCTATTGTGGTTGGGTAAGGTAAGATTGACATCTAAAGTTTGTAGTTGTAGCCCGTTTTGAACAAAATGCCTCAAATCATAAACGCAGCGTGCAATTGCTGTGTAACTTTGCATGCACATTTCAACTACGTTGAGGAACAATTAATGCCACCCTTTTAACATTGCCCTATTGTAGCGCCACCAGGAGGCACTTTTTTCCACCCTTGGTGGAGACCTCCGAGCAGCACTTTTTCTAGTATGACTCTTAACAGTGTGCCAGGGTTATGTGAGGCTGCATTTGGCTAAGAACCTTTATTCACCTGACAGCTACTGCTGTAGATGTCAGTGATTGGTCACCATGGGTTCAGTGAAATGCACGTACAGGAAGATAGAAGGAATGCTCACGGAATGACAACAAAAAGAATGTCCACAGAGTTTGGCAGTTGCAAAAAGGTTGTACATCTGCTATCCTGCATGCACACCTGACCTCTCACTACCTCTCTCTCTCTCTCTTTTTCTACCCCCCCCCCCCTCCTCCTCTCTCTCCACCTCAGTGACCATCAGTGTTTGTGTTGTTTACCTCCATAAAAGATTAACGATTATTCATGAAAGCAACGCTGAAAGTGGTTCATATTTTTCATGTCTGACTTGAGTCGTTTAGTCTACATGAAAGATGAATCCATGGAACGGTCGATGTTAGTTTTGTTTCTTGACCTGAATAAATGACTTGCCATCAAACAGTGGAGGTTGGCTTGTAATGGACTACTGGCAGTGTGGTTGTGTATTCATAATGCAAACCAAACCTGGAACTATTACCTTAGGGGAAGAGAAGCATTTTGATCACATCATGCACACTTGAAATATTAGGGCTTATATGTGGAAATCAAAATGAATGAAGTAAAATGTACTAATTCGATTTGAACGTATTAATTCTACCAGACATCAGTTCTGTGCCAGCAGTAATCCCAGAGTTTGGCAGCTGCAACTGTGTTGCTTTTAACCTGTATGATCCGTTTAAATTACTCAATGTTGTCTAGTATACATTGCTCTTTATTCATAAGTAAGCTGCTCTGCTGTCGGTGAGTGTGTTATGTTTGTGATGTGCTATTGAATGTTTGACTCAGGCTTGTAATGTGACATACGTCCAGGGAGGATGATGAGGTTAGAAAAGGGAACAGTAGAAGAAAAACAAACAAGGAACATTTCTACTGCCAATGTTATATGCATGAATGTTCCCTGACTCACTGTCACTTGATGTCCCTGTCCAACACTGTATACAAGAGAACTCAGACAGAGAGGCCTTTACAGCTGTCTGTACACTGGTTGTCTCAACACACACATATTATGACTCTGGCCAGGACCAGCTTGTACACACTGGTAGTCTCAACACACAGGTACAGTACCAGGGCTCTGGTCTTGTAAATGATGTGTACCCCAAGCCCAAACCACAGCAATGATTCGAGACACAACAAAATCATTTTAGCACTCGCCGCAGCAGTCTGATATATCCCGTTGCACGGCAGTGCTCTGGTGAGTGTGTGTCTGGTGTGAGTCGCAAAAACACTTGTTGGCGCGGCAACCCAGCGCTTTACGCTACGGCTACGTCACAAAAAATCATTGCTGTGCAAACAAATATTCATTGCAGCTCGGCGCACCTCGCACCTCTGCGCTTGTGTGTGATATGACCAGTTAAAGCACCATTCTGTCGTAGGTAGTTGCAAACAGTTGCATGTTGCAAGAAGTTGCATGGTGAATCATTGGTGTGGTTTGGGCTTTAGAATTACAATGGGCCCGATTCACAACGCTAGTATTAAATAACGTCTAAATAAAGTGACTAAAGGAGGGTGTATTTTGTCTAAGCAAAAACCAATGTGCAATTCACAATGGGGTGTGTATGTCCCTGAAATGTGCGGATCACAGGTGTATGTCACTGACGGCTGCCAGGTGTCGTAAAATCACGAGAAACTCACGTCCCATTTAACATCATTAAAGGCAACGGGAACTCCAACATGATGACATTGATGAGCGTGCTTCAAAATGGACAGATTTACAAGATAATGCGTCAGTACCAGGTCGTCAGTAGCAACTTGTAGATCAGCTTACTTTGGCAAGCAAGTCTCTCGCTCGTTGCGATGGATCTACTGAACGTTTATTAATAAAGTAGGCCATAGCCTTCTCTCACGTATAATGAGAAAGAAGATAATTTATATAGTTTAACCTCATGTCATGACCTGTAATAGTCTTGCCAAGTTTTATTAGCCTTTGGTCACTAAAGGCTAATAAAACTTGGCAAGGATATTATAAAAGCCCCTTCTACCGAACATTTGCTCACTCACCTTTGCAGAGGTAAAAAGATATCCGATAATTTATCAGAACTTTGATTACTGAGGTGATTCCGCCCTTTGTATATTTATATACTGTACATACAGTACATATCCTCCACTGTCCCAATACATCGGATTTGGAAATGGAATAATGGGCATAGCAAGATATCATTCATACCGGACCAGAGCTTTGTTGATTACTGAGGCGAAATCCGTCTTTTGGATTAATCATCTTCGGAATAGATAGATTTCATCCACTACATGTTTCCCCATCAAATCATCATCATCATCACCTTTATTTTACCTTTAAATCGTAATATTGTGTGTGGCGTTCATGTGATAGCATACATTAATATAATTAATAGCACGAAAAAATGGAGGGCGCATCTGTGCTCAGCGACATTAAGGCATGATAAGTCTATTTTCATAATTACGTGAAACTGTGGCTGACACACGGAAAGACCTAATAATTCAGCTCTAAATGCAACTAAATGCAACCTACAAAATTAATTGTTGACAAATATTGGGCACATACATATTTTATTTGAGGTTTGGCACTATATTTCCATTGATTCAGCATGAAGAATAAAGCATTCTGAATACATAGCAAGCTTTGATCCCTGGCAAGTCAAAGTCAGCCTCAGAGCAGACATGAGAACGATCGGACCTCCCTCCGATTATTAACCAGCAGAAAAACAATCAAGAATCCAACACCTAACGTAGCAATTGTCGGAAATGCCGGTACGATTCAAATAATACATTGCTCTGTGAACAATTGTGTCTCTCTTAAGGCTTCTCTTTCCTTTTCGTCATTCCTATCTTTATCTTTTATCTAGCTCTCTCATTTCGCTGTATCCCTGCATATCTCTCTCTATCTCTCTCTCAATAAATGATTTCTCTCTCTGTGTGTGTGTGTGTGTGTGTGTGTGTGTGTGTGTGTGTGTGTGTGTGTGTGTGTGTGCACGCGTGTGTGTGTGTGTGTGTGTGTGTGTGTGTGTGTGTGCACGCATGCGTCTGTAATTCACGTACCTCAAGCACTGTTCGCTCCACCAAATTCAAATTTGACACACGCGTTCCACACCACCACAGGGAGCGCAGTTCCTGGCCTTGAGTCCCCGGCAGTAGGCCAGTAGACCTAATGGCTCTATTTTCGTCACTGCCTATACCCCTTATCCCTAAACTTCTTTGCCTTTTTTTTACTATTTTACCAAAAAAACAAAAACAAAAAAAACTTCAGAATTGTTGGTGAAATAACTATTGGGTTGTTGTTGCAACTTGCTGGCTGCAATGCAATGCTATCCCATTGGCTGAGAGGTCGGCTAGAGGCAAAAAGTGCCTGGTTGCCTAGAGACGAGGCAGCCAATCAGAAAGATAGGTAACTACGGCAGCCAATGAAGTGATAAGTTGCCACTAGGTGACTACGGCAGCCAATGAAATGATACGTTGCCACTAGGTGACTACGGCAGCCAATTAAATGATACGTTGCCACTAGGTGACTACGGCAGCCAATGAAATGATACGTTGCCACTAGGTGACTACGGCAGCCAATGAAATGATACGTTGCCACTACCAACCTGATAGAAAGTAGACCAGCCTGCTTTATAGCAGCAGGTAAAAAAACATTTTAGTCACACTTAAAAAAATATGTTTTTCAAAATAGTAACAAAGTTTAGGTTTAGGGATAAGGGTTAACGCAGTGACGAAAATAGGTTCCTAAGCAGCCTCATCTGTAGAATTCCCAGCATGTGCCTCAGCCAAATGAGCCAATTGATTGCCATGGCAACCCCACACCTGCCTTTTCACAGTCAATTCAGCCACAGGCAAATAGATAGATCTTCATATGGGTACTAAAGGGACAAAGACAGCAGCCTATTCTGACAGCGCCCCATTACTAACCCTATAAGCGCACACGAAGCGAGCGGTTAGAGAGAGAGAGAGACAGACAGGCAGACAGATCCATGGGTTGTACACAGGTGGATAGCTTGTAGACAGCTTCCTCCACATGCAACACAGCAGCACCCCCCCCCCCACACACTCTCTCTCTGGACCCAATCCATTGACATAGGTCCCTGAGTGTAGGAGTTGATTTTACCTTGATGCTGCCTGGAGTGAATGCAGGAGTTTAAAAAGGACAAGTTCACCTCAATGAGTCCCATGCAGCGTTCAGCAGTGTGTGAATGTTACACTTCCTGCAAAAATCACATTCCAAAACGAGGTCAATTTTATCGCAATAACAATTCTCCGTCACACTCAGGAAGGCTGATATGCTGACTCAGATAATGATCTGCTTTCTCTTTAATTGTCAGCGGTGCGTACATTTTGGTAAAGTGAAAACGGGCTTTGTAATTCGATGCATATGCTATAGTGGTCAATGTCCGTGTGCAAATTCATTTCAATTACTCCAGCCACTGCCAGTGTTGTCAAAGTTAATCTTAAACAGTAATAGTATTACTTATTACTCCCTGCCAAAAGTAACTCGTTACTTATTACTTCTTATTACTAGCTTATTTCTCGCCAATAATTGCATCTTTTGTCTCCAAAAGTCTTACTTTGCATTTTCAACATTAACAGTTGTTTCCCCCGATTTTGCAGTGTTTATTTAACTCTGAAAAGTGTACTGTATAGTGTACTGTACACTGTACAAATGAAACCAAATGGATCATGTGTACACAGTGTACACATGATGGGTCCATTTGGTTTCATTTGTACACTCATTTGAATTAAATGGACACTAAGACTTTTACTGTGTATGAATTACAGACTTGGGCCAAAATTATAATGAAACGCAATCTTTGAACAACTTCTGTTGTTTATTAAAGCAAACAAAGTGCTATAGCTGCTTATTTTTTTGTGGTGCCGGTGTCTCCACCACCTCCATGTTTAGTTTACTTCTCTTGCAGTCTAACACGAGTCAAACAATAGTTTGTGACTTGTTTCTAGAATCTAGATCTAGATCTAGACCGGATCAGCAGCCTGCAAATTAAGCAACTCGACCCCAACCCAGTCTACCATTATAAATAAACACTCAAACTAGAGATGTCCGATACTGTATCGGTATCTGGAAAAGTATCGGACCGGCCCTTATGTGTCATGTCGGGTCATATCGGTATCGGTGAATATGCCAGTCTAACCACTGATCCGACACATGGGTAAGGGGTTGACACTGGCAGGTAAAGAAAAAAGAAAAAAGTGTATCGGGACATTCCTAACTCAAACTGAACGCGTGTGTCAAATTTTAATTTGGTGGAGCGAACAGTGCTCGAGGTACGTGGATTACAGACACATGCGTGCACACACACACACACACACACACACACACACACACACACACACACACACACACACACACACACACACACACACACACACACACACACACACACACACACACACACACACACACACACACACACACACACACACACACACACACACAAAGCATTTATTGAGAGAGAGAAAGAGATAGAGAGAGATATGCAGGGATACAGCGAGATGAGAGAGCTAGATAAAAGATAAAGATAGGAATGACGAAAAGGAAAGAGAAGCCTTAAGAGAGACACAATTGTTCACAGAGCAATGTATTATTTGAATCGTACCGGCATTTCCGACAATTGACACACTGAATATGTTACTCGTACTGACTTACAGCATGATGAAATTGAAACTGTGTGGGTTGAATTAATTTTCAAAAAGGCTAAATCGGTATTAGTGGGCACCGTCTACAGACCACCTGACCAACATGGGTTCTATGATATACTTGAGGGGTGCTTAGCTGGGGAGGAATGTGTAGAGAAAATCCTGATTGGCGACTACAATACAGACATGCAACGTAAGGAAGCACCTGTGTTTAAGTCATTCAGTAAGTTCTGTGATCTACATAGTGTCAGTCAGCTAATTACCCAACCCACTAGAGTGTGTGATTCTACTCAAACTGTGATTGATCTCATTCTGTCCTCGGACAAATCCAGAATCTCCAAGAAAGGGGTTATTGTATGTGGGCTTAGTGATCATTTTATGATATTCTGTACCCGCAAAATACAAAAACTTAAGACCGGCTGCCACAAAACAGTCATATCAAGGGACCTCAAAACCTACTCTAGTGAGGTCTTTAACCAAGTATTGGAGAGTCTGGATTGGTCCGATGAGCTTAAAAGCACACTTGTCGAAGAAGCTTGGCTTGGCTTCAAAACCAAATATACATCAGTACTGAACAACATGGCTCCTTTGAGAACCACCAGGGGCAAAACCCGCTCGGAACCATGGATGAATTCGGACATACTGGCTGCAATGAAAGCCAGAGACAAAAAATGCTCTGAATTTCTAAAATGCAAGTCAAAGCTAGCCAAGCGCTTCGACAGTGTTCGCCAAGCTCGTTTGAACAACCTAAATACCCAACGAATCAAGCTAAGAAACAGTGTAACTGCCATGACCAAATCAGCTAAAAGTAACTTCATCAATGATAAAGCACAGGAAAACAAAAACAATCCTTGTGAGCTCTGGAAGCTACTAAACAATCAACTAGGCAGCGGTCAGAAACTAAAAACCAGGTTTTCAAACATAAACATCAAATCGGACAACACTCTCATCACTGACAACCTTGATGTGGCCAACTACTTGAATATCTTCTTTACAAACATAGCAACAACTCTGGTTAACAAACTGCCCTCCCACTCTGGGCTCTTTGGTGTAGAGTACATTTCAACCTTCTACAGAAACCTAGGTGTTTGTAAAGACGATTTTAAACTAGTTATGGTAACAACTGATGAGGTAATTAAGAAACTGAGTGCCCTCCAACCCCACAAGGCCACAGGCCATGACAATATTCCCTCCAAATTTCTCAGAGACTCAGCCATCTCTATAGCTCCAATCATCACCCACATAGTAAACCTCTCCATCAAACAGGGACAGGTCCCCCAATATTTCAAACTGGCCAAGAAAGGGAGTAAATTAGACCCCGGCAACTACCGCCCTATTTCTATTCTTAGCTCCATCTCGAAAGTGATGGAAAAAATAGTCTATGAACAGGTTGAAAAGTATCTTGCCACTAATAAATTAATGTACGAGTTCCAATCTGGCTTTAGAACGTCCCACTCCACTGACACATGCCTTCTCTATTTGAGCGACCACATCAAACATGAGGTGGATGCTGGCAAATACTGTGGCATGGTCATGCTGGACCTCCAAAAGGCTTTTGACACCGTGAACCACTCCATACTGGTTAACAAGCTAAAGGCAATTGGTTTCGATAGCACATCAGTGAGCTGGATGCAATCCTAGCTGGAGGGGAGAGAACAGATGGTGGGGGTGAATGGAACACTGTCCCCCCCCCCCCCCCCTCCCAGTGAGCTGTGGCGTTCCACAAGGGAGCATACTGGGACCTTTACTGTTCCTAATATATGTTAACGACATGACTTCAGCTTGTGACTGCAACTTGTTCCTGTTCGCAGATGACTCGGCACTGCTAGTCTCGGACAGGAACAAACTGCAGGTTGAAAAGGCCCTCAGCTCTGAACTCGGTAGAATCTGCACCTGGCTCGCTGATAACAAACTATCTTTACACCTGGGAAAAACTGAATCCATTCTCTTTGGCTCTAATAGTAATCTCAGCAAGGCAAATGGCTTCTTGGTTAGAGTGGGTGACAATGTTATCACACGTAAAGATGAAATTACCTACCTAGGTTCCATCCTGGAGGCTAATCATTCCGGTGATAAAATGGCCACCAACGTAATCAAAAAGGTCAACCATAGAACACGATTCCTTTACAGGATCTCCTCACTGGTCAACAAAAACACCTTGAAGACCTTAACAGGAGCCCTTGTACAGGATTTCTTTGACTATGCATGCACCTCCTGGTACCACAGCACCTCAAAGGCCCTTAAAACCAGGCTCCAGACTTCCCAAAACAAACTGGTCAGGCTCCTACTTGACCTCGCCCCCCGAACCCACCTCACCCCTGCCCACTTCGACAGGCTGGAATGGCTTAGGGTCGACGACAGAGTACAGCATCTTGCAATGGGTCTGGTCCACAAGATTCGATACACCACCAAGATACCCATGTACCCGTCTAGATACTTCCTTAATGTAAGGAAGTCCACACCCACAACACCAGAGGGAGTGCAACGAACCATGTACAACCCAGATTCGGCACAAACAAGGGACTAAATTATTTTCGCTCCTATGCCACCAAAATGTGGAACGCCCTACCAACTGTCATTAAGACATGCAAATCCCTTGACTCCTTCAAAACCGCTCTCAAAGGGCACCTACGGACGGCTGCAATTCGAAACTGGCCCCTGTAAAATCGGAATCCCTCAAACACGAACGCAAGGACAACACAAGAGACGGTCGCGGCCACACAGCCAACTCAAGGTATGGCCACTGAGCCGACTTGGGGACCCAACGCAAGGACAACACAAGAGACGGTCACGGCCACACAGCCAACTCAAGGTACGGCCACGGAGCCGACTTGGGGACCCAACACAAGGACAACACAAGAGACGGTCACGGCCACACAGCCAACTCAAGGTACGGCCACGGAGCCGACTTGGGGACCCAACACAGCTCCTCCAAGGAAAACAAACAAATTAACGGAGCTGAACGTGAATCCCCCCACCGCCCACCCCTTTTTTTCCCTCACTGTATATGTTTCTTTTCCCTTTTTACCTCCTTTATGATGAATTCCTGTTCTGTCTATAGAAGTGTCTATTTGTACGTCTCTAAATGTTTTGATGATTTGAACATGGTGGACCCTATTGGAAACAAGTGTAATGCTTAATTGGGTCGTCCACTCACAGTTAACAGCCTTTGTATTGAGTTTGTGCTTGAAATGTACTGTAATTCTGCAAACTGTTAATTAATTCTTCAATCAATCAATCAATCAAAACCCACAGTAACACCAAGGCTCGTGAAAATAGTAACTATAGTTACTTTTGGAAAAAATTGGGGTACCATAAACAGCCAATATAAGGCAAAATTCCCAAAATTCCTTTAAGTAGCATGTGACATGTCAAACTAGGGGGTTTTCATGATGCTGAATCCATTCCAAGCATTAGTTTTGCACGAAAACACTCCTTGGGCTAAATTTGGCCATAGCCACATGTGCTGACCTCATCAAATTTGTGATGACGGCTATGGCCATTTTCAGGCGAAGGAGTGTTTTTTGTGCAAAACGAATGCTTGCAATGGATTCAGCATCATGAAAACCCCCTAGTTTGACATGTCACATGCTACTTAAAGGTATATTCAGTGATTTCACTTAATTCAAATATCACTTATTATTTCTTATTTTTTGGATAATCCTCCCTACTATAAAGTGTGCTGACCATATAAGGAGTTCCTCCCTGTCCCCAGTGAGCCCCTGGGGTAAAAAAACCCTAGTTTCGTTTTGGGCTTTGGGTGGCAAAGCCTTCATCCAATCAGGATGAGAGGGGCCTTCCTCCAATCATGATCGAGTGGGGCGGGCCTTGGTGCACGTGCTGTTGGTCTGTTGTACTTCCCTCACTGTAGAGCGTGTGCATGAGCACATCTTGTTACCGGGGTGGACCAGGGTTTTTTCCAAATCACTGAATGCTCCTTTAAAGTATAATGAAATGTGGACCTTTTTGCCTTATATTGGATGTTAATGGTACCCCAACTTTCAGCAGCTGTCACAAAGTTTCCCAAGGGAGTTGGGTTGGAACAATTTTTTCTGTGATAGTAGACACCTTTATGAACACATTTGTGAAGAAAGCTAGTGGTAAGCATTTTTTTTGCAGATTTGATAAAAATAATTAAATAAAAATAAAATGACATTATACTGGTCAGTTAAAACTAAAACTTACCACAGTGTATGAGGAATGGCCAACTCACACAATGAGCAAACACTGGTCTCCTAAGCTTCACCCCTTTCCACTGAGAAACACATTACATTCACAGTATCAGCAAAACCTCTATAGTGAGAACAAACTTACAATTTACTTATACAATGTAGAAATAAAAAACACAACAAAGCAGACACAGAAACTCAACCAAGTTGATATAACTACTAGTTCAGCTTCCACCCCTTGTTTACAATCTGCAACCATCAACAAAGTATTCTTAATCATCTTAATCATCTCATGAAAAGACTATAGCCTACTGCATCAAGAATGTGTTTACATGTGTAGGCCTATCTGAAAATATACAATGAAAGTATAGCATTTTTACCATCAAGATATTCTCAAAGAATCCCCACAAACACAGGTATCTTATTATTCAAGACTTTTTCAGTGTAACCCTTGACCCCCAGAACATGGCACACTTAAAGTGACAGTGCCACCTGGTGGATTTACATAGAACTACAGGCATATTTGCCACTTACATAATATTATTACTCAAAATGTGAAAGTAACTAGTTATGTTACTAGTAATACTGGAAAAAAGTAATAATATTACTGAAAGTAATATTACTTTAGTTACTTGACAACACTGGCCACTGCAAAGAGGGCAATCTTGTTGTGAGGAGGGTTTGTTATAGGACAGCCATCTCTTAAATTAGTAGTTGTGTGTGTGTGTGTGTGTGTGTGTGTGTGTGTGTGTGTGTGTGTGTGTGTGTGTGTGTGTGTGTGTGTGTGTGTGTGTGTGTGTGTGTGTGTGTGTGTGTGTGTGTGTGTGTGTGTGTGCGCGTGTGCGTGCGTGTGCGTGCGTGCATGCGTGCGTGTGAGATAATTTGCATTCAACATTTTTTAGACAATAGGCCTCTGGCAAATCCAGCTTGTCTCTAAATCTCTAACAAAGAGCACACCAGCAATCACGGCACAGCTAGTCCTTTATGGCACTTTCATGTATACTTAAGTAGGCATGCTATGTTGCAGAACAGACAGCAGTGTCCTATTTATCCTATGGACAACTTCCCTTGTCCATGTAGATGTCAACAACTTCCAACCAAATTGTAGAAAAAGTGCCAGGGCCTTGAATACATGAGTACATCTAATCTGACTATGTTCCAATATAGGGGTAAAAGTAGTTACATAAACATAGTTGCATAAACATAGTTACTCACTAAATACCAAATACAGAAGAGCACAAATGGCTGATTCCTCAAAGAATCTGGCAAATCCGGACCTGGTAATTTGAAAGGTCACTTTTTGGTACAGGTAGGTACCAAAAGGTCACTTTTTCTGGTGTATAGTTGGGCTGGGAGGGAACTGGGGTTTAAATTAAGCATGATGGTGCTACATTACATTTCAATCAAGACAATCTACGATTTTAATTTAATTTAATTTCTTAATTGCCCTTTGGGTGGTAACTATAGCACCCAAACCTAACCCTACCCCACTGAAAAATAGGCCATTCATTTTTCCCATAGCGATTTACAAAGATATTTATATCAATTATTTTAAACCTAGAATCAAGACATCCAGGATGCTGGTTCAGTCATGACCACAAAACCTTTGTTTCTGTGAAAAATGAAAAACGCTAAACAAAGGGTATTCATTAAATGTAGGTTTTCCTTCACAGAATCAAAGGTTTACTGGTCATGAATCACCAGGATCCTGGATAGTTTGATTCTATGCGTAGAATAATTGCTATAAATTATTTTTGTAAATCTCTATGGGAAAAAATAGTCCAGAAAACCACGCCCACTGCAATTCTGTGAGTCTATCATCATCAATCATCAACGCACGCACGCACGCACGCACGCACGCACGCACGCACGCACGCACGCACGCACGCACGCACGCACGCACGCACACACGCACACACACACACACACACACACACACACACACACACACACACACACACACACCTAAATCATCATCAATCATCATCAATCAATCATACTTTAATAAAATATTATAAATAATTATGCCTCAAGCTTGCATTTTCATTACCCTTTTTATTTGTTTGTGCTGGAAGAGGAGGGGGGAGGGGGGGGGGGGTTGGGTGTATAAGGGGTCAGGGGTCATCTGCCTGTTGGCTTGTGGTGGACATTTTTGTCTAAATCATTTTTTTTCCATGGACAATAATATTGCCAGGCAGAAACACAAGGATCTAGCCCTGAACTGACCATAACAGGTCTGTAACTGAGAGTGTACACAATGGAATCAAATGGATCCTCATGGGTCAATTTTGTTCCATGTGTATGTGACCATGTGTGTGACAGTTGAGACGGCGGTTCTACTGGCCAGGCATGGAGGGGGCGGTGAGTAGTTTCCATCTGGGTTGTGTCCCCTGCAATTTACAGCATAAAAGAGTAGAGCCCAAGGCCCCACTGCAGCCCTTTGAAGTGTCATACCCCTTAGAGATATTAGCCATTGATTTCCTCACATTAGGTCGGCCTACTGACACATGTCAAAATATTCTGGTTGTAACTGATTTATTCACTAAATACAGTTGGGCCATTCCCACCCGCGACCAGACTGCTCAGACCACTGTACGTGCGTTATGGAATAA
The DNA here is from genome assembly GCF_951216825.1 of Electrona antarctica. Lineage (NCBI taxonomy): Eukaryota > Metazoa > Chordata > Actinopteri > Myctophiformes > Myctophidae > Electrona > Electrona antarctica. The sequence goes on along the minus strand of NC_136806.1, from coordinate 29,989,993 downwards.
TGTTATACAGCCGTTTGGCTGCCCGGCTAGGTTCCATTCAGACCGGGGGGCCAACTTTGAGTCTGCTTTAATGCAACAACTGTGTAATATGTATGGTGTTACTAAGAGTCGCACTACCCCGTATCATCCGGCTGGCAATGGGGGGGGTAGAGAGGTTCAATCAGACATTACTGAATATGTTGCGTTCGCTGGATCATGATAAACAGGATCGGTGGTCTGAGCATCTGCCTGAGCTAGTTCATGCTTACAATAACACAGTTCACAGTGCCACTGGTTATGCCCCGTCTTTCCTAATATTTGGTCGCCATCTACGGCGCCCTGTAGATGTTGAGCTAGGAGTGCCGCCGTCCCAACAACGGATGAGAATAGGAGACTGGGTCCAGGACCACCAACAGCGGATGGCGACCGCTTATCAGACCGTGAGCCAGAGGCTGGGGGGGACAGCGGAGCAAAGGAAACAGGTCTATGACCGCCGAGCAGGTATTACGCAGTTATTACCTGGGGAACGGTGTGGGTACGGAATAGGAACAGGCATGATCAAGGGAAGCTGGGAACGTGGTGGGACCCCGAACCGTTTGTGATATTGGGACAGCTGGGGGAGGCTGGGTTGGTGTACCGTATCAGGCCTGAGAAGGGAGGAACAGAGAGGACAATCCATCGTAATGCATTAAAAAAATGTGTCGCTCCTAGGGAGCCTACAGTGTGCGCAGACCCAGAACCGGCGGCTCGGTTAGAGAGCCCACCGATGCCCCAGTGTTATGGATTCTTTCCGGTCCCGGTGGATGCTGCCGGGCCACGATGTTCCAGTAGGGCCAATTTAGGGACCCCGCCAGTCCGGTATAGAGACAATTAGTGGCCATCGCAGGGACTGCTCATGATAAAGTTGGGAGGAGTGTGACCGGTGTCAGGAATAGGTTTTTCTTTTTTTGTTGTTGTTCCTTTAATTGTTTTGCATACTTATTATTTGTTGTATATCTATCAGTGACTTATAGTATCCTTCCTTATATATATATTACTTACCACTGTCGATTGGATATATGATCCTATATGTGAGCAGACTTCCGGTTCCACGGACTAATGATGACGTCAGTGGCCGCAACTGACAGCTGTCAGATGGGGAACGGAAGTGGAGGAGTTTGTCTATTGGGAACTTGACTTGTATCAGTATAAAGCGACTGGCAGAGGGGAAGGTTGGGTGTGTGTGCTGCTCTGTGGAGTGTGTCCAGGGTGACAGGAGGACCGAGAGAGAGTGAACTATGAATTCGGTTGGCACACCAAAGTTACATTACATTACATTACATTACAGTCATTTAGCAGACGCTTTTATCCAAAGCGACTTACAATAAGTGTATTCAACATAGGTAGGGAACAAAAACTACTAATCACCAGAAGTCTTAAATGCATTTTCTGCAAAAACAAGCAACCAAGAGTATACCTAGCACTAAGGTAAAAGTGCAATATATCAGCTACCTATTTCCTTAAACAGATGAGACAAAATAGCTAAATCAAATGAGCATGAGCTAAAACAATTAAGTGTATCGACTAAACAAGATCCAATAAACAATACAACAATAGAAAACAAGCGTTCGTACAACTAGTTAACAACAAGTAGGTCAGGCAGAGAGGAAGGGTAGTGTTTCCTGAAGAGGTGGGTGTTCAACCTGCGGCGAAATATGGGCAGTGACTCTGCTGTCCTAACATCAGTGGGAAGTTCATTCCACCACTGTGGGGCCAGAACAGAAAAGAGTCGTGACCGTGTGGATCGGCCAGAAGGACCCTTGAGTGACGAGGCAATCAGTCGCCCCGAGGTGGCAGACCGAAGTGGTCGGGCAGGGGTGTAGGCATCGACCATAGCCCGGAGGTAGGAAGGAGCTGTTCCTTTCACTGCCCTATAGGCTAACACCAGGGTTTTGAACTGGATGCGAGCCGCTACGGGGAGCCAGTGTAGAGAACGGAGAAGAATGGTTGTGTGGGAGAACTTGGGGCGGTTGAACACCAGACGAGCCGCAGCTTTCTGAACAAGCTCCAGAGGTCTGATGGCAGATGCCGGAGCACCAGCAAGGAGGGAGTTGCAGTAGTCCAGGCGGGAGATGACGAGAGCCTGGATGAGCACCTGGGCTGCCTTCTCCGTGAGGAAGGGGCGAATCCTCCTGATGTTGTAGAGGAGGAATCTGCAAGACCTTGTCACTGATGCGATGTTTGCCGAGAACGTCAGTTGATCGTCCAGGGTCACACCCAGATTCTTCGCAGTCCGAGTTGAGGTCACCACAGCATTATCAATGGTGATGGCCATGTCTCGGTGCGGACAGCCCTTCCCCGGGAGGAACATCAGCTCGGTCTTGTCCAGGTTGAGCTTCAGGTGGTTTGTCGACATCCACGCCGAGATGTCAGCCAGACAAGCAGCAATGCGTGCCTCCACTTGGGTATCAGAGGGGGGGAATGAGAGGATCAGCTGGGTGTCATCGGCATAGCAGTGGTAGGAAAAGCCATGGGAGTGGATGACAGCACCCAGAGATGTAGTGTAGAGAGAGAAAAGAAGAGGACCCAGAACCGAGCCTTGGGGAACCCCAGTTGTGAGCCTGTGTGGTTCTGACACAGACCCTCTCAGCATCACCTGGTAGGAGCGACCCGTCAGGTAGGATGCAAACAGGGAGAGTGCAGAGCCTGAGACACCCATCCCCTCGAGGGTGGAGAGGAGGATCTGATGGTTCACCGTGTCGAACGCTGCAGACAGGTCCAGGAGTATCAGGACGGAGGAGAGAGAGTTCGCTCTAGCGGCATGGAGCGACTCCGTCACTGCCAGCAGGGCAGTCTCTGTCGAGTGACCCACTTTGAACCCAGACTGGTTGGAGTCCAGGAGGTTGTTCTGGTGGAGATAGGAGGACAGTTGTTTAAAGACAGCACGCTCGAGAGTTTTAGATAGAAGGGAAACCGGTCTGTAGTTCTTGATCTCAGAGGGGTCAAGTGTCGGTTTCTTCAGGAGGGGGGTGACTCTGGCAGTCTTGAAAGTAGAGGGAAAGTAGCCAGATGTCAGAGAGGTGTTAATAAGGTGGGTTAAGAAGGGAAGAAGTTCAGGTGCAATAGACTGCAACAGAGTGGATGGGACCGGGTCCAGAGAGCATGAGGTGGGGCGACTAGAGGTAACAAGGAGAAGGACCTCGTTAGGGGAGAGGGGAGAGAAGTGTGATAGAGAGGGGATGGGGGGGGGGAGAGGAGTAGATGAAGGTAGAGAGGGGGGGGTGGCAGGCAGACGGGTGTGGGTAGTGCGCAGGGCACCAGCCGGGGGAGGAGGGAAGGAGGATCGGATATCGTTCACCTTCTTGTCAAAGAAGTTGGCGAAATCGTCAGGGAGGAGGGACGAGGAGGGAGGAGGGGGTGGTGGTTGTAGGAGAGAGGAGAAAGTTTCAAAGAGTTTTTTAGGGTTGGAAGCAGAAGCCTGAATTTTATTGCAGAAAAAAGCAGCTTTAGCAGCTGATAGAGAGGAGGAAAAAGTAGAAATGAGAGATTGGAAGGTGAGAAGGTCCTCCAGGAGGTTGCCATTTCTCCATTTGCGCTCAGCCGCTCTCAGGCTCCGTCTCTCAGTCCGCACTGAGTCCGACAACCAGGGGGTAGGTGGAGTTTGGCGTGTAGGCCTGGTGGTGAGGGGACAGAGATGGTCGAGAGAAGAGGATAGAGTAGAGAAAAGAAGATCTGTGGCGGTATCAGGGGATAGAAGAGCAAAGGATTCAGGGGCAGGGAGAGCAGAGAGAACAGAAGAGGAAAGATCAGTGGAGGAAAGTGAGCGAAGATTGTGACGTGAGGAAATCATGTGGGTAGGGAGGGGCTGTGAGGGGAGAGAGGAGAGAGAGAGAGAGTAGGACATGAAGTAGTGATCAGAGAGTTTCTTACCCTTTTCACTGGAAAGAGGAGTGACAGACAGGTTAGCAATAGAGCAGCCTCTGGTGAAGATCAGGTCCAGTTGGTTGCCTGCCTCATGGGTAGGAGGAGATGGGGAAATAACTAGGTCAAAGGCGGCGAGAAACGAAAGTAGTGGGTCTAGCTGCTTGTCAGTCGGGAGGTTGAAGTCACCCAGAAGGATGAATCCAGAGCCATCGACAGGGAAGTGGGAGACTAGATGGTCCAGCTCCTCCAGGAAGCCACCAGCAGGGCCCGGTGGGCGATAAACAACTGCAATGGTGAGCTTGACTGGATGAGAAACAGTGACCACATGAAATTCAAATGAGGTAGGAGAGAATTGTGACAGTGAAACAGGAGAGTATTTCCATTTTCTGGAAATTAGCAGACCAACCCCACCACCTGTCCGCACGGCTCTGGGAGTGTGAGAGAAAGAGTACACATCTGACAGAGCCGCGGGCGTAGCAGTGTTTTCTGGTCTGATCCAGGTCTCAGTCAGAGCAAGGAAGTTAAGGGAGAGCAAGGATGCGTAGGCTGAGATGAAAGCAGATTTGCCTTCCACCACAGCCGAGTGGCAATTCCAAAGCCCTCCCGTTACCACTTGCTCGACGTGAGTTGAAAGAGTAGGATAGATGAGATTAGTTGTGTCGCGACATCTGGGTGTAACCCAGTGTTTGTGCGACCCCCAGGAAGAAGAGAGGACAGGAATAGGAAGAAAACACATTGTAGATCACTAAACATATACTACAATACACTACTATATCTATCACACTACTATATATGTCACTAATCAATGATACAGCTTATCGTTCAGTGACGAAGTCGGACTTTGACAAAGTCGCCTGTCGCCTTTGTTCGCCTGGCCTTTGACAAAGTCGCCTGTCGCCTTTGTTCGCCTGGCCTTTGACAAAGTCGCCTGTCGCCTTTGTTCGCCTGGCCTTTGACAAAGTCGCCTGTCGCCTTTGTTCGCCTGGCCTTAGTTTGCTGGACGCCGCTTAAAAGCTGACGCTTCAGCTGGTGGTATAAGGCCACTTCAACTGATTGCTAATCGTCTGCCAGGAGTGCTGGCTAAACCACACACTTCACAAGGCAATCAAGTGGGCTATACAGGGTGAAACTACTTATCAAGTGGCCAATACAGGGTGAAACTAATTACACTACTACAAAGTGCCACTAGCCTACTGCTTGAAGCACACAAACAATACAACTATAAACTACAGACTACCACACAAGCTAATAATACAGTACTAATAGAAAAGCACTTAGAGTACCACTACTAGCAGCTTGCTAAATTACAAAATAATGCTACTTACTCAACTAGACAGAGGTCAGGAGCTCAGTTCACTTCAAATGTTGGTTACACACTGAATAGAATACTCACAACCTGCCTACTTATCCCTTGAGCTGTGCTGGCTAAACCACACACTTCACAAGGCAATCAAGTGGGCTATACAGGGTGAAACTACTTATCAAGTGGCCAATACAGGGTGAAACTAATTACACTACTACAAAGTGCCACTAGCCTACTGCTTGAAGCACACAAACAATACAACTATAAACTACAGACTACCACACAAGCTAATAATACAGTACTAATAGAAAAGCACTTAGAGTACCACTACTAGCAGCTTGCTAAATTACAAAATAATGCTACTTACTCAACTAGACAGAGGTCAGGAGCTCAGTTCACTTCAAATGTTGGTTACACACTGAATAGAATACTCACAACCTGCCTACTTATCCCTTGAGCTGTGCTGGCTAAACCACACACTTCACAAGGCAATCAAGTGGGCTATACAGGGTGAAACTACTTATCAAGTGGCCAATACAGGGTGAAACTAATTACACTACTACAAAGTGCCACTAGCCTACTGCTTGAAGCACACAAACAATACAACTATAAACTACAGACTACCACACAAGCTAATAACACAGTACTAATAGAAAAGCACTTAGAGTACCACTACTAGCAGCTTGCTAAATTACAAAATAATGCTACTTACTCAACTAGACAGAGGTCAGGAGCTCAGTTCACTTCAAATGTTGGTTACACACTGAATAGAATACTCACAACCTGCCTACTTATCCCTTGAGCTGTGCTGGCTAAACCACACACTTCACAAGGCAATCAAGTGGGCTATACAGGGTGAAACTACTTATCAAGTGGCCAATACAGGGTGAAACTAATTACACTACTACAAAGTGCCACTAGCCTACTGCTTGAAGCACACAAACAATACAACTATAAACTACAGACTACCACACAAGCTAATAATACAGTACTAATAGAAAAGCACTTAGAGTACCACTACTAGCAGCTTGCTAAATTACAAAATAATGCTACTTACTCAACTAGACAGAGGTCAGGAGCTCAGTTCACTTCAAATGTTGGTTACACACGAGCCGAGAGAGGAGAAGGACTCGTGTGTGGCACCAACTGTAGATGACGGAGAGGATCGAGTGAACTGACTTACCTGTTGACGACGGAGAGGATCGAGTGAGACGTGTACGAGCCAGTGACCAGGAGTGGTGTTACAGAGTGCGGATACCCAGCAACATCGGCGGGCAGGTAACTGCCCGTTGTGTGTCAGTATTGTTCTATCCCGCACTACTGTCGATTACATCACTGTACGGGGGCGTAGGCGAGCTGCACTCGTTGGTGGAACAGAAAAACTGGCGTCTACCTTATGTGCTTTCAGGTCCAAATGATGTATTGAAGGGGACGTATATGATGTTGGACTGATTGGACTCTCTCTCTGTGAAACAAAATAACTGTCTGAACCCATCGCACTTTAGCAGCACTTTTGTAATGGAATGGTTTTAAGGAGTTGGTTATTTTGTTATTTTGTTATATAATTAGTTTTGCTACAGGATTTTAGATTTATTAAAGATTGTATTTTAAGGGTGTTTTAGAGATCCCCATGTATAGGAAAATAAACATGTTATATTTCTGATTCATGATTCAGTGTCAGTCTCTCTCCACTTTTTCTGGTTGCTCTCTCACCTGGTAAAACGTGAACCTGTGTGTCCTTGAACAAACTGAAGCTAAGAGTAATAATGATATAGAGGGGATGGGGGGGGGGGGAGAGGAGTAGATGAAGGTAGAGAGGGGGGGGTGGCAGGCAGACGGGTGTGGGTAGTGCGCAGGGCACCAGCCGGGGGAGGAGGGAAGGAGGATCGGATATCGTTCACCTTCTTGTCAAAGAAGTTGGCGAAATCGTCAGGGAGGAGGGACGAGGAGGGAGGAGGGGGTGGTGGTTGTAGGAGAGAGGAGAAAGTTTTAAAGAGTTTTTTAGGGTTGGAAGCAGAAGCCTGAATTTTATTGCAGAAAAAAGCAGCTTTAGCAGCTGATAGAGAGGAGGAAAAAGTAGAAATGAGAGATTGGAAGGTGAGAAGGTCCTCCAGGAGGTTGCCATTTCTCCATTTGCGCTCAGCCGCTCTCAGGCTCCGTCTCTCAGTCCGCACTGAGTCCGACAACCAGGGGGCAGGTGGAGTTTGGCGTGTAGGCCTGGTGGTGAGGGGACAGAGATGGTCGAGAGAAGAGGATAGAGTAGAGAAAAGAAGATCTGTGGCGGTATCAGGGGATAGAAGAGCAAAGGATTCAGGGGCAGGGAGAGCAGAGAGAACAGAAGAGGAAAGATCAGTGGAGGAAAGTGAGCGAAGATTGTGACGTGAGGAAATCATGTGGGTAGGGAGGGGCTGTGAGGGGAGAGAGGAGAGAGAGAGAGAGTAGGACATGAAGTAGTGATCAGAGAGTTTCTTACCCTTTTCACTGGAAAGAGGAGTGACAGACAGGTTAGCAATAGAGCAGCCTCTGGTGAAGATCAGGTCCAGTTGGTTGCCCGCCTCATGGGTAGGAGGAGATGGGGAAATAACTAGGTCAAAGGCGGCGAGAAACGAAAGTAGTGGGTCTAGCTGCTTCTCAGTCGGGAGGTTGAAGTCACCCAGAAGGATGAATCCAGAGCCATCGACAGGGAAGTGGGAGACTAGATGGTCCAGCTCCTCCAGGAAGCCACCAGCAGGGCCCGGTGGGCGATAAACAACTGCAATGGTGAGCTTGACTGGATGAGAAACAGTGACCACATGAAATTCAAATGAGGTAGGAGAGAATTGTGACAGTGAAACAGGAGAGTATTTCCATTTTCTGGAAATTAGCAGACCAACCCCACCACCTGTCCGCACGGCTCTGGGAGTGTGAGAGAAAGAGTACACATCTGACAGAGCCGCGGGCGTAGCAGTGTTTTCTGGTCTGATCCAGGTCTCAGTCAGAGCAAGGAAGTTAAGGGAGAGCAAGGATGCGTAGGCTGAGATGAAAGCAGATTTTCCTTCCACCACAGCCGAGTGGCAATTCCAAAGCCCTCCCGTTACCACTTGCTCGACGTGAGTTGAAAGAGTAGGATAGATGAGATTAGTTGTGTCGCGACATCTGGGTGTAACCCAGTGTTTGTGCGACCCCCAGGAAGAAGAGAGGACAGGAATAGGAAGAAAACACATTGTAGATCACTAAACATATACTACAATACACTACTATATCTATCACACTACTATATATGTCACTAATCAATGATACAGCTTATCGTTCAGTGACGAAGTCGGACTTTGACAAAGTCGCCTGTCGCCTTTGTTCGCCTGGCCTTTGACAAAGTCGCCTGTCGCCTTTGTTCGCCTGGCCTTTGACAAAGTCGCCTGTCGCCTTTGTTCGCCTGGCCTTTGACAAAGTCGCCTGTCGCCTTTGTTCGCCTGGCCTTTGACAAAGTCGCCTGTCGCCTTTGTTCGCCTGGCCTTTGACAAAGTCGCCTGTCGCCTTTGTTCGCCTGGCCTTAGTTTGCTGGACGCCGCTTAAAAGCTGACGCTTTCAGCTGGTGGTATAAGGCCACTTCAACAGATTGCTAATCGTCTGCCAGGAGTGCTGGCTAAACCACACACTTCACAAGGCAATCAAGTGGGCTATACAGGGTGAAACTACTTATCAAGTGGCCAATACAGGGTGAAACTAATTACACTACTACAAAGTGCCACTAGTCTACTGCTTGAAGCACACAAACAATACAACTATAAACTACAGACTACCACACAAGCTAATAATACAGTACTAATAGAAAAGCACTTAGAGTACCACTACTAGCAGCTTGCTAAATTACAAAATAATGCTACTTACTCAACTAGACAGAGGTCAGGAGCTCAGTTCACTTCAAATGTTGGTTACACACTGAATAGAATACTCACAACCTGCCTACTTATCCCTTGAGCTGTGCTGGCTAAACCACACACTTCACAAGGCAATCAAGTGGGCTATACAGGGTGAAACTACTTATCAAGTGGCCAATACAGGGTGAAACTAATTACACTACTACAAAGTGCCACTAGCCTACTGCTTGAAGCACACAAACAATACAACTATAAACTACAGACTACCACACAAGCTAATAATACAGTACTAATAGAAAAGCACTTAGAGTACCACTACTAGCAGCTTGCTAAATTACAAAATAATGCTACTTACTCAACTAGACAGAGGTCAGGAGCTCAGTTCACTTCAAATGTTGGTTACACACGAGCCGAGAGAGGAGAAGGACTCGTGTGTGGCACCAACTGTAGATGACGGAGAGGATCGAGTGAACTGACTTACCTGTTGACGACGGAGAGGATCGAGTGAGACGTGTACGAGCCAGTGACCAGGAGTGGTGTTACAGAGTGCGGATACCCAGCAACATCGGCGGGCAGGTAACTGCCCGTTGTGTGTCAGTATTGTTCTATCCCGCACTACTGTCGATTACATCACTGTACGGGGGCGTAGGCGAGCTGCACTCGTTGGTGGAACAGAAAAACTGGCGTCTACCTTATGTGCTTTCAGGTCCAAATGATGTATTGAAGGGGACGTATATGATGTTGGACTGATTGGACTCTCTCTCTGTGAAACAAAATAACTGTCTGAACCCATCGCACTTTAGCAGCACTTTTGTAATGGAATGGTTTTAAGGAGTTGGTTATTTTGTTATTTTGTTATATAATTAGTTTTGCTACAGGATTTTAGATTTATTAAAGATTGTATTTTAAGGGTGTTTTAGAGATCCCCATGTATAGGAAAATAAACATGTTATATTTCTGATTCATGATTCAGTGTCAGTCTCTCTCCACTTTTTCTGGTTGCTCTCTCACCTGGTAAAACGTGAACCTGTGTGTCCTTGAACAAACTGAAGCTAAGAGTAATAATGATAAAAGAGTTGCCGTTTCTCTGTAAATAAATGACGGCTGGCGTAGTCCCAGGATTATCTAGTGAGGTGTACAACTTTGATATCTCTAGCACCTTAAACGGTGCCACTCTAATAATTAAAGGTTGTATGTCTTATAAAATAATAACGATAAAGAATATTCTACTGCCCAAATTCTGTGTGGCTGATTCGGCCTTGGTCACATGTACACTCTCAGAATCATGGGGTTCCTTGCAAATAAAACGTCTGATAAACAAACCACTAGTACTAGTTGGACTCCTAGTGGTGTTGAGCGATGGATGGACGATGCAGAGAAGCAGTTTATTCATTCAGCACGGTGTTCAGAGCAGCTCCCTTAGGAAGGCAGGGCTGCATTTCAAAAAGCCTGGAATCATGCTAGAGGCAGATATATTGACTTGTTTGGTGGCTGATGTAAAGATGGCATCATCCCGCCCAGTGTACTTACTCACAAACTCCTCTGATGGTGACAGGTCAAGTGTTACTGTATGTGTAGGCCTACCGCTGGGATTATCAAACGCACATTTTCCATCATAAAGACTGTGTGGGGCTTTGCTTTAATAGGAAGGTTTCCTCTTGGGATTACATGGTTTCTTCTCCATCCATCCATTACAAGTACAACATAAAATAGAGGCAAATTTTTGTGATGGTAGACGACCGGGAGGCTATACCTCTGAGAGAGGTGAGTGCAGGTGAGTGCATTTAACCCATGACGTCGAAATAAAAAAAACGTTCGCTCTGAAAGAATATATATATTCAAAGATTTGTGCCGCGTTTTTACGATTTTTCAAAAATAGCAGACCTACAAGCTCGTAGCGCGCCACTCGGTGGCGCGCTATGAGCTTGTAGATCTGCTATTTTTCAATAGCTAAATTATAACAATGTTTAAAACACCAAAAGGGGTTCCCGCCCAAAATGGGTTAAAACACCCTGAATGGAGGAACAACACATGTCTCTATTGACACAACATACTGTATTGTAATGTGTACCAACAGCAACTACAACTAATTAGTCCTTGTGTGTCCCGGGAGAGTTAAAGTCTTTTAGGTCTACATTTAAATAAATAAATTGCATTTTTTATAAATTGCAAATTTGCATTTTCATCAATAGGGTGAAATTCCAATCAATTCCACCCTGATCAATTCCTACCTCTCCTACAAGCAAGTTTCATCACAGGAAGCTTTTCCTCAGTGTGTATTGAAAGCTCACCATGTCAAATCCATGGCAGCTGCTGGTAAATGTTGCACCAAAAGCCCTGAACACACCGGTTCTCTGCTGCTACTTATGTCTAGAGTCAGCCCAAATTGAGATGGCTGCAGTTCTGTTCAAAGGGTTCAAAGGGTTGAAAAAGGTTCTTGTTATTGTGTGTTATTAAGTGTGTTATTGTTGGACTGATCCTATCAAAGGACCTTTGGGTCAAGGCGGGTAAAGGATTTGTACTGGAGAAGCGCTGGATTCTGACTGAAGCTCAAATAAGGACAAATACAAACTCTACAGTCTGCTGAAAACTATATAATTGATTCACATTACACTCTGGTAAAGTTTTGTAAAATGCATAGAAACCATGCAGCCACTTATGCTGTTTGTACCAGTGTGTCTGTGATCTAACACAATCTGTGTCAGTGTCAATCTGTGTCAGTGGACTACTGAATCGTTTATTTTTTACCGTAGGTTTTTACTCTCAAGTCTCGAACAGCACTATTCTTTTCAACAGTGAGAAGCATGGATAGAGTGGCGCTGGCTGATGACGTATCAGCAACAACGTGGCTACGTAACAGTTGACGTTATGAAATGGGAGTCAAGCAGCCTCTGTCCAGACTGAGTAGTGCAGTGATTCAGATCTGCAGAACGCAGTGAATCAGGCTGGAACCCAGGCTAGTCTCCATGTGCAAAATGCCGAAAAATCTTGAGAAACACAGCATCTTGACGAATGCTGTACTCGGTAACTGCAAAAAGTTCATATACCAGCGACTTGAAAAACATCTGGAACGTCCGTCGAGCCATAGGTGCCTGAGTATGCGAAGAAGGCCGCTGCTGCCCCAGCGGTTCTGCTGGTTGTCTTACTGATCATGTTGTTGTTCCCGTCACGGCCGTGATGCTGGTCCTGCTGACGCCACTGAGGCCTTGCTGGTGGTGGTGAAATGTAGCGTTTTCTGGATGAATCTCTTCTTTGCTGGTGGTCTCTTCATCTCGTAGTTATATATAGTTATTTATATTGTACCTTCCAGGCGAGTACAGGTGATGGCCCAGACCCCCACACCTGGCAACCCATGAGACAAAGGCAGAAATTTGCATCCATATGGGTGAGGGTCATGTTACGGAATGGACACGCCCGGAATGGAGGAGGAGCCAATGGATATAACTGCAAACCGCTGCCCACTAATGTTCTCGAGGTTGGTGTTTTTGTTTATTTTTTCTGTGTTTTTCCAAGGGAGAGGAGGTTCACACTTGGGGAGGCCGCAGCCTCCCTTGCCTATTCTCACTGATCTTTCAGCATCTTCAACTTTGATCCAGAGTTCATGCTGTGAAACAGGGTCCTGCAGACAGTCTACTAGCTACTTAAGGAGAGGGCGGACACGTCTGACGTCTCCCTCGGAAATCTATCAAACAAATCAGAGCACAGAGACATACCGAATCTGAACTACAGCCCTCTGAATTACAGGAGTTTCATCAGGCTCCTCTATTCAGACCCATGTTATTTATCATTTGACAAAAAAATGTTTACAAACATAATCGTACCAACACCAAAATTGCATGATTCAACTTTTACTTTTTTGTGACATTAAGTTTGGATATAGCAGCCGGCCATTATTCTCTGTTTAAACTTGCATCTCCTCCTCACCGGCTGTAGCAACAGGTGCAACATAATCACAATTATGGGCAGAATAATTCCATGCTGAGCGCATCGGCTCGTGAAATGCACTTTGTGTGACTGGAACTGGCACAGCCGTCGCACACATGCACGCACGCACGCACGCACGCACGCATGAACGCACGAGCGGGATCTGCCCATAGATCCGATGTCCCGTTAGTCCGAACATGCAGAAAGGTTGGTGAACATGCGCTAAGGTTGTCGAACATGTGCTGCTGGTTGGCGAACATGCGCTGCTGGTTGGCGAACATGCGCTGCTGGTTGGCGAACATGCGCTAAGGTTGTCGAACATCCGCTGCTGGTTGGCAAACATGCGCTAAGGTTGTCGAACATGCGCTGCTGGTTGGCGAACATGCGCTGCTGGTTGGCGAACATGCGCTAAGGTTGTCGAACATGCGCTGCTGGTTGGCGAACATGCGCTAAGGTTGTCGAACATCCGCTGCGGGTTGGCAAACATGTGCTAAGGTTGTCGAACATGCGCTGCTGGTTGGCGAACATGCGCTGCTGGTTGGCGAACATGCGCTACTGGTTGGCGAACATGCGCTAAGGTTGTCGAACATGCGCTGCTGGTTGGCGAACATGCGCTGCTGGTTGGCAAACATGCGCTAATGTTGTCGAACATGCGCTGCTGGTTGGCGAACATGTGCTGCTGGTTGGCGAACATGCGCTAAGGTTGGCGAACATGCGCTGCTGGTTGGCAAACATGCGCTAAGGTTGTCGAACATGCGCTGCTGGTTGGCGAACATGCGCTGCTGGTTGGAGAACATGCGCTAAGGTTGGCGAACATGCGCTGCTGGTTGGCGAACATGCGCTGCTGGTTGGCGAACATGCGCTAAGGTTGGCAAACATGCGCTGCTGGTTGTCGAACATGCGCCGCTCCCGTGCTTGCGGTTATGTTTAGGTTAGGGTTAGAAATACAATAACAATGAGAGGTCGGAACACACAGGCACGCACGCACGCACGCACGCACGCACGCACGCACGCACGCACGCACGCACGCACGCACGCACGCACGCACACACACACACACACACACACACTCAAACCACTTAAACCCCATATGGTTATTGTCTCCACCAGGCCGAAGGCATGGGGAGAGAGTATGTTTTGCACTCCGTCCGTCCGTCCGTGTGTCCGTCCGTCCGTCCGTGTGTCCGTCCGTGTGTCCGTCTGTGAACAGCTACTCTCCGGCACTGTTAACCCGGTCGATGCCACATTTTGCACACACACTCCCTGGATGCCAACGATGAACCTCTGCCCCAAAATTTCCAGAACGGCCTGTTATAGCGCCCCCAGGAGGCCGCTTTGTGCAAAACAAGTTTTTGGACAGTACACCTACAGATTTTGTCCAAACATCACGCAAATTGGTACACAGTCTCTCTAGAGCCATTCAACCAAACAAGTCTTTCAGATTTCTCAGACTCCATCCTGATTGGCTAAGATTGGCTTCCAAAGTTCGCAGGAGTGTTCAGTTTCAAACAAAATGCTGCAAATCATGAACACATCGTGTGATTTCCGTGAAATTGCACACATTCCCACTAGGCCGAGGAAGAAATGCCACGTGAAAATGTTCAACTCAGCCTCATGGTGGCGCTATAACTGGCCGAAAAGTGTTTTTACCTCCAACTGCACGGATTTGTGGATAACTTTGTATGCCAACTCCCTAGAGGCCAAGGAAAAACCTTTGCCTGGAATTTTTCACATCTGCTCTTTATAGCGCCACCAGGAGGCCGACATATGTAAAACACATTTTCTAATATTACTCCTTCAGATGTTATCCAAATTTCACGCAAATCGGTACACATGCTCTCCATAGTCATGTAATCCACCTTCATTGCCTACGATTGGCTTCTAAAGTTTTCAGGAGTAGCCCGCTTGGTACCCGTTTTGTACAAATCACCACAACTACTCAACGCAGCGTCCGATTTCGGTGAAACTGTGCATGCATATTCCCACTAGGCTGAGGAAAAAATGCCACTTGACAGTTTTCAAATCAGCCTCATGGTGGCGCTACAACAGGCCAAGCTGTGTCTCTCACACACACACACACACACACACACACACACACACACACACACACACACACACACAAAACATGATTATATTACTCCTAAACATTTTGCCAAACCTCACACACACTCCTATCCTCCTGGTGGAGACCTGTGCCCAGAAGGGCACTTTTTCTACTTTATACTGTTTTCTGTTACTGTGGAGAAAGCTTTTGATGAAACTAGCCGATCAACTTATAGGAAAGCTTTCCCCACATTACAGACAGTGGGGTTTAAGGCCCCCATTTATCAATGGAGTCTAAATTCTGCCTTAAATTCGAACGTGGGTTTTGGCGTATGCCGACGTCAACGTGGCATTTATCAAGTGATCCTATACAGCCGACCCTGGTGTATATTTGGTTGGAACTTTCACTTTAAAGGTATATTCAGTGATTTCACTCAATTCAAATATCACATTTGTTTTTTGTTTTTTTGGATAATCCTTCCTACTTGTGCTGACCATAAGGAGTTCCTCCCTGTCCCCTGTTAACACCTGGGGTCAAAAAACCTAAGGTTTATTTTTTGGCTAGAGGGCCCAGCCTTCATCCAATCAGGATGAGAGGGGCCTTCCTCCAATCATGATGGTGCACGTGACCCCACTGTAGAGCGTGTGCATGTGCACATCTGGTTACTTGTCATCTCGTCATGAATGGAGTATATACGTTTGTAGGATAGGCGATCCCCAATGAGTCGGTCTGATGTGAGTGACGCCACGTTAAAGAGAGATAGCCTGGCAAGGCAGTCATAATCAACGTTTATAGAGTGATCACTGATCGATGATTGATCTCTGATCTCCCGGTGGCCCAAATTCCAACAAATATAAAATATGTGTGCATGTCCATTTATGCCAATATCAAAATGTTATATTATCACAGGGATTATTTATTTATAGGTGTAAGATGTCCCGCTGCGCTCCCGTGGTTAAAATAATTTCGCACACATGCACTCGCATTATGTTTTAACAGAGCCGAAGCACTTGATTAAGCAATTGATGATGAAGCATCTAACTTGAAACATTGTAAACATGTTATATTGTTTTTAATTGCACGATTTCATTTGCTTGTACTGTTGGAAATATCCTACCAATTTCATATGACACATCATCGATGTATATGTCTTTAGAAAATATAGTTTTATAGCTATACATTTCAGGAGTGAATACATATGTTTAGATGCGTGTCGGCTGGTCAGACAATGTTGCTCCGCTGTCTGCGACAGAAAACGGGTGCAGACAAAGCAAAGACAGCTCCCGACCAGATGTGAGATTTCACGTACGTCAAAGTTCAAAGTCACACTGGAATGATAAATGCCGAAAATGGCTGTGATTTCACCTTACGCCCATTTTTGGGTGTAAATCGCGTTGATAAAGCCATTTACAACTTACACAATTTAAGGACAATATTGACATAGGCCTACAGTAGCCTGGGCAGCATTCCATTTCGGGTTTATGATCCGGTCGGGAGCGGATGGTAACTTTCGTCATCTTGTAGTCAATGAATTGTAGTCATCTGGCAGGAAACCACAAGGCGGGATCAGTACTATGAATGGGTAATTCTTATTCCGCCTTGTGGTTTCCTGCCTGATGACTCAAAACAAGACTACAACATGACGTAAATTACCATCCGCTCCAGACATGTTCACACAGCGATTTTGGAACACAGACCAGGCTTTCCTCCGAGGTGGAAAGCCTGGTGACGTGAGGTTAGGCCTACAGTAAGCCATGACCCCTCTGATATTTTGAATAAAAAAAATTCTCACTTATGTCTTCAAAAGTGAAACTTTAAACTTTAAAGGTTAAAGCCCTGTTGGTTATTTTCTGCAGCAGACGTTTCCATGCTGTGATTTTCATGAAGCGAGGCTCCCTTACACTGCCACATTAAGACAGCTTAATTTTCTGGAGATTGTTCTCACTTATGTCTTCAAAAGTGAAACTTTAAACTTTAAAGGTTAAAGCCCTGTTGGTTATTTTCTGCAGCAGACGTTTCCATGCTGTGATTTTCATGAAGCGAGGCTCCCTTACACTGCCACATTAAGACAGCTTAATTAGCTGGAGATTGATTCCCCCCCCCCCCCCCCCCCCCGGACGGACGGACGGACAGTCACACTCACACACACACACACACACACACACACACACACACACACACACACACACACACACACACACACACACACACACACACACACACACACACCACACACAATACATAGTGTTCCGCTGAGTATGATACTCTGCGCTGGGTTCCTATTAATAAATATGCACTGTATAACTTCAATAATTCTTAGTGCTAACTATGGGAGTGAGGGCCTTTTCAGAGCCTTTCGCCCTGGCATTGCTAAGTTAACAGGAAGGTGTGAAATGTGACACCTCCGTCTCCCTCTCAAGGGAAAGAGAATGTCAGTGCTTATAACTGTTGTATGTACCAATAATTGTCTACTAAAACTCCTCAAGTTATCAATTATCCATTGAATGTCTAATTATCGTAATGTCAGCAGTAATGTCATGGGTTGAACTTATAATCTTGGGGTAGTCAGACAAAGGACTGTGAGGGGGTTGAAATCTCCTTCCTCACGAACTGCCATAAATGAAGCAAGCCAGAGAGGCACAGCGGGGGTGCTCTGATAAGAGTGTGAACAACAGCAGTTGTGTAAACCAGAGCCTAAATGCAAACCTTCTCCCTCCAGCATGCTTCTCCCATGCCAGACCTCATGGCTAAGCACATGTCAGTGGGTAAAGTACTTCCTGATCTCTCAACCAATAGTAAGGAAGGACTGTTGCCACAGTGCTCAGCAGCCAATTGAATGTAAGCTGGTTTAAACCGGCCCACAAGGCAGTCCTTTAAGAAACATAGGTTTTATAAACCACTTTGCGAGTGTAGAGAGCAGATTCAATGCAACACAGCGCACATTGACCAACGGTAAATATTGATGCATACTATTAATAAGCAATGAATAATGTGTTATCCGTGTGTTGTAAACCTGCCTGTAATTGACGAATGTATTATGTATATCTCTGTCTCATGCAGGTTTTTTACGTAACCAATCACCAACTAACCGAACCCTAGATAAGCTAGTTCATGTGTTAAATGTATGTTTGTGTTAAAATGACAATAAAACTATAAAAGACACAGAGTTATGTTAATTTAGGCTGGAGGTTTGAGTAAAGACGGAACTCTTTGTGTAGCTAATTTTCCTTCCAGAGGGAGTAGTCAAGACGATATGTTATCAAACTTAGCAAAGAAATCGTAAATAGCTATAAATCTGGACACATAGTGTTACTGTAAAAGCCAAGGTGTCTATAGTTAAGAGAAAAGACCTTACACTCTGGTAAAGTTGAAGTAGGCCTATAATGGCATACATTGAAGTACTTTTGATGGCGCCGCATGCACAGAAAGAAACGATGGCATTTCTGCATCTTGAAGATAGAACAAGATGACACAGATAAAGAGCACACACACACACACACACACACACACACACACACACACACACACACACACACACACACACACACACACACACACACACACACACACACACACACACACACACACACACACACACACAGGCTCCCACAGAGCTGTTGTGTTGATGTGCTGCTTTTAGACATATTGACAATCTGTTAATGCGGATCAGTCAATATCACCTGAAACACTGAGCATAACAAGGTCCCTCACTGTCTCATATCGACAGCAACAACGCAGCTATGTGCACATTTGAATGTACAGTGTGTGTGTGTGTGTGTACACGTGCATGCACCACATGGATATTGATGATAACTGTGTCATATACTCTGTGTGATCAATTCCTTGCGATCGAAGCAGTATTGTGTGTGTGTGTGTGTGTGTGTGTGTGTGTGTGGGAGGGGGGGGGGGGTAGTTCTTGATTGATTGAGTTTATCGCCGGCTGTGTGAGACAAAGTGTCCTTGAGCAAGACGTGTGTGTGTGTGTGTGTGTGTGTGTGTGTGTGTGTGTGTGTGTGTGTGTGTGTGTGTGTGTGTGTGTGTGTGTGTGTGTGTGTGTGTGTGTGTGCGTGTGTGCGTGCGTGCGTGCGTACGTGCGTGCGTGCGTGCGTGCGTGCCCGTCCGGAGGAGGGGCGGCAGCTGCCGGAGAAGGTGGGTGGATAATGACAGCTCCGTTCCACAGCACTGTCGGTCCGTTCGGCAGCCACCGCTCCAGACACTGCAACTGCCGGTACGGCACTGCCGGGCGGATGGCGGCATCTGCCGGGGAAGCTGGGTGATTATGTCACTCCACTGCCGCTCCGTCTCGCGGCCGCTGCTCCACGCCGCAACTGCCGGTAACAGCCACGGCGCTGTCGGGAGGAGGGGCGGCATCTGCCGGGGAAGCTGGGGAATTATGACACTCCCGCCTGCCACGGGTGTTCCGCGGCTGATGCCGCTGCCGGAAAATGCACTCGCTCTCCCTCGGCATGGGAGTGAAGGCATGGGAGGATCCTAGATGCCCTGCATAGCGTCCTGCCTCCACCACACACCACCGAGAAGCCCCTCCGTCTGCCCGTGCTTGCTTTGACTCGCACACACACACACACACACACACACACACACACACACACACACACACACACACACACACACACACACACACCCACACCCTAATGGACAGGCCTGGTTTCCTGCTACCCTTCACAGCGACCTATACTCATAAGCCCCCAGCCGTGACACAGCGCTACTCCTGTAAATTGGACAAAGCTTCAAACGATGCCCCCCTCCTCCTCCCTGACCCTGTGCGTGCCAAACGTCCCAGCTAGCCAAGCCACTCCCTCCAATCCATCAATACTTCATCTTCCATCTCATTCTTTTCATCTGGGCGTGGGAAGAAGCCCCCCAGACCCAAATGGATTGCTTCCCTTGAGGAAGTGACCTATCCTAATAGTCTTGATAACCTTTTTCCTTTTAAAAGGAAGACGGATGGAGAGCAGAAGACTTTATTATTAACTTCATGTTGGTGTGCCCTTTGCTTCCACCACGTCGTTTATCCTCGTGTTTCGGCTGGCTGAGGCGTTGGATCCATACTTGACCCCCCGCGAGAGGCCTCGTGTTCGGTGGCATATATCACAGCTGTTTGGGGGATGCTCAGCTTTACATTAGACCAGTGGTGATGGGACCCCCCCCCCCCCCCCCCATACATATTGTATGAACTTATTTTGCAGATTGAACATTTTCATAGTTGTTGGATTCGTGTTAATGTGTATTTTTCCAACATGTAACCACTGTATTTCAGACACGTAACCACTATAAGTATTGACCGCCGTCAATACTTTAAACCTTTCATGTAAACTTGACCTTTCAACTTTGTACTTAAACCGAAGATCTGCTGAAAATAGCCGATAACCTCGCAAAGCCTTGTGAGCTTGTAGAACTGCTATTTTAGTTACAAGCTAGTTAAAGAAAGAAAGAAAGAAAGAAAGAAAGAAAGAAAGAAATTACATTAAAATGTGCTTCAAGTAAATCTACTTAAGTAATTGTATTACAATTTACAAAGTATTGTTATTATTACTTCTTCCACCAATGACATTAGACCTCCATCTGTCCACACACGCTCGCTCTTCCATGATGTGAGCCGGGGATGAGATTGATTGACCCGTGGGGCCCCCTACCCTGAATCCCCATTCGTACCGTCTCGCAAGACTAGCAAGACAAACTATAACCTACAAGCTCACAGGGCGTTGCGGACGCAGCAACGCGTGAGCGTGTTGGTGGCTCTGTGGCTCGCAACACCGGCCTGCGCTGCGACAGAGCATGAAGTCGGCTTCGAGCCGCCCGACAATAATACCTGTGATTGGAAAGGCCTTGTCAGGTGACAGCTCAGTGGAAGGAATCGTGGTGATTTATTTATTTTACCAGAGAGGCGTAACTTGTGCGGCGGACTGCCGGTGGAGTCTTAGGTCAAGGGCAGCGGTGGCCGAACGGTTTGCGGAGCGGTCTTGATACCGGAAGGTCGCCAGTTCGAATCCCCGGACCGGCACGTTAAAAGTACCACCGCTGAAGTGCCCTTGAGCAAGGCATTGAACCCCTACCATGAAATGTCCTATGATCAGGGTGTGGCTGTAAACAAGCATCTCGAGCTTAGTCCACTTCCCTGCAGGGTAAACAAAGAACTTTGCTTTGCAATGTCACTGCATGGCTTTACGCTGTTTTTTTCTTTTTCTTTTTTCCTTTTATTATTTATATATATTATAACAGGCATGGGGGGACGGGGGGGACGATGACGTCATGACGACCTCATAGGGGCCGGGCAGTGGTTCTCAACCAGTGGTCCAGGGACTTGTTGGGGGTTCCAGGTGGTCCCCAGCTAAATGATGGGAGAGTTTGTAACCAACTGGACCCTCACAGATCAGGTCAGTGGAGAGGGAAAAAAGATACGCATTAACATGAATCCAAAATACACTGATGATAGTGCTGTCAAACTGAAGCTAGCTATCCAAATGTTTAATCTGCAACACAGTTTTGTACAATATGTGGTTGGGGTGGGGCTTCATCTCTCTCTCTCGCTTTATCTCTCAAAACGCATAGCATTGTTCAATTCAGCACCACTCATAATACACCCATTAGAGTGACCCCATTGCCTTTACTCTGGCGCCCCCCACCAGGCCAAAATGTGAACTTATTTTATTTGTAAGTGAGAGATCAAAGCAGTGGTTTTCGAAGTAGGCTATAGGCTCCATGCCTCCTTTTGAAAACACGCACGCACGCACGCACGCACGCACGCACGCACGCACGCACGCACGCACGCACGCACGCACGCACACACGCACACACACACACTTCATCTCTCTCAGCTCAACAAACAAACAGCATTGAATACCCTTTCATTGTAGACCTGCATCTGCATGGGATTTATAAGTGGTATTATTGCGACGGCAGGGCACATTTACTATGAAAACTTACATTTTTGTCCGTCACTCAAAATCCCCATAGCCTACATGGGAATGTTTTGTCCGTCACTAAAAATCCCCATACATGGGAAAGCCCCCATATATGGTGCCCAGGTCTCGTGACATCATGTGACATCATCAGGGATGGAGATCGCTGATGTCATAGTAAACACGAATTGCTGTCGCAATAAGATACAGTAGCAGTAGTGGTTCAGTAGAGGTTCAGTAGTGGTTCAGTAGTGGTTCAGAGGGCCTCCCGCATTTCTTTCTCACGTTGCTCAGGCGTGTCCCCTCCGCCTGTTGCAGCATCTGCTGGAGCAGGTTCCACTGCACGTCAGCTGAACTCCAAGTGAGAAAGAAATGCGGGAGGCCCTTGGTGTTCATCATGTCCAGCAGGTCAGAGCGTCGTGCACGTTTCCAAGCGGCTGTGCCGCGCAGACGGGAGCAAAAGAGGAACGAGCAGCTTACAGGTGGCCGTGTCACCGGACTGCAGGAGGTTGCGGAGCTCCTCCAGCGTCATGTCGGCCTGCCCGTTTGCATGGTTTACAAAGACCTTTCCGGTCAATTCCATATGTTGATCCTTCCCCATCCATCCTTCCTCTTCGATGTCTCCCTTTTGACTTATACCTGTCCATTCAAACTAGACAAACTAGAGTTCTCAACAGGCCCGAAAAGTAAGGCCCGGCCCTACCTGGGCCCTCATCAAACCCTGTACATTCAAGAGAATGTCCCCGCTACCACCCTTAGATCTCCATATATGGAGCTGACCTGTTCTGACATTCCATATGTTGATCTGACCTCATCAAACCCTGTACACTCAAGATATATAGCCAATACAGAATTAATTCCATGTTGATCTGACCCCCCATGCCAAAGAGCCAGCGCTCACCCAGCAGTCTGCCATAAACGAGGCAGATGCGTGCACGCGACCTCGCCCTTTAGGGTGAGGTTGCTTCTCGCCCTTTAGGGCGAGGTTGCTTCTCGCCCTCAGGCGTCTTACTGGTATAGCATTTAGTGAAGTTATGCAATGGTTAAATGGTTTCCTGAGCCAGCAGCGGTTAGCTCAGCAGACTGGGGGAAAATGGGTCATTGTTTGTTTTATCAGGTTTATGCATCTAGTCCTGAATATGAACCCAGACCTCAATGTAGCACATAAACAGGGAGGAAACTAAGTAGCCTACTCAGTAAAGTAAAGTAAGTAAAAGTAGCAATACCACAAAGTAGAAAGTAGAAATACAATCACACACTTGAATATGTTTCGCATTGATATCAAAATATAATTTCAGCACCAAATGTTTTCAAATTGTTTCTTTTTCAATCTACATGTGCCGCGATACAACATTTTGTGAGCTTGTAGATGATCTGTTTTCGAATATTCAAATTACAAAATAGGGCTTAAGAGTGGTTAGTAAGTGCATGTTCTGTATTAATAATCAAAATCTGCAACGAAACTAATACAATTAGTTGTACTTAAAGGAAGGGTGTTGTTTTGTTTTGTTGTTTTGATCGTTTGCATTTCTATTGAGTGTTAGAAATGCAAACTATCCTCTTTAACTGGATCAGCGCCGCCCCCGAGAGAACAAGATTAATTTACCGTTGCAATCGATGCCATGCCCAGCATCCCGAGATTTGTTTTATTTCCCATAATCCGGGAAAAAATAAAAATAAATTAGCATGTTTTAGCAGCAACGATCGATCGAATCCACCTAAAAACGGCCAAAATCCTTGCGTGCACGCAGTCTTTATGTGCATTATGGCTCATAATCTTCTCAAAATGCGATATTCGGGGCTTGATTTGAGCTTAATTTGACTTAGATATGACAAAAACTATAATCGCGTCTGGCACTTTGTAGCGCCACCTACTGCACTGGGATGGCATTGAAAATATATTTTCAGGTGGGCTGCACATTTTCAACCAATCATTGATGACCTTAAATTTCCATCACTTCCAATTTCGCTGTATCCTGTATGAGTTCTCTCACCTGGTATATTTCTATAATGTATAAATATGTCTTTAAATGTCCCTTTCCCTGCGATTCACGCTATTCCCAACTTTTCCCATTGTCTTGCTGTCCGCTGAACATGCTATTTCTGTCTTTTGTTTTATATGATTTATTCGCCGTTTTCTTTTTTCTTTTTTACACCTTTTAAGGCGCCTGACACATGAAATGAAATCACTCTCTCTCTGTTCTGGGGGGAGAGGGGGGCAGAGCATTCATTTTCAATGGGAGTCACTGGGTTTCACAGAGCAGCTCTGCTCCATGGCTGTGTTCTGCCCTCCGTTTTAAATACATTTTCAA
Organism: Electrona antarctica; assembly: GCF_951216825.1. NCBI lineage: Eukaryota > Metazoa > Chordata > Actinopteri > Myctophiformes > Myctophidae > Electrona > Electrona antarctica. The sequence continues at coordinate 29,965,751 of NC_136806.1, read as the reverse complement.
CTATTTAAGATCTCCCTTCTGGCAGGAATGCTTGGAAGTATTTCCAAACACCTCTGTCTATAAATACACTCTAAACTCCAGCTGCTGGAGGGAATGTGGGGAGAATAATGAAGATCAGACCCATAGTTTCCTTACATGTCCCAAAATACAAACCTTCTGGACCAAAGTTTCCTAAAAAATAGGAACTATCACTACACCAGGATATTTGGGAGAGCTGTGAATTTAGAAAAACATGGGAACACTACCCACAAGTTTACAAAGGGAAGATCTATATCTTTTTTGGATTTTGAGAATGACAGCTCTCAAACAAATTATTTCATAATAGGTTCAGCACAACGGCTAATGCCAGCACTGTACCCCCATCACCCCAGCAGTGGCCTCTACCTCTCCATCTCCACCATCACTGCAGCTGCAACCCCGCTCACACCTCCACTGTTGATTACAGTGGACGAGGTTAGGAAGGAGCTGGGGAGGCTGCGCCCTGTGCACAACCTGACAACGTGTTGTGGATCGGCTATGTTTCTGCTAAAATCAGTGTCATAAAATGTTGATGTCCTCACAAGTATAGTAATACAAACCTGTGAGTGTGTGCGTGTGTGCGTGTGTGTGTGCGTGCGTGCGTGTGTGTGTGTGTGTGTGGCTGTGAATCACAATGTGCTGCCTGTTTACACAGAGGTGTAAATCCCTCAGCCTCTGGCCCAGCAGTCCAAGGTGCCCTCCCAGAATGCATCATTCATAACTCTCTCTAGATTAAAAGCAGTGAGCTCACAGTGGGAGCCGCCGAGCCGGTGACTCAGCAGACCGACACCAAAGCTTCTCATCTTCTCTTTGGGTCACAGGGTTCCGAGCCGGGCCGACGGACTTTGTCTCACCCACAAGTTCGTATAAGTACTCAGTATATCGTTGCTGTTGGGCAGAAACCTATCTTCATATTCTAACTGACTAACTAATTAATGCCCTACTTGATAACACTACAGCGTCACACAAGAGCATCAAAAAGTAATCCCAAAATGAATCCCAAAAGGACGTATGAAGTTTCCACCCGACAGAGACAATTATGTTGAAAACAAATACAGGCACAAAGTTATATTTCAGTTTCCTTTGCTTTGTGCAGTTGGTAGTAGATATCTCAAACTGTGTTTCTCAAAGTGGTGTCCGGGGAATCCCAGGAGTTCTGAGTGTTAAGCCTCACTATGCAAGTATGTTAATACTTTTCTTGCTTATATTGATGTTAATTTAGCTTATACAATTGGGTTGGTTGCGTTTTGTCTCCCCGCTCTTCTATTGAGACATTTCGATCGTGTTCAAAGGTCATGTCTCCAGACACAGGATCTGACACAAATTTTGACCTGATGGTCAAGAATCAATGTATCGCCTGAGCAAGCATACATTGATTATTTTAGCTCAATGGTAAAACATTCAGGGCTTAAGCAGGAAACCGGGTTCAAATCTGGGGTAGAAGATGAAAGTTACAGAGTGCTGCTTTAATATAGCATCACAATAATCGTACCCACTATCCATTGTTTATACTTTGGGTATTTGAAAATAGAAGATGTACAAGCTCACTGCCTCACTCACTGTGAGCTTGTACATCTTTTTTGAAAGGTTTTGGAAATGTTTGACTAAGTTAGATTTCTCTTCTGGGGGTCTCTGCAGGGACTAAACATTTTCAGACGGGTGGTCCGTGGCCAAATACAGTTGGAGGCCATCGATATTGTCCTTTTCTTTTTGCTGAGGTTTGCGTGATCTGCGCAAAAGGACAGTTAACCCATTTTGGGCGGGAACCCCTTTTGGTGTTTTAAACATTGTTATAATTTAGCTATTGAAAAATAGCAGATCTACAAGCTCATAGATCTACGAGCTTGTAGGTCTGCTATTTTTGAAAAATCGTGAAAATATTTATTTCAGAAAACTGGAGGATTTATAAGGATTTTTTAAAATTTTGAGGTCAGGCCTAAATGGGTCAAATGATAAGGGACAATATCGGTGGCACCCAACTGTACATGTCAATTTGGGGTCGTTGACATGAAAACTATTGAGAACCACTGATCTAAAAAGTGCAGTGCTCTGAAACTCTGTTGTGCCAATCCGGATGAGCACCCAATATGAATCAGTGAATGAATCTTGATTCAATTGCCAAGGTTTCTCTGTTCCTTTTGATGGCAATGTGGTAATGGAAATACTGCAGTTTTCATGAATGGCCTAGCAGGTGGTGCTAATTCCCCTCCACGTCAATGGGAATTTGACCAAAGTTTACACGAAGGGCCTTATTTTCGTCAGTGCTAAACCCCTTATCCCTAAACAATAAACTTCTTTGCCTGTTTTTACTATATTTTTGTTCAACTAGCCGATCTAAATCAACACGTTGTGAGCTTGTAAAAAGGCTATTTGAACTATTCAAAAACGTTTTTCAAAATAGTAAAAAAGGCTTTTATTAGTACCTTAGTATACTGATCTGATCTCTACAGAGACATCTTGAAAAATCAGTGTTGAACGTTAGCAAGCTGGCCCACCTGGCTGATTTTTTCCCTTGCTGCCCTTGTAAATGTCAGGCATGTAAAAGAAGGAAATTACTTCAGTCAGCTAAGCTCCTTATACGCTGTTCATTCAATGTGAAGCACCGCTACAGGGTAATGGAGTAATGGAGTCACAGTCTGACGAGCTCTCAGTTTAACCACTTGGACGTCAGCATTCGTATTATGGGCGGGGAACATTAGCCAAAACAATTGTCTATCTACAAGCTTGTTGATCGGCTATTCTTGGCGAAGAGATTTGTTTTAAACAGGGGCAAGCGATCTGAATAGTGAATACAGTTGTAACGTTTATTATATTATATATAGAAAAGTAGCGTTTATTATTATATATATTTTTTTTATGTTGAGCTCTAATACAGAAGGTAATAAATGGAGTCACACAGTCTGACATCCTCAGTTACAGGGTTAGTTCAGATTGTGGTGGTTGCAAAGGTATTAATGGATTGCCTGAGTCCCCTGGTCTGGTTTTGGTGAATATGCCTATTAAGTCCCAACCTGAATGAGGGGCACTCATTAACAATGAATGAATCCATAAAATTAGCGTCATTTGTATTGTTGACCTATTTACCATATAGCGCAACTTTCGTTCAACGTTGACCCCTCTGTCACATGGAACTATCACTACACCAGGAGCAGCACAAAAAAATGTTCTCTGTAACTGTGGTGCAACCACTCCTATAGACAGCTATGTGGGTCCCTGGCTGGCTGTGTCCGAGCACGAAATAGCGTTTGGTTGGTTTTCACCACCAAGTGTCACTGTTGCGCAGCCTAACACATACACACATATTAACTGTATACAGTAGTACAGTACAGTACACAGTAGAGGGACCCCGGGGACCCCCACACGGTAACTCTGTCATTTCTCAACCATTTTGGACGTGGGGTGGCTTGCCGGAACCGGGCCGGCCTCTTGGCCGCATTCCTTTGGGTCTGGATGTTCCTGGGACCCCCCGGGGACCCCCACATGGTAACTGTCATTTCTGGACGGTTTCGGACACGGACGGCTCGCCGGAACCGGGCCGGCACCCTGGGTGCGTTCCTGTGGGTCTGAAACTTCCGGGGACCCCCACACGGAGTTGCACCACTCACTTCACATGGGTGTGATATTTATGCAGAGCTAATGTACAGAAGGTAATGGAGTCACAGTCTGACAAGTCTCTCAGCTAGGTTCAATCCATGTAGAACTAATCTGGCCCGCTTCCATGTGACATTCATTCACTGC
>NC_136806.1:29931995-29959495 GCF_951216825.1 Electrona antarctica | reverse complement strand
TGTCCCCAGAGCATATAGTCAAAAGTGATAAACAGACTTTGTGAGGGTTTTTTTTGCAAGATAAATTGTTTTATGGTTACAAAAACAGGAGTGAGGTTTACAATAAGGAAACGATTCAAGTAGGGGTTAGGATTCAACATCCTCTCACTCCCAATCCCAAATAGTAACTAATTGCATGGGACCCAATTGTGGGTCACAGACACATTTGTATTGGTTATGACTCGAGTACCATAAATGTCCCATTTAATTTTTTATGATTAAAGTTTATTAAACATATATTTTAAACGTTTTTTTTCTACAAAAACGGGTAAAGGGTGACGAGTGGGGACTGAAATAAGCTGAAAAAACAGTTAAAAACAGTTAAAACCAGTAAGACGCCTAAGGGTGAGAAGGGACCAAACCTAAGGGTGAGAAGGGACCAAACCCTCAAAGGCGAGGTCGCTTGCACGCATCCGCCTCGTTGACGGCAGACTGCTGAAAAGTTATGTCAGAACAGGTCAGCTCCATATATGGAGATCTAAGGGACATTCTCTGAGTGTACAGGGTTTGATGAGGGCCAGGCCTTCATATTTGGGCCTGTTCAGAACTCTAGTTTTCGCCGGCAGTCGGGCGCGGGTGCACTAATAACTTTGGGGCAGGCCCGTCTAGAGTTTGAATGGACAGGTATCAGTCAAAAGGGAGATATCAAAGAGGAGGTATGGATGTCGAAGGATCAACAGGAATGTCAGAACAGTCAGATGTAGAGTTGCTGGCCAATATTGATGACATCAGGAATCTCCATATATGGGCTCAATTGTTACAGCAGGTTGCATTTACTATGACATCAGGGATCTCCATCCCTGATGATGTCATGTGATGTCACAAGACCTGGGCAGTGGGCACCATATATGGGGGCTTTCCCATGTATGGGGATTATGAGTGACTGGCGGGAAATTTACTTGCGGTCGCAATTAAATAAGCGCGCCGCTCAAGCACGGAAGATAGCAGACGTGTCATTGAAAGGAGGTGGACTGGCAATCATTTTTTCAGACACTTTAAAATTCAAGGCTCTGACTCTCGGCAGCTTTTCATCCTTTGAATACCAGGCCACAATACTGCAGGGTCAGTCCTCTATCCCAATGATCAGCATTTATCGTCCTCCAAAGTGCAGCAAAGCTGTATTTCTAACAGAAATATTAGAACTTTTATCTATCTGTTCCACTAACTATGACAGAACTCTTATCTCGGGTGTTCTTAATCTACACCTGGACGATGCTTCAAATGCGGTGGCTCTGGGTTTCTTAGAGTTATTGCACTCCTTTGAGTTCATCCAACATGTTGTTGGGCCTACACATAAACAGGGGCACACTCTGGACCTGGTGATTTCTAGAGGTCTGAACATCACTGTTGAAAGGACTATTGAAATGCCTGAGCTATCAGACCACTATTTGCTGTGTTTTAATATGACTGTCTCTGATCTAGAGAAAAACATCACTGAATATACTATAAAAAAGCGTTTTTTTAGCTCATCTGCAGCCAACGAGTTCTCTCGTCATCTGGGCCCCCCCCTATCCGATACTCCCCCAGTGAATGATATGGTCCAAATGTTTAATCTTAAACTAGAGTCAGCTCTTGACATAGTGGCTCCTATGAAAACTAAAAAGAAACAGAACACCAGAGTAACACCCTGGATAAATGAGCATACACGTTCACTGAAGCAAGATTGTCGTAGAGCTGAGCGAGCTTGGAGAAAAAACAAACTCACCATCCACCTAGAGATTCTTAAAAAGTCAACAGTCACCTATAACAAAGCCCTGCGTCTGGCAAGGCAGGCTTATTTCTCTGGCATTATTAATGAGAACAAGAAAAATGCCAGAGTCTTATTCTCTACCATTGAACGACTTTTAACCCCCCCCCCCAGCCCTACAAGCAGTCGTTCCCGGCCTCTAAAGCTAAGTGTAATGAGTTTGCATGCTTTTTTGATAACAAAATTTGTAACATTAGAGCTGATATTATGAATGGTGCTGCTGCAAGCTCAAGCCCTCAAACAGCAGCTAATGGTGCCAGGGTTGATCTCTCCAGGGGGATCCTATTGTCTTTCTGTACAATTGATGAAGACGAACTCCGAAAAACCATATCTCAGATGACATCATCCTCCTGTTCATTGGACACAATTCCCACCACCTTTCTCAAAGAGGTTTTAGACCTGTGATTGGAGATATCCTAAAAATTGTAAACAGCTCTCTACAATCAGGCGTCTTTCCAGACTCACTGAAGACGGCTGTAGTTAGGCCCTTACTCAAGAAACACAATCTTGATCCCTCTGTGCTGGGTAACTACCGACCCATTTCTAATCTGCCCTTTCTGGGCAAGGTTTTAGAAAAATGCATCTTTCATCAATTGGATGTGTTTCTACAGAACAACAATGTGCATAACAAATTCCAATCTGGCTTTAGGAAAGGCCACAGCACAGAAACAGCACTTGTAAAAGTAATGAATGATCTTAGGGTGTCTGCTGACAAGAAACATGTTTCCGTTCTTTTACTTCTAGATCTAACGGCTGCATTTGACACGATTGACCATTCAATTTTAATACAGCGTCTGGAGCACTGGGTAGGCCTGTCTGGCACGGCCCTGTCCTGGTTTTCCTCCTACCTAACAAACAGAAGCTATTTTGTCAATCTAGCTGAGTTTGACTCAGACAAACACAACATCAGTTCTGGTATTCCACAGGGCTCAATTCTTGGTCCTCTGTTATTCTCCCTGTACATACTGCCATTGGGAGAACTCATTACCAATCACGGAGTCAATTTTCATTTCTATGCTGATGATACCCAACTATATCTTTCTGTAGATCCAGATGATCTCTGTGCCTTAGACCCGCTGTTGACCTGTCTGTCTAGCATTAAATGCTGGATGAGTGAGAACTTTCTCAAGCTAAATGAGGATAAGACAGAAGTTCTCATAATCGGTTCTAGTGAGCAGAAAGAATCGATAAAAAGCAGACTTGGCAACCTGACTGTAGAAAGTAACAGTACAGTAAAGAACTTGGGGATCACTATTGATTCTGAACTGAACTGACGGGGCTCGTCCGTACATAATTAATTGATTGATTGATTAGTTTGTTTGAAAAAAAAAATCTGAATTTTCTTTTTTTATTTTGTTTGAGTTTGTCTGGGTTGGGAGTTTCACACTTGAGTTGGTTTGTTTGTTTTTGGTTAGGAGCCGGACGGAGAGAGCATTTGGCCCCAGCCCAGAGTGTAGATTTGCAACAGGAGGTAAGTGTTGGGATGTGACTTGCAGGTGTTAGTTAAAATTTTGTTAGTTGGAACAAATCCCTGAGCGGCCTTTACCATTAGGGTATCGGTTGTTTGTTTCTTTCTTTAATTTACCCTTAGTGGAGTTTTGGTTTAGCGGCGGATCTTGGGGGTCACACTAGGTGGCTGGAGGGGACAAATCCTCATGCCCGAGTGCCGAACGTAGGCTAAGTTAGGTAAGGTTATTTAGGAATGTTAGGTAAGTTAGGGGGGGGTTTGTTCCATGTTGTTTGAAGGTATGCTGCACCTTGTAAGGCACAGCCCCAACACTTAGGGTTTTGTTGTGTTTTTTGTTGTTGTTGTAAATTGCATACACAGGAAAAAAAATGAGTTCAGCTACAGATAAGTTTATTAAGTCTCCGTCAGTGGGGTTACTCGATCTTTGTTCGAAGGATCAGCTATTGGTCATTGCTAAACATTATGACATCACAGTGACAGAAAAGCTCAAGGCAGCAATGAAGGCCAGTCTAATCAGTGGTTTGGTAGACAAGGGCATTCTGCAGCCTGTTGAAGACAAGGATGATGAGGTCAATTCAGAGGTTGATTTCAAATGGAAAAAAGAACTTTTGATCTTAAAACAACAACATTTGATGGAATTAGAAAAAATGAAACAACAAACTGAATTGGCCAAATTAGACTTGGAAAGCAAAAAGCTAGAGTTGATTGAACAGGGAAAGTTATCAGCAGATGCATTGAATAATGGTAATACTGAAAGGGGAGGAGGTGTCAAATCTATGGACTTTGGCAGTAGCCTGAGGCTCCTTCCTAGGTTCAATGAAAAGGATCCTGACACCTTCTTTCTCTTATTTGACAGAATTGCAGAGGCGCAAAATTGGACGGCTGCAGATTGCGCTATAATGGTGCAGTCGGTACTCACAGGGAAAGCACAAGAGGCATTTGCTGCGTTAACATCTATGGACTCTAGGAGTTATGCAAAAGTTAAAGAGGCAGTGTTAAAAATATACGAGATGGTCCCAGAGGCTTACAGGCAGAGGGCTCGGGGCTGGAGGAAACAGGACAAACAGTCACATGTGGAGTTTGTCAGAGAATTGAGTACACAGTTTTCGCGCTGGTGTTCATCATTTGAGGTTGAGAATTTTGAACAATTGTTTAACCTCATGGTCTTGGAGCAGTTTAAGAACACTCTACCGTCTAATGTTGCTACATACATCACTGAGCACAAAGTAAAAACGGCAACTGAGGCAGCAGTTTTGGCAGATGAGTACGTGTTAATTCACAAGAATAGTTACAGTGCTCATGCTACTGAGAATGTGTTCAATACATTTCCTCGTGTAAAGGGTGCTCCAGAGGGTTACAGAAATACGGCCGACAGCAGGGTCACACAAGGTACACATGACAAATCAGTGGGTGTATGTCATTATTGTAAATCTGCAGGACACTGGAAAAATGAGTGTCCAGTCCTCAAATCTAAGGACAGGTCTACCAGCTCACAGGTTAAACCGGTGGCACTGGCCAATTCACTCAGCCCAGTGGCTTTGCCTTTAGGACAGCAGAGTGCGCTCTTGAAGCCAAAAACTGCTGATGCATACTTGCCATTCATTTCTAATGGTTTTGTGTCTGTGATGGGAAGTGACAAACAAGTACCAGTGAAGGTGCTACGAGACTGTGGATCACTAGATTCCTTTGTACGAGAGTCAGTGTTGCCGTTTACAACTGAGACTGATACAGGGGAGAGCATTTTGATCCAGGGAATGGGCATGTTTGTGTTTCCCATGCCAATCCATAAGATGTCCCTCACTTCAGAGTTGGTAAATGGAGAGGTTCACATGGGGGTGAGACCGGAGTTGCCGGTTGCAGGGGTGGACATCATCCTGGGTAACGACCTTTGTGGGGAACGAATTTGGGCTGAACTAGTACCAAATGTAATTACCAGGAAGTGGCCTGGAGATGTTCAGCAGGACAGTGTATCTGATGGTGCAGTGGTGTATCCAGCTTGCGCTGTTACACGTGCCATGGCCGTCTCAAATGAGAATCAGAGTGTTGATCAGGGCGAGAGGTCTGGTCTGGTTGATTTGAGTTTGCCTGAGCAGTTTAAATCTATGTCACATAGGGATTTGGCTGTAGAACAGAAAAATGATCCTAGCTTGCAAGAGCTGTTTGACAAAGCCATGTCGGTTGACAAAATTAACAGTAGTGCACATGGGTATTTTGTGCAACAGGACTTGCTCTTTCGTAAGTGGGTTCCACATGCAGAAGCTCTAGGTGGGGATCCAATTTTTCAGTTTGTGGTTCCTAATAAATTTCGGTCATTGGTGTTGCAAACATGTCATAATAATGTTGCTGGGCATCAGGGAGTAAGGAAAACTTACAACCGGGTGTTGCGGTATTGTTTTTGGCCCCATTTGAAGCGTGACATTTCTGCCTACATCAAAAAGTGTCATACTTGTCAGTTGACGAGTAAGCCCAACCAGTCAATTAAACCAGCTCCACTGTGTCCAATCCCTGCAGTGGAGAAACCATTTGAACATCTCATTATCGACTGTGTTGGGCCGTTGCCTCGTTCCACGCAGGGCCATACATATTTGCTCACGGTTATGTGTCAAGTAACCCGATACCCCGCAGCTTATCCACTTCGAACCATAACCACTAAGTCTGTTGTGAAAGCTTTGACACAGTTCATGTCTGTTTTTGGGATCGCGAAGGTCATCCAGAGCGACCGTGGTTCAAATTTCACCTCCCGTATGTTTGCTGAAGTTCTCAAGCAGCTTCAGGTTAAGCATAATATGGCTTCAGCCTATCATGCTCAGTCACAGGGGGCCTTGGAGCGGTTCCATCAAACCCTAAAGTCCATGTTGCGTTCTTACTGCATAGAATTGGGGAAAGATTGGGAGGAGGGATTACCGTGGCTGATGTTAGCATCTAGAGAGGTAGTCCAGGAAAGTACAGGTTTCAGCCCAAATTACCTGGTGTTTGGTCACAAGGTTCGTGGCCCTATGGCTATGTTGGAGGACAGCTGGAGAGTAGCTGAACCCCCTAAAAGTCTCCTTGACTATGTCAATGGTTTTAGACGCCGGTTGATTTTGGCAGTGGAAAGTGCAAAGGAGAATTTAGGACAGTCACAGAACAAAATGAAATCTCTTCATGACAGACGTGCAGAGCCTAGGCAGTTTAAAACTGGAGATCAAGTTTTGCTCCTTAAGCCTATAATAACTTCTCCTTTCCAGGCCAAATTCAGTGGGCCTTACACGGTTGTGAGACAGGTGACAGAGCAGAACTACGTCATAGCTACTCCAGACAGTAGAAAGAAGACGAAAATGTGTCATGTCAATCTGCTAAAACCCTATTACTCAAAGGAGTCTGATGGTAAAGCAGGAAATGGGGAAAGTGGTAATTCCTGTCTTTGTACAACCAGGGTAGATGGGTCTTCATCTGGGTTAGCTACTCCAGAAGAGGGTGAGATCCCGGCGGTCATTTTGCAGGGTCGGTTGAACAACACAGAATCCTTGAGTAAACTTGATTCTAATCTGGCCTATTTGGATGATGATAAACGCTCTGAGTTGGTGGCTCTTATTAACGGATATCCTGCTTTGTTGCACGATGTGCCCACTCGTACCCATTTAATTGAACATGATGTGGAGGTGGATGAAACGGCAGTACCTATAAGGCAGCGTTTTTATAGGGTGTCTCCTGAAAAACGGAAACATTTGAACAAAGAGGTGGAGTACATGCTCGAGAACCATATTGCTGAACCATGCAGCTCAAGCTGGGCATCACCTTGCCTACTGGTCGGTAAGCCTGACAAGACCTATAGAGTGTGTACAGACTATCGGAAGGTCAATAATGTAACTAAGCCAGATGCTTTTCCCCTTCCACGAATGGAAGACTGTATAGATGAAGTGGGATCAGCTAAGTATGTTAGTACATTTGACCTTTTAAAAGGATATTGGCAAGTCCCTCTGTCGAAGCGAGCACAGGAAGTTTGCGCTTTCATTACACCATCTGGTTTATACAAGTACACTGTTATGCCTTTTGGTCTGCGCAATGCGCCCGCAACTTTTCAGCGCCTCATGAATTTGGTGGTGGCTGGTTTGGAGGGATGTGCCGTATACCTTGACGACGTGGTAATCTACAGCGATACCTGGTCTGAGCACATGCAGCGTACTAAGGCTCTCTTGGAGAGGTTGGTCTGGGCACGGTTGACAATCAACTTGGCTAAATGTGAGTTTGCAAGGGCCACAGTAACTTATTTGGGCAAGGTGGTCGGGCAGGGCAGTGTCCGCATGGTTCAGGATAAGGTCAAGGCAATGATTGAGTATCCTCCTCCCACTACAAAGAAAGAGTTGCTCCGGTTTATGGGCCTAGTAGGATATTATAGGAGTTTCTGTAGAAACTTTTCGTCCGTGGCTGAGCCATTAACCAGGCTGTTCAAAAAGGATACCAAATTTATCTGGTCAACTAATTGTCAGTTGGCATTTCAAAATCTCAAGGCTCTGTTGTGTTCAGCTCCGGTTCTGGCTGCTCCCCATTTGGATAAGTTATTTTCACTACAGGTCGATGCTTCAAATGTAGGATGCGGAGCTGCTCTTTTGCAAGCAGATGAGCAGGGTGTTGACAGAGTGGTTGCTTTCTTTTCAAGAAAGTTCAATACTTATCAGCTCAACTACTCAGTTATTGAGAAGGAGGCGCTAGGGCTAATATTAGCTCTGCAACACTTTGATGTGTATTTGGGTTCTGGTTTAACGCCACTGGTCGCTTACACAGACCACAATCCACTGACATTTTTGAAGTCTCTCCAAAATCCAAACCAGAGGTTAATGCGATGGGCATTATTCTTGCAGCCCTATAATATGGAGATTCGCCACATTAAAGGCTCTCAGAACGTGATGGCAGATGCACTGTCACGTATACATTAAGGTGTTCACTTACATTTCCTGTTTTGTTTTTTCCCTTTCTAGACTATCCTGTCTCCGGCTCTCTTAAATTGCTCCTGGTACCAAGGTTGCCGAGGCTGGGGGCAGGATGGTGGGTCATGGGGGGGAAGCAGGTAGTATGGATAGGTAGTATTAAGTGTGGGTAAACGCAGACATTAAAGTTGGTTTTGTTTTGTTTAGTTTGGTCAACTTGGGATAATATTTGTTGTTTATTGGTTGCTAATTTGTGGTTTGTTTTTCTTTTAGATGATGTGGTGGAACATCATTTTTATGGAGGGGGGTGTGACGGCCCTGCCCCCTCTGCTTCACTGTAAGCTAGAGGGAAGCCTCTGTGATGGCAGAGTGCAGCAGGCCGTCAGCCCAATTGTGCTCACCTGAGGGGGGTGTGGCTTAGGGGACTATATAGGGAGCTCTCCTGGCTGCAGCTCACGCTTCTCTCTGTCCTCCCTGCAAGCAGGATTGCTACCTGGCTCAAGGGCCTAACCTCCCTTTTGTTAAGTTATGTTTTGCACCAGTTAATACAACACGCACCCACCACTCTCCATACATCCATACACTGCACACATTACTGATAACTGATATCCACACATCCCACACTTCATTATTTTGCTATGCTTTATTTACTTTAATATAATAAATATAACTACCAAACGTTACACTCCTGTGTGGACTCCCTGTTTTTGCCATGCATCCCCTAGTGCATGACAAAATGGACTAGCACTAGGGGATGCATGGCAAAACAGGGAGTCCAAACAAGAGCATAAACGTTTTGTAATGATATTTATTATAGTCAAGTAATTAAAGAATAGCAAATAATGAAGTGTGGGATGTGAGGATATCAGTTTTCAGTAATGTCTGCAGTGTATGGATGTTTGGAGAGTGCTGTGTGCGTGTTGTATTAAAGGGTGCAAAACATAACTTAGACAAAAGGTTGGTTAGGCCAAGCAGCTCTTGCTTGCAGGGAGGACAGAGAGAGAGAGTGAGCTGCAGCCAGGAGAGCTCCCTATATACTGCCCTAAGCTCCACCCACCTCAGGTGAGCACAATAATGGGCTGACGGCCTGCTCCACTCTGCCATCACAGAGGCTGCCGGCTAGCCTACAGTGAGGCAGAGGGGGCAGGGCCGTCACACCCCCCTCCATACACTTAATTACTTGACTATAATAAATATCATTACAAAACGTTTATGCTCTTGTGTGGACTCCCTGTTTTGCCATGCATCCCCTAGTGCCCGAGTGCCGAACGTAGGCTAAGTTAGGTAAGTTAATTTAGGAATTTTAGGTAAGTTAGGGGGGGGTTTGTTCCATTTTGTTTGAAGTTATACTGCACCTTGTAAGGCACAGCCCCAACACTTAAGAGTTTTGTTGTTGTTGTTTTTTTTGTTGTAATCTGTACACAAACAAATATGAGTTCCGTCATAGATTTTGTTAAGTCTCCGTCAGTGGAGTTGTTAGATCTGTGTACCAAGGAGCAGTTATTGTTGATTTCTGCACATTATGATATCACAGTGACAGAAAAGCTCAAGCCAGCAATGAAGGCCAGTCTAGTCAGAGGTTTGGCAGACAAGGGCATTTTGCAGCTTGTTGAAGAGGATGAGGCTCAGTCAGAGGTTGACTTCAAATGGAAAAGAGAACTCTTGATGTTAAAACAGGAACATTTGATGGAATTGGAAAAACTTAAACAAAAAACTGAGTTGGCCAAATTAGATGTGGAAAGCAGAAAGCTTGATTTGATCCAACAAGGTAAATTGTCAGCAGACTCACTATACACTGGCAATAGTGCAAATGGTGTGAGCACAAAAGGTTCATCTTCGGACATTGGTATGAATCTGAGGATACTTCCCAGGTTTAATGAGAGCGATCCAGACACATTCTTTCTGTTATTCGAGAGAGTAGCAGATGCGCGAAACTGGTCAGACGAAGACCGTGTTTTGTTGTTGCAGTGTGTTCTCTCAGGCAAAGCACAGGAGGCATTTGCTGCTTTGAGTCCTATTGATTGTAGGAGTTATGAAAAGGTTAAAGCAGCAGTGCTTAAAATCTACGAATTGGTAGAAAAAAAAAAAAAAAAAAGGGTCCACAGAGAGGTGGTTCGCGGTCCGGTCGTGGACCGCGGTCTGCCTATTGAGGACCCCTGGTCTACAGTATAAAGCACTGGCGTTTTAGTTCAGCCCTACTTTATGATGACACCTTGGTGAAATATAGGAGGAGTAAATTACCTTCTCTCTTGAAATTAATAGGTGTCTGGGATGAACGTGGTGTCTGGGATGAACTCAAAGTCTATCTAAGAAGGGAACTTATATAATTCACTACAAACAAAAAGACAGTGGGGGTAACCCGCTGGCGTGTAACACAGAGGCTCTAATGCCTGACAGAAAGTCCCTGGTTCCACCTCCGGGCCGAGCAGACGTCTGCTGCGGACCACTCTACTGTACTGATTTAACCCATTTTGGTGTTAGCATTATGTCATGCCCTAGCCATTGAAAAACAGCAGATCCACAAGCCCACAGCAAAAGCATACAGGACAACTCGGTGGGAGTTTGTCGTTACTGTAAGGGTAATGGGCACTGGAAAAATGAGTGTCCAGTCCTTAAGTCTAAAGAGGAGTTCACAAGCTCACAGATTCGACCTGCTGCACTGGCCAATAGACTCAGGCCAGTTGCATTGCCTCAGCAGAGTTCACTCTTGCAGCCGCAGATGGATGGTTATATACCATTCATCTCGGAGGGGTTCTTGGCGGTCAAAGGAAGTGAGACAAAAGTGCCAGTGAAGGTGCTACGAGACTGTGGTACACTGGACTCGTTTGTGCGTGCATCTGTGCTGCCATTTTCAACTGGAACGGACGCAGGGGAGACCATGTTGATTCGGGGAATGGGTATGGAAGTATTTCCTGTTCCGGTGCATAAAATGTGTCTCAGTTCAGATTTGGTTAATGGTGAAGTGCGCCTGGGGGTGCGGCCTGACTTGCCAGTTGCAGGCGTGGACATCATTCTGGGCAATGATCTCTGTGGGGAGCGAGTGTGGGAAGATCAGGTACCAAATGTGATTGCTAGGAAATGGCCTGGGTCAAGTCAGCGAGGAAGTGTACCTGAATATTGTGCTGTTTCACATGCCAACATCTCCAGTATCAGAAAGCGAAAAAAGAAACGTCACAGGACAAAGCCAAAGCTCTCTCAAACTGTTGGAAAGGGTAGAAATGGGGGTGATGTTAAAGCCTGTACAGGTAGAGTGACTGGGTCCTCATTTCAACACCAGAACAGGGGGAAACTCCTGAGGTCACCTTGCGAGAGTGGTTGAATGATTTTGAATCCTTGAACACAGACTACAATCCACTGACTTAGAGGTTGATGTGATGGACGGTTTTTGCAGCCTTACATTTTGAATGCTCACCACATAACATAAAAGGTTACCCTAGGTTGTTGTGTTGAACTGTTTTGCTAATGTTTATGTTGCTTGTTTTCTCCATTATAGACTGTCCTGTCTTCGGCTCTCTTAATTGGCTCCTGTGTACAAGGTTGCTGAGGCTGTAGGCAGGATGGTGTGGCAAAGTGGAGTCGCAGGTATTCAGGGGTATCTAGCATACAGTTGCACATTTGATTTTGGTAAACCTTAAATTTGTATGTTTTGGGCTGTAGGGGCATTGTCATACAGTATTAAGTAAAAAGATGACAAGGTGGCTATTTGAATTGTTTAGTTTTGGTCAAGTTGTGATAATATTGGTTCTTTATTTGTTGCTAATTTGTGCTTTGTTTTCCTTAGATAATGTGGTGGAACCTCATTCTTATGGAGGGGGGTGTGACGGCCCTGCCCCCTCTGCCTCACTGTAGGCTAGCCGGCAGCCTCTGTGATGGCAGAGTGGAGCAGGCCGTCAGCCCATTATTGTGCTCACCTGAGGTGGGTGGAGCTTAGGGCAGTATATAGGGAGCTCTCCTGGCTGCAGCTCAGTCTCTCTCTGTCCTCCCTGCAAGCAAGAGCTGCTTGGCCTAACCAACCTTTTGTCTAAGTTATGTTTTGCACCCTTTAATACAACACGCACACAGCACTCTCCAAACATCCATACACTGCAGACATTACTGATAACTGATATCCTCACATCCCACACTTCATTATTTGCTATTCTTTAATTACTTGACTATAATAAATATCATTACAAAACGTTTATGCTCTTGTGTGGACTCCCTGTTTTGCCATGCATCCCCTAGTGCATGACACCAAGATTGCCTTTTTTCATCTTAGAAATTTGCACGAATCAGAGCCTATTTGTCACTGGACGATGCAAAAACGCTAATCCACGCCTTTGTTTTTTCTCGGCTTGATTACTGCAATGCACTTTTTTCTGGATTGCCTAAGAAATCAACTGACAGATTACAACTTGTCCAAAATGCAGCAGCCAGAGTCTTAACTAGAACTAAGATGAGAGAACATATTACTCCAGTCTTGGCCTCATTGCACTGGCTTCCGGTTGTTTTTAGGATTGATTTTAAAATTCTTTTACTTGTTTATAAAGCTCTCAATGGTCTCGCGCCTTCCTACCTACATGACTGCCTGCCGAAATATATCCCAAACCGCCCCCTAAGGTCTTCCACTGCTGGCCTGCTCGCTTTGCCTAAAAAAATGGCAACAAAAAAATACGGGGAAGCAGCTTTTTGCTTCTACGGGCCGACGGCGTGGAACAAACTCCCACTGTACCTTCGACAGGCAGCCTCTGTAGACATTTTTAAAGCTCAGCTCAAGGCCCACTTTTACACCCTTGCTTTTAATTGATTTATCTGTCTTTTAAAAAAAATGTTGTTCATGTCCTCACTGTATTGTTTATGCCCTGCCTTTCTTTTCTTTTTTGTGTAAAGCACTTTGAGCTGCATTTCATGTCATGAAAGGTGCTATACAAATAAAGTTATTATTATTTATTATTGTGAACTTGTAAGTCTGCTATTTTGTGGCTTTAGGCTTAGGGATGAAAAACCACATATTATTTTTAATGCATTCATAAACTTGCCGTTGTAAAATGTTGATTTCCGCACACGTATAGAAATGTGTGTGTGTGTGTGCGTGTGTGTGTGTGTGTGTGTGTGTGTGTGTGTGAACAAGCGTTTATGCTAATGATTTTAAATGACAAAGCAGTGCCACCAGACACATGCATTATTCAACACACAGATGAGGGCAGTGGGCAGAACAATGCACACGCATGCACGCACACACAGGCGTGCACACACACACACACACACACACACACACACACACAAACGCACGCACGCACACACAGAAACATTGAGAAAGTTGTTGGAATAATAAGTTGGCAGCGCTCAGACAGCTGTGAAGAAGAGATTGTCAGCATGATCACATCTCATTGTCTCTGCCGAGAGACAGAAGTACCTAAGTAGTAGTACTGTACATTTACTCAAGTATTGTGCTCGGTTAAGCCCTATTTTATACTCATGCTAATCAATAATAGCCGATCATACAAGCTCTGCAATCTGTTGTGAGCGTTGTTTCATGGGTTCACTGCTGTGTGCACATATTTGATTGCGATCAAAATCCATTCGATCTGAACACAATGCACTCACACGCAGCAATTGAGGTGCCGTTTCAAACACTTTGACTTCATTAATCCTAAGAAAACTAAAAGATAGAAAGACTTCTATGCAGTGATGGGAAGAAATTAACGTTGCGCATGGAACATGGAACATGCGCAAAGCCAGTCCAGTTAGGAAACTCAAATGTGCAGCTGCTGCTACTGTGGCCGACCATCCGTTGGTTTCAGCTCTGTGCTGATATTCTCAACCAATCACATTCATAATAGAGCGCCCTAATTAAATTGGGCCAGCTCAGTGGCCTTGTGGTGTCCGCCCTGGGACTGGGAGGTCGGGGTTCGATCCCCGGCCGGGTCATACCAAAGACTCTGAAAGATGGGACCCAATGCCTCCCTGCTTGGCACTCAGGACATAGTACTAGCGTACTAGCGTCATGTCCAGGGGGTTTACTTCTACATCATGTCCAGGGGACATGATCTCCTGTTTCTGCCTCATGCTACAGAAACAGGAGATAGGCTCCTGCCCTATAGGGCCTCATGGTTCAGCAAGGCTTACTTACAATAATTAAATGGGGAGGTTGCATTAGTCTATGGGTTGGACGTCTATTGACTAGCTAAGCACGCCATGGAGTTGGCTGGCAGAATGCTTTTCTGGCTGTATTAGAATGTGAGAAAGCCCAATAGTAACATAATCCATTTAAAATTCACTTTTTATCAATTATTTTGGTTTTCAATCATAACTATACTATAGGTTTTTAAAAACCTTATACCAATTCCTAACACCATGCCAACATTCTAAAACTAGTCAACAAAAGCCAAATCTGGTGTCAGGGTGTTAAAAACGAGGCAAGGAGGGGTCCGCCAGACATGTTTTATTTAGAGCACCCTCTACAGATCTGGTCAACATAAATTACCCATTGACCATTCTGTAGAGAACGCTCTTAATAAAATATTTCATTTCATAACCAAAAAGTAGGCAATATTATACAGAGGTGCTGAGAGGGTTCCCAGCATGGAGAATAGACTATCAACAACACAAAATAGTCTTTGTTTCGGTGAGTAGCAAAGTATACAATTTAGTTTATTTTTGCTAAAGTTCGACCCCTCACACAGCAGTGGATTTGTTTTGTTGGCAGGGCGATAGTGAGAACTCGCTAATGCACTGGACCAGAGCGATATGAATACATGCAGTGATATCACCCTCCTGCCATCGGGCCAACAGTATTCGTATTGACGCTCGACAATGCCAGGCGGAAGCACCGTGATGGATACGTACACACAACTTTACCACAGTGGATTGTTTGTATTTTCGTATTTTAATGTGAGTCGGTGTGCTTTTCCCAGACAGGCACCAGCTGACATTCATAGACATGCACCATCAAGTACATGCACCATCAAGTACATTTACAAGTAGCATTGTTGGTGTGTGTGTGTGTGTGTGTGTGTGTGTGTGTGTGTGTGTGTGTGTGTGTGTGTGTGTGTGTGTGTGTGTGTGTGTGTGTGTGTGTGTGTGTGCGTGCGTACGTGTGTGCGTGTTTGTGCGTGCACGTGTGTGCAAGTGCGTGCCGCGCACACACCACAGGCTAATTTCCTGCTAGATAAAGATCATTGGTTACCAGCAGTGTAGTGTATTTCCTGTTAGATAGAGATGGGGTGCATGGGAGCCCTCATTTCTAAAAATAGCATTTGAATTCAGTTGCTTATTTGAAAAAGAAAGAAAGACAAGAACAACTCTGGGCTGTTGTCAAGGGTGAACAGTGCCCCCTGCAGCTTGTAAAGCAAAACTGTCCTGTGTGCCAACTTCCAAGGACCAACAGGCAGGAACACATTCATTCTCCCCAGAGAACATAAATAGCAAAAGTAGCAGATATTATGTATACAAGCTTGAAACGTGTCACTTGCAGATCTACTACTTGTGATACTCTTGTACCAAAAACTGTAGTACGCTCAAATAAAAAATGAATACAAAAACAAAAAAGACACATGCAGTTAACATGCATTAATGCTGCGTTGCAATCACAGCTTTAAAAAAAACGAACTCGCAGTGTTATGAACATAAATGAATAAAAGGAAATACCCCCAACCGCGCCTTTTTAACAATATAGCAAAGCTATAGCTGCCACATTTGAATTTGAACTAAAGAGATGACGTTTGCATATGTCCATTAATCACCAGTGTGTGGTCCAAGTTTATATCACAATGTTCAATTTAGAGTGGGGAGCAGTCTAAACCTTGTACCTCCATATTTCAACACATTCATGTCAACTCTCAGAGTTACAGACCTGTTAACATTCCATTTGGTTCCTGCACAACGATCAATAATTTAGCTGCATGGGGACCCCACTCCAGGACCCCCGTGGGTCCCCCAGAACCCCGACCCCCAGTTTAGGAAACAGTGATATATACTGTAGGTCTCTAACCCCTCTTGGGTCATTCCGGGGGTTTTAAGCCCTCATTCACACCGGCCCGGAGATATGACACTATAAAGAATCCATCCACACATGATCCTGATGGATTTGAAATGGATCATTTTATTGATCCCCACATGCTCCATTTCTGTGATTCGTCTCTATGGACGTGACATTAATGTCTCCTTGAACGGCGTTCACTGACACCAGTATCTGTCTGGCATTCTGCCCTCTAGAGCAGAGGTGGAAAAATAGTTTTACTTAATTACCGGTAAAAGTATCAATACAGCATTGTTTAAAATTAAAATAAAAATTCAAGTGAAAGTCTGTTTTAAAAAATTGCCAGCATCAAAATCATTTTCCATTTATACTTTGGCTATCAAAATGAGCAGATCTACAAGCTCACAGCGCATCACTTACTCACTTCGTCCTGCGCTGCAAGCTTGTAAATCTTTTTAATTATTTGAAAAATCTAAACGAAAGTGTGAATAATTTTGGATTTTATAACACAAATCTTCAATCCTGCACGGGGTCCCCCGCAGACAACATTTTCAGGTGGGGGCCAAATACTTAATCATTTCCGACATGGTCCCTGATATGAAAACCTGTGAGAACCCCTGTCTTAATTCGTCCACGATGCTATTATACACACGTGCCGTGCGACGACTAGAACCACACTCAGCCACGTCAGCAAGTTTGGACATGTTAACTTTGGCGCCTCCAGTGTCACTGCAGCCGCTAAATAAAACAACGACGACAACGACGCAAGCATGTGACACTTTCCTCTGCATGTGTCAGCTTCTCCATGACAGTGATATGGTTGAGAATGACATGTCCCCTCGTCCCCCAGAGACTCATCTGGACATGTGACCCCAGTGTATGTGTGGGACTCTTACTGGCACGCTCTGCTTGCGCAACAAATTAAGGTACACACAGAAATATTTAAAACCGCAGATCTATTATTCTGTATGTAAAATGTATAGCTATATCAACATATAGTTGTCTAAAATGTCTTTATTTTAGGATGCCAAACTGATCAAACTAATATCTCTACTGTATCTATTTGTATTTAGGCCATAGAAGCTCCACAACAGGGTACTTCTCACAGCTCCGGTTAATTTCATTCCAACTGTTCCAATGTCTATTTATACTACACTGTTCTCTTTTGGGTTGATCCAGCAATACCATTGATGTCATGAGTGTAACAAGTCTGTAAGGACACTTAGCTAGTCATGATCTTTCAAAAAAGAAAAAACGTTGTCAATCCTTCATCTTTGGAAGATTTTTTAATCTACAACAGGCCGTTGATTGTGTTACATTTAGGTAAAAAAGACGATAAAAAAAATAAATAAATAAAAAACAAGGGCCCTCGTGGGTGGGGGTTAATCCGTCCCTGCTGTCACCAGGGAGCGTTGGGTGGGAAGGAGTAGGACGAAGGTTATTGGGTGGGGGCTCCTCAGCGGCAGATGATGAGTCAGTAGGATAGAACAGCGACAACACAGAAATGTGTGTGAGAAGGAATCAGTTGGCATGAGAAAAAGTAAAAAGCAACCAAAAAACTTATCTAAGAGGTGTCTGCATGACAATAGTAACAATATTCATTGTGGTTTGGTTTGTATGGTTGGCTATGTTATATTTATAATCTGTATTATACTGAACATACTGAATCTATGATGTTGATGGATTGTTTGAGTAGGAGGATAATTGTGATTTATGTTTTGTGTTTTTAAACCTCTTTTAATTTAACCACTTGAACCGCCTCTATGTCCAATGAAAAGTATTAACAGGAGCTTGTGACTAAATAACAAATGCATTCCACCAATTTTTTCAGAGCTGGCACTGCTGCATAGTGACCAGATGTCCTCTTTGAGGCCAGTCCACATCGGGTGAATGTGTTTGGTCCGACGTACTACAGTCATGAGTCCGACACCCTACCCTAAACCTAACCTCACAGGAAGCCAAAGGTTAGTTCTAACCTGCCACAGGTTAGTTGTAACCTGCCATGCATGTCGGGAGCCACAGGTTAGTTTTTACCTGTCACGGTTAGTTGTAACTTACAGTGCATGTCAGGAGCGACAGTGTTATCAAACTACTGCCTGTTGGACTGTTAGTATGTATAACCAACGTATGCACCCCGTCCACACCAATGTAACTTGGAGGAAGAGGAGGAATCACGTTGTTGTTGGTATCTTTGCTATGATACGCCATATTCGCTATATCCACAGAAGTTCCCGTCGTAAGTTTGTTTTCTCTCAGTCTTGTCACTACATTCACTCCATCTGGTCAACCGAACTCACATCGCATGTGTGACACGTCATCAGAGCACCCTCCCAGCTAGACAATATAGCAGCGCTGGGATCGTCACGAGACCACTATACTGCAGGTGGCATACACAATGGATGCACAGTGGATTCCACCTTACTCCGGCCACTGCAGAAATTCACTACTCAATCAACAGTCAAAATTTAACTTTTCAACCTACAAACCCTCAATGAAAAATCCTCTCTCATTCATACCAACATTCTGGAAAAACAACTAGACATCATGTCCCTTGTTGAGACCTGGCACCAGCCAGGGGTTTATTCATCACTCAACAAAGCCTGCCCTCCTGGTTACAAATACCTGGAGAAAGCACGCAGCACTGGTGGTAAAGGTGGTGGCTTAGCCATCCTGCACAGAAATAACCTGGACTTGTCTCCCCTCCCTCTGCCAGCACTTTCTTCATTTGAATGTCTTGGATTTAAATGCAAACCCCCTTCCACTATGACAGCAATACTCAATTACCGGCCACCAAAACCAAACTCACTTTTTATTTCAGAACGGTATGACCTCCTCTCAACACTCTGTATTACTTCCACCAACACCTTCATTTTAGGTGATCAAAATATTCATATGGAGCCCCCCCCCCCCCCCCCCCACAGCTGAATTATTACAACTACTGGACTGCCTCCACCTCACACAGCACATTCATGTCCCAACTCACGACAGGGGACATACACATAACCTGGTCATCAGTGACTCTGGCCTGGTCAGTAACCTGCCGGTGTATGAGATGGGTGTGTCTGACCACAGAGTCATCTCTATGGAGCTGCCATTCCCCTCCCACCCAAATATGCCAAAATGCCAAAATTAATTTCAGAAACATCAAAAACATCAACCCTGACACCATTGCCCTGGACCTTCAGCATCTCTCCTCTGCAACCCCCTCATCAGCCACTGAATCAGTTAACCTCTATAACAACACCCTGAGCCGTCTCCTGGATCTTCACGCCCCTGTCAAAACAAAAAAAGTCACACGCTCCTCCCCCTGGTTCACCAGTGAGCTGCGGAAAACGAAGGCAGCGGGCCGTGTCCTTAAGCGCCGTTTCATGGCTTCAGGGCTCACTGTCCACAGACAGGCATACAAGGACCATCAAAAAGATGCCCGGTCACTATTCTACTCCAATAATATTATCAATAACAACTCTGGTAACTCCAAGCAACTTTTCTCTACTATAAATAACATCCTCAAACCACAATCACCCTGGTCCTCCACAGAGGACCAATGCAACAGCATGCTAGACTCATTCAGGTCAAAAGTCAATAACATCCGCTCCACCCTATCGCACTCCTCCACTTCAACTTCCGTGATTGTCACCCCACTGCCAGGGATCCCCCAGCCTCTCCACTGCTTGGCCAACATCTCACAACATCAGGTTGAGGCCATCATCACCAAGATGAAACCATCAACATGCGCCCTTGACCCCTTCCCCACAGCACTGTTAAAAACCCACATAACTGCCATAAGCCCCCTCATCACCACAGCCATCAACCACTCCCTCCAAGCCGGCCATGTTCCACCTGCCTTAAAGTCAGCCATCATTATACCTCTCCTGAAAAAAAACACTCTTGACAAGGTTCCGTCCTCGGCCCCACCCTTTTCACCCTCTACATGCTCCCCCTTGGTCGTGTCATCAGCCGGCATGCGATATCCTACCACTGCTACGCTGATGACACCCAAATCTACCTCAGGACTGTCCCACTCCCCTCTGCCCCCTGTCATCACCATCATCACCATCATCCACACTGACCTTGAGGAGATAAAGTCATGGATGACTGACAACTTCTTACAACTAAACAGCTCCAAGACAGAGGCCATTCTAATCGGCACCCCACACCAGGTAACAGGGATCCCTAGGAAGAGCATCCAGAGGCTCCAGTACATCCAGAACAGTGCTGCTAGGATCCTGGTGAGAGTGCGGAAATACGAACATATCACACCCATACTCCATTCCCTACACTGGCTTCCCGTATACAAGGTCTGCCTCCTCACCCATCAGTGCATCCACAGCAATGCCCCTTCCTATCTAAAGGAACTCATTGAACCCCCAACCTCCATGCACCCGCTCGCTCCGCTCTGGAAATTCAAACACTCTCAAAGGAAAAAAGACCAATCTCCGCACTATGGGGGACCGGGCCTTCTGCTCGTCTGCTCCTCGGCTGTGGAATGCCCTCCCAGACCACCTGAGAGCACCACAATCCGTGGACGCTTTTAAAACGGGATTTAAGACTTATCTTTTTAACAAGGCATTTGGCTAGTTGGAAGTTTTAGATGCCCGGCGTGCTTTTAACCTTTTAGCAGTATACTTGACCACGAAATGCATGAATTGCCCTTATTTTAGTCCTTTTATATACTTATGCATTATTTTATTGTATTCTTCTTCTCTTGATGTAGCACTTTGAGATGTGTTTCAAATTATGTGTTATTATTATTATTATTATTATTATTATTATTATTATTATTAATGTTATTCAACATATACATCCACGATCTACCGGAAACAACTAATAGGCCATCATGATGCGACGTCCAACATGGGATGGGAAGCTATGGAAGTCGGCCTAAACCAGGATATGCGCATCCTGGTGGCCTACCTGAGCAAGTGGCGCCTACAGCTCAGCATTGGCAAGTCAGTATCAGCAGCTTATCACATCAACAACAGGGAAGCAAGAAGGGAACTGGATGCATTTGTCAACAACAAGCGCCTGGAGTTCCAGTTCCTTGGTGTACGTCTGGATAGGACAGTCTCCTGCAAACAACACCTTGAAGAAGTGACGGCCAGAGTGTCATCAAGGGTCTCAGTACTATTCCAACGTCTTGCCGGTACCAGCTGGGTTGCACCCGCCAAGGTGCTTTGAATCTCCACAGAAGCCCTGGTCTTCTCCGCAGATGAATACTGTGCCCCAGCCTGGTGCAGAAGCCCACATGCCAAGAAGGTCGACGTTGCCATAAACAACACTCTTCAGACTATAACTGGCTGCCTAAATCCCACACCCGTGTTCCATCTGCCAGTAGTAGCAGGCCGGCCTCCGACGAGAGGCTGCTATACCCTCACTCTTATTTGACCGTGAACCACAGTGAGAAAATATTTTGTGCCAGGGTCCCCCATACATACGTTGTTAAAATGTTCAGAAATGTTTTTCTATTTTTGTTCAATATTTTGTCGCAAATAGCAGATCTACAAGCTCACAACGCGATACATTGATATGAGAGTCTTTTGGAGCATTATACTGTCGACTTTGTTTCAAAATGAGTTATAGGAATCGCAGACGGAAGGTGTCACCGAAAAGGTTACTATAATGGATGTTAAGTGACTGACTTGAATGGAAAACATACATTAAGTGATGAATGAAGGATGTATTATTGCAATTTAATGTACCCGGCAGCACATCAAGCCATTTAAAACCAGCCCCACCTTTAGCAGCTGCCACATTAAAGTGATGAGCACATTAACTGCATTACTAATTACAGTCCAATCATAATGATGGGTGAAATGGCCCATTCTGAATAATGAGTACTTTTACGTCGGGTACAGTAAGTATATTATGATGGCAATCCCTGAGCTCTTCCATTGCCTTTTGACTTGCCCTTTTGCTCTGACTTGGACACAGAACATATTGAGAACCGCTGCGCACTTGCGGGCGCTTAAACCACTGTAGTGTTAGAGAGCTGGACTTGAGTTACAACTCTACTTTGAGCACTTGTTTCCGTCTACACCAAATCTCTTCAAGCCAATCTACAAGCTCAAAACGTTTTGAGCTTGTAAATCTGCCACTGTGTTGGCTGTTGAATGCTCCCAGAAAAGGCATGCTGTGTTTCAAGTGGTTTAGCAGTGTTTTCTGTCCTGAGGTGTGACTAGTTACGTTATAGAATTGTATTATTATACATGTATCTGTTTGAATATATTGTATGAACACCTTATGTACAGTGTGGGTAATGCGACGGGCATGTAGAGTGCAGACTGCATGTACGTGCGTGTCACGTGATCGGCATGTGACCGGGCTAGCCAATCACAGCTCTGTCTGTCGTGTAAAATGGCGGTCAAGCGGAATTCTATAGGTTTTAGTAAGTGTGGTGTAGCAGAATTAGCTGTTGATAACATGATGGCGATGTTGCACAGAAAACTGTGATCCATTAAATTAGTTACTTGCTTCCCGTAATGCAGCTGTATCTCAACATGCATTTCACTGCGTGACACAGTGATGAAGGAAATAGCGGCGCGATGGTAGGAGATTATTTATTTTGGCATGTGGTGCTTCGTGCTTGTAAGCAGCGCACATTGAGGCCAGAGCACAGGGCAATGTTGTGCGAGGGGCGTGGAGGCGTGCTGAGCGCCGTCACTTTTGGAGATGGATCCATAAGCGAGCAGCAGTCTTGCGCAGTGACAATATGACAGACAGACACAGACACACAGACAGACATGTCTCAAATTAATAGTTAGATTACAAAACATGCATTAACCACACCAGCCCTAATGCGTCACTGTGAAATGTTACATTCTGCATAATGAGTACTTTCTACTTTTGGTACTTTAAGTGCATTTTGATACCAATAATGTATTTCTACATTGCAGTATTTCTACATTGCAGTATTGATACTTTTACTTTTTACTTTCACTGGTCAGATGTACTGTAAGAAGCTCCAATGCAGGAAAAAAGAAAAGACGTTGCGAGGCACTGTACTGTAGGATGATTAAAGTGTGCGTTAAACGTTTCCAATCGATACAGAAGGACACTGATGAACCAGCGCTATCAGGGGCCAAGCGGTTCAGGCGGCCCTCCGTTGCCTTTTTGCTAGCCAATCAGAATTAATCTTCTCCCAGGCCTTGGTGGAAATGACCCGGCAGGTGACCGCGCCGTCGATGGGAAGGTATTTCTCCTCATACGTTGTCCTCGTGGCCTGACACCTGTGCGTGCGTGCGTGCGTGCGTGCGTGCGTGCGTGCGTGCGTGCGTGCGTGCGTGCTTGTGTGCGTGTGTGCGTGCGTGTGTGTGAGGGCTGAATGTCCATGCAAGTATCGCAGAATCTGAGAAACAGGCGTTGTGAGTAGAATTGTCCTGGTCCTCAAAATAACAAATGTTGTTTTAAGTTTACAAAAAGGTTTGGGGCGGTTAGGCTTACAATTAAACGATTGTATGTTGGGTTTGGAGTTAGAGGTAGACATTTAGAGGTTCAATTTAGGGGTGATTTTTTTTTACATGCTTAGTTGCAGGACACCAAAATAGGCAGATTTGCAAGCTCAAAATGCACCACGCATTTGTGTTGTGTTAGTGTATGTGTTTTGAGCTTGTAGATCTATTTCTGGCTTGGATTAGGGTAAAAAATGTCAACATGTCAAATGTCAAAATGCTATTTAACATTGTCATCCTGAAATGGTGTGCTCACAAGTATAGTAATGAAAATGTGTGTGTGTGTGTGTGTGTGCGTGCGTGCGTGCGTGCGTGCGTGCGTGCGTGCGTGCGTGTGTGCGACCGTGCGTCCTCATGGCCTGACCTTAAAGTCTGCTGTGATGGCATCACATTACGACCTGCCTGCACATAACTATACATCAGCCCACCATGCAAAGCAACGCAGGGCCCATTGAATTAGATGTGCATGGACACACACACACACACACACACACACACACACACACACACACACACACACACACACACACACACACACACACACTACACTGTTGATCACCGTATCCCCAAGATACGACAAAATCCCTTGCTTATTGCACTTCCTGTTTACATTTCCTGAGTGTAGCCGCAGGGGATTGTGGGGGCTGTAGTGAATTATCGACCTGAAATGATCCCGCCGGTACCAAGCCTGCACCGAGCCAGGCAGCACCGAAGTACTGTCAGAAAATATTAAATGTCAGAGAGTTCGGCAGCAGTGTGTGCACACACGCACGCATGTATGCAAGCACACACTCGCGTGCAGGTTTGTACTATACTTGTGAGGACATTAAAATATATTTCATTATGTGAAATCGCCTCACAACTTGGTATGAAAACTCTAACCCCTAACACTTTAACCTAAATGTGAAATCCCAACCTCAATCTTTTCCTATTCACAAACCCAACTCTAAACAAATCTTCTTCCTTTTTTTAACTATAAATGGTAAATGGTGCATTTATATAGCGCCTTTATCCAAGGCACTTTACATAGATTGTGCATTACATTCACCCATTCACACACACATTCATACACCGATTGCGGCGGAAGCCATGCAAGGTACCAACCAGCACATCGGGAGCAATTTGGGGTTCAGTGTCTTGCCCAAGGACACTTCGACATGTAGCCAGGAGGAGCCGGGATTCGAACCGCCGACCCATGGATCATTGGACAACCTGCTCTACCTCTTGAGCCACAGTCGCCCAACAACCATTTGTCTTCAACCAAGGGAATTGTCCTCACAATGTATTAATCAAATTCTATTATACTTGTGGAGACATTTGGGCCTAAAAAATAGCGCACGCACGCACACAATCACACAATCACACAATCAATCACACACACAAACACACACACGCACGCGCGCGCGCACGCACGCACGCACGCACGCACGCACGCACGCACGCACGCACGCACGCACGCACGCACGCACACACACACACACTACTGTAACTACTGTAAGTATAGTCATAAACAACATTGAACATGTAATCCATCAGGCCTGTGTATACGCTCGTGAATAAACATGAATTTTTGCCCTGAGCGTTTCTTCATTCTATGCCCTTGCTCAAGCCCCTCAGAGAGCCCCCCTTAACCGGCCTTATCTGATAACTGGATATTGATTTACTCCAGACTGCGCGCGCAGACACACACACACACACACACACACACACACACACACACACACACACACACACACACACACACACACACACACACACACACACACGGCATGTCAACTTACTTAAATATGCACGCCCACACAGCATAGCCCAACACCCACAGAATGCGAACACACACACACAAACTGTATCTATATGGTACACTACACGCACGCACGCACGCACGCACGCACGCACGCACGCACGCACGCACGCACGCACGCACGCACGCACGCACGCACGCACGCACGCACGCACGCACGCACGCATGCACGCACGCATTCACTTCTTGTGAGGACCAGGAATATTCTACTCACAAGTTCTATTTCACATTGTGTGTGTGTGTGTGTGTGTGTGTATGTGTGTGTGTGTGTGTGTGTGTGTGTGGGTGTGTGTGTGTGCGCGTGCGTGCGTGCGTGCGTGCGTGCGTGCGTGCGTGCGTGCGTGCGTGCGTGCCTGCGTGACAGGCAGACTGGGTGGCATGCATCACACAGAGAATGAGCGGCAGCTAATTAGGAAGGGAATTAAACGTGCTGATCCCCTGATAGAATCCAAATAGAGTTCATCTGAGCATCACACACAGACAATGGAGATACAATCAGCCAGCCACAGCACACTGCCAGGCTTGGGAACATATTTTATACTAAAGGGATATTTCACTTTCAAACATGTTTGGGTTGAATAGGCTGCATGCACATACTGTGTAGGCCTACGCCATTTTTGAAATAACTCTTCCTACTTCCGGGCCTCTTCCGACTTGTGATCTCCCGGACGATCGTAGATCATAGGATGTGATCGTATAGTGACGATGAATATTCTGCGACTACTTAAATACGAAAAATGGCTGGCAGTGGCTAAATGCAGCCAGAAATCAATATGGCAGTGATTCTAACTCATTTAGCTTTGAGAACCACTGGTCTAGGGGTTCAGATCCCGTTCTCGGGGGAGGGAAGCCTGGCGGGGAGGGTGATATCTGTTGGGTGGGAGCGGGACGGAGGCTCCACGTCCTCCCGGTGGAGGCTCCTCACTGGCATGTGGATCAGTAGATCTCAAGCTTGCAGATCTGCTACTTTTGATGATTTTGTTGTGTGACGCTGTAGTACAATATGATCAAGTAGGGCATTCAAAGAGATCACACCTGTGTGAAATGAGGGGTGCTCTCATCACCATACATCATTCATCGTACATCATCTCATTCTGGCCAATCACAATTTGCGTCCTAATTTTTTTCTTCAATGTTTGTGTTTAAACACTTTTGTCTTCAATGTTTGTGTTTACACAGACCCTCAAAGCTGGACATAGGAGGGGCCCCTCAAAAATGTGGTTTCTGCCCAACAGCACCGGAATGTCCTTAGTTGCTTTCCCCCTCTGATTGTGGTGGCATGATGAAAAACGTTTTTGAAGACGTCACTACAGTGCCACTGTGCTCGAGGTGCATACACACCTGGAGTGTTTATTTGCTGTGATTAATTCACATTAATTTACACCGCTGTGTGGCATGAGTACATGCACACTGAACATAAATATTATTTGGTGCTAAAGTTTTGAAGCACGCACGCACGCACGCACGCACGCACGCACGCACGCACGCACGCACGCACGCACACACACACACACACACACACACACACACACACACACACACACACACACACACACACACACAATTCTGTCCAAAATAAAAACATTCCTTCTCACCTTGCGTGCTCGCTTCCTTCCCTCCCTTCCTCTCCTGGCTTGTTTACTTCCCTCCTTTTGTGCACTTTATGTACAGGCCTCGTTCTTCATTATCTCTCTGTCTTTACGCTATATGTCTCTGTAGCCCGCGACGAACGTGGAGCTAATTAGATTTCAAACGATGACACATAATGCCTAGTTATTTTTATTTTTTTTATGCTCTCCTCTCTGTAAGGAATTAGAACTACATATAATTGCAGGTGATTTATACGTTTTTGCACAGCGAAGTCGCGCACCAAAGATAGTGTGGTGAGCCTGCAAATCGTCCATCTTCAGTGTGCGTGCGAGTATACAAACAAAGGGTTTCACTGGAGAGTTTGAATTCACTTGTGTGTCCTTGTTATGGTGAGTCACTCGCAATTGAGCGTGTTCTCGCTTGCATATACCGCACTTTATTCTCAACCCTTTTCGTTTCAAGGACACCCTAATTTGATATGCACACAGGCACGCACGCACGCACGCACGCACGCACGCACGCACGCACGCACGCACGCAC
>NC_136806.1:29916995-29926995 GCF_951216825.1 Electrona antarctica | reverse complement strand
TGGATAATAGAGTGCTGAAGTCCTGATGCTACTCGCACTACCACTGGGTCACAGTGTTATTCTTTGGATTGGAATTCCTATAGGTAAGAACTGTGTTCCAGAAAATAAACAAACCAACTCAGCGATTTTGTCAGGTATTTGGCTCTGTGTGTTTGATAACATCTGCGTTTGGAGAGAAAACAATAACGAAGAATAGCAATTTTTCCACCGTCAGTTGATGCTTCATATCCATATGCCTAACATCTCTGGGTGATTAGTTTATTTTATGCAACACAGTTCTTATATGACGCGATCTAAGATTTGCCTATGGGGAATACAATGCAAAAAAAAACCTCATCTAATGGCAGTGATGTCAGACTTTGGTGCTAGGCTAATAGGCCTATATATATATATATATATATATATATATATATATACACACACACACACACACACACACACACACACACACACACACACACACACACACACACACACACATAGGCTGTGGAGCGATGCGATCGGTTTTGATATCATTAATCTCCGTCCTATTTATCAATCTCCGTCTTGGGCACTTGACCATGCACTTGAACTTGACGGAGATCTCCGCCCTGGGCCTCCATGGTTTAAATGGCTGTTATCAACCCTTATATCATGCCCATACAACGGAGCCAGTACATTTTCTACCTACTGATGTTATCAGCCATTGTCCGACATCACGTTGGGCCGACTACTATAATCCTATTACTAACCCTGTCCTAAAGCCTAACCCTAACTTCAGTCTTAACCGGCCACGTAAATAAACATAAAGCAAAGTTGTTGTACAGCACAGTTTCACTTTGGTTTCACTTCGGTGGCAGTATAGTTCCACTTCCGCCTTTCCTACTCGCCTACCATCCGAAGCGGGTGGTTTCCTAATTGTTTCGGAATGCTGCACACGAGGCAAAATACTTTAATATTTGTATTATTATTATTTTGCTGCTGAGTGAATGGATCTGAGCAGATCGCGGAGTGACCAGTGCAGAATTAATTAAGTTGTGGGGGGAGTGTGGTGGGGGAGCGGGACAAAAGCCGTCTGGAATGAAGAGCAGGTTTTCCACTCTGCTCATAGCTGTGTAAAATACCCAGCAATCTTATCCTCTGGCATGAAACCACTGACTGTACCATAGGCCCACACAGTCAATGAATAAATGATCAACTCAAATCAATGGAAGCCATGTTAACGTCCTGTTTGCAGTCTATACACAGGAAGACTCCATTGATTTGAGTTAAACAGCATGTGATACGGGAGACCCAAGCCTGCAGAATGGCTGGGCAATGTTGAAGCCGCCGCCAAGGTAGTGAAAGGTGGTACTGCAGGCCCAGGTTACATTTATGAGTGAATCGTGACGTAGGACATGACGTAGAGGTACCACAAGAACAGCGCGAGGGGTAATATGATAGGAGCCAACCAATCATATCAACGCTTGAGGGGTACTACCGGAAGACTCTGTCGATTCGTCGTAGCTTCAAAACGCCACTGAGCAACTTCCATTGAAGTGAATAGCGGGGGGTGGGGCTATCGCTCCTCAATCCGTTCTCTAGTTATATTATAGCTCTATGGGGAGAACAGGTGGTGGACTCATACGGCACACAACTAGTTTTTTGCCGTATGTCTAGTTGCTGTCTAGTTTTTTCATATCATATGAAAGCAGGGGATCATAGCTACACATTGACATTTTGGTGTTGCAGTTAGACAACAGAAAACAGCTCAATTCCCATGTCTTTGTTCTCTGCTACTAAGTACTTCAACAATTTTAAGATGAACATTTAATTACTTTTCCTTTCAATATTGCTACACTTGGTCTATTGATAAATGTGTGTATTCTGGTACGGGTTCAAATATAATGTAGAGAAGCACTGTTTATATCCATATTAATCCTGCACTATCCACTGACTGTAGCCTACCTGTGTATGTCATGGCCGTGGCCTAGACGCTTGAATTTAGCATACTTAGTTTCACCATTGCGTTAAAGAGAACAATGGCCAGCCTTGGACACTCATAATTAGCATTAGTTTCACCATGGGTGGCCTCATTTCCGTTGTCATTCAACAGCATGAACACAGGGCTCAGGTACCCATGGTTTCACCATTCATCTGAAAACTGAGAAGAAGAGATGCTGCTGTCCAATAAAAGAAAGCCAATTGTCGAGGAAAATCGCGTTGTTCAACTCTACTATTTCTTCTATGAATTCAACTAAAAGCCTTGTATGATAAGCTCCATGCAAATTCATTGTGCAAAGGTTCACAACCTCAAACAAAACTATGAGCTGAGATAATGTGAGATCCACACATGCAGACAAATATGGCCATTATACAGGAGAATGCAGAACGAAGAAGATAGATGGCCTTAAGCAGCTCTGAAAAGACAACAATGCGTTTTCAGAAAAGCTAAGAGACAGCAGTGTACAGTAAAGTAAGCGAATGTGCACGTCTTGCGCACCTCCTAGATCTCCTATATTTTCATTTTTTTGGCTAATGTTCCCAACCACAATATGGACACTGGACTTACACACCAGAGTGAAGGAGGAACTAATTGGGGCGTAATTACACACCATCTGCAAGATGGAGGGCAGAATACTTTGGGAGATGAGAAATTTGACAACATCATTAGCAACCCTTCTGTCCAAAGTGATAATACAGAGACCTCTCTCTCTCTCTCTCTCTCTCCCTTACATGGGGGGGTCCTTAATGTGGTCAGCCAGTTAGAAATAATTGTAAACAGCTCTCTGGATACAGACCATGAATCTCAAAGTAATCTTCCGTCTTTCTATTTAAGTGCAATTGCACTTGCAATAGATCTAATCTAGTGCACAACATTGTGATTCTCATAATATTCACATTTATTCTGTTCAATTTATTGACCTTTTCCCAAATAAAAGCATACAGGTGCATCTTTAAAAAAATGAATATCGTGGAAAAGTTAATTTTCTTCCGTAATAGAATTCAAAAAGTAAAACTTTCAGATTCATTGCACATAAAGTGAAATATTTAATACCTTGTTTTGTTTTAATTTTTAGGATCGACACAAACACATTTTTTCTTCTTCTTTTGAATCGATGCTCTTAAAACTTTTGGAAGCGTTCAGCACAAACTACTGGTGAAACTACACATTTTAAGGGAGGGGTGTGGGGTGGGCGGGCTGCTGGGGGTGTAATCCTTCTGGGCTGCCATCCATCGATCTTGTTAAATGTGAGCGATCACCCCCATCCCTGCAGGCAGCCTCGTGATAAAGACATAAATAATAATAAAGACAAAGGGAACACAACATAAGCTATAGTGGCTGCAAAGTAAACTTGTGCACTGTATATGACCTAGGTACAGCCCCAACCACCACCCCCCACCCCCCCCCCCCCCCCCCCCCCCCACACACACACACACACACACACACACACACACATTTTTCAATATTTTATACTTTTACTCCCACTAAATAGCATTTACTCCACTGCAATCTTCATTACTAGTATTTTTTTATTATTATTATTTAGATACTTACAAAATTTACCAATCAAGCTATTAATCAAGCTGTTATTGCGACCGAAGGTCGAAGTTAACTATGGAATTGTGCGTTTTTTTGTCCGTCAGTCACTCAAAATCCCCATACATGGGGAGAGCCCCCATATATTGTGCCAGGTCTCGTGACATCACTATGACATCATCAGGGATCATATAGTAAATGCGTCCTGCTGTCGCAATTAAGCCCATATGGAGATCCCTGATGTCATCAATATTAGTACTGTATATGGATATATGTCAGAACCTGTTCCGACATTCCATATGTTGATCCTTCCCTGCATCCTTCCTCTTCGATGTCTCCCTTTTGACTGATACCTGTCCATTTAAACTCTAGACGGGCCTGCCCCAAAGTTATTTGTGCAGCCGCGCCCTGGGCCCTCATCAAACCCTGTACACTCAAGACACTGCCCCCACTGCTACCCTTAGATCTCCATATGAGCTGACCTGTTCTGACATTCCATATATTGATCTGACCTCATCAAACCCTGTACACTCAAGACACACTCCATATATGGCCAGTGCACGAGACCTCGCCCTTAGGCATCTTACTGGTAGTATCTAGGTTATTAGAAGTTTTGACTCCTACAATTTTTAAATGCTTCCATCATAGAGTATGGAGCAACAGAAGCCCTGAAAAAGATCCGGAGGTAAGACACATTTGTCTTAAAGTACAAAGTAGTCTCTGTGACACATAGGGGCCACAATCTGCATTCAAAGATGTTCCTAGAAGCTTTGTCATTGGTCGAATAAAATCGAAATGACTAACCAATCAGGAAGTAGACAGGCAAATCGACCAATGACAAAGCTTCTAGGAAAATCTTTGAATGCAGATTGCGGCCCTAGATGTGTAACAGGGACAAAAAATGTTTTTGGGAGCGTTTTACTGGGTAAAACTGGCTGTCTGAGCTGGCTGTCTGAATACATTTTCTTTTTTTTTAAATAGGTCATTAACATTTTTGACATATCGCTTATCGCAGCTTTAATATGTATCAAAAATAATAGCTGCATATACTGTAAAGTGTAAAGTATATAATAGTGGATGCCATTTTGTGCTTCCACAGAACGAAAGCGATTGTGGTCATTTTCTGAGAAATTCTGACACAACAGAATCAAATGTTTTATGGTCATAATTCACCAGGAGCCTGATGACTTGGTTTCAGGCATAAAGTAGCAATGACTTCCGGGTCGGGTGGATGAGGCTCATCTTCATTGCTTATTTTGCACATTTCACTGGCACTATAGCCTCACGATCAGCATAAGGGAGATCAGCTGACCTGCAGCAACCATAGAGGCATTACACTCCTCTCCATCCCCGGCAAACTCTTCACCCGCATCCTGCTCACCCGAGCTCTACCTGCAACCAGAAGCAGACGCCGCCAAGAACAAGCCGGATTCATGCCCAAACGTTCCACCATCAATCACATCTCTGCTCTCCGGCTCTTAATAGAAAAGGCCCGGGAGTTCAGAAAGGACCGGCACCTCTACATTGCCTTCATTGACCTTAAAGCTGCCTTCGACACTGTGGACCATGGGTCCCTCTGGAACATCCTGAAGTCCCTCGTGCCCCAACCAAGATCATCACACTCTTTAAGCAGATGTATCAGGGTGCGGAAAGCTGTGTGCGTGTGAATGGTAAAGACTCTGAGTGGTTCCCCATTAACAGCGGGGTCAGGCAGGGCTGTGTCGCCGCCCCATAACTCTTTAATTGACGACCACCTGATGTCAAGAGTCTGTGAGCGGGTCCCAGGGGTGTCACTTGGAAATTACACCCTAAAGGACCTCGAATACGCTGATGACACCACCCTGTTCAGCGAGACTGCCGATCAGCTCAGTGAAGGCTGAGCCCATAGGAGACCATAAAGCTCGGCCTGAAGATAAGCTGGCCCAAGACGGAGCTTATGCATGTAGGCGATGGACCAGACCCACCACCCTTCCTATTTGATGGCACCCCTGTCCACTTTGTCCCCACCTTTAAATATCTTGGCTCGACAGTGTCCAACATCGGTGACCTCAAAACAGAGGTTGACCGCCGTCGTGCCCTATAGCAGCCTCTGTGATGCAGTGTTTGTGGAGGCCGTTGTGGCGACACCGGCACATATCAAGGGAGACAAAGCTAAGGGTCTACAATGCCTCCGTCATCTCTGTGCTCCTGTACGGCTCGGAAATATGGCCGCTGAATAACACTCTTGCGGCCAGGCTTGATGGCTTTGACTCCAGAGCCCTCAGGAGGATTGAAGGCATCACGTGGAGCCAGCATGTTACAAACCAAACTTTAAGAGAGCTAACCCAACAGCTCCCAGCATCCCGTCTCGCAGCAATGCGGCGATTGCGCTGGTATGGCCACGCCATTCGCCTGCCGGGGGAACATCCAACACGCACCATCCTGGACTTCAATCCCCAGCAAGCCGGCTGGAGACGACCTAGAGGCGCCCCCCGCACCCGCTGGCTGGATGTAATAGCCCAGGACCTTAGAGCATGTAACGTGACTTTGGCACAAGCGCAACACCTTGTCCACAACAGACCCAGATGGAGAGACCTGGTGGCTTTGGTTGGCTCTACGCGCCATGAAGTGCAAGAGGACTAAATAAGTAAGTAAGTATAGCCTCACGATACCACCTAGAGGGCTGGGCCAATACAAATATTTTCAAAAATCTCTGTTCGAAGATTTCATGGGCTTTCTGCGGAACGACAAAATGGCCGCAATATTCTTGATGCTTATCAGAAATGTAAATAAAAAAATGAAATGATAAGATAACGGAAATGACGAACAGATGACAGCTTCCGTTCTCCCCAAGATTTCTGGGATGTGTAGTTCCAGACAAATAGCAGTCAGAAATTATGGAATAGTTGTCATGGCTACGCAAGACTTTTTGAAAATAGCAGATTGCAATGCGCTGTGACTTGAGCTTGTCGATTTGCTATTTTCAATGTATACTTACTTTGAAGCTGTGAGTATATTTTCATGCCAGTTCTTTTGTGCTTTTACTCAAGTAAACATCAACTTCGTAATAAAGTAATAATGAAGACAACAGAGCTGAACGCTGGCTCTGGAAAACACAGCTCTTTTCTGTCGCTTTGTTGTCGTTTTGTTTCGCAAAGCTCAAAGCTCAGAATAAGAAGCGACAACAAGCGATGACAAGAGAATAATTGAAAATGAGTTGGGGTGGGAGCGGCTAAATTGAATGATGGAATAAGGGGACATGTGCAGCCATATGTGAGCATGCATGCACGCCCACACACACACACACACACACACACACACACACACACACACACACACACACACACACATCAGTGCACACTGTGGCGACAGAGCAAAATGGATTGCAGCACTCTGCAGCAAAATGATTAAAATCTCTGTGTGAAAAGAAAAGCCACCGGTACGCACGCACGCACGCACGCACGCACGCACGCACGCGCTCACACGGCAGTTGATGGCTGACGCCAACACAAAAGTGAACTCATTCACTACAAGCACAACCGTAGACAGGCGCAGGCGAACACACACACACACACACACACACACACACACGCACGCGCGCGCGCGCGCGCGCATGCACACACGCACATGGGAACGCCTATTATAAATCAACTCAAACCAACAGCTCCTTATGCTTCAAAGTCATCTTTGAATCGCTTATCCACACCATAAGAATACCAATTCATCCCCTTCTATCACACCCCTCAGAGAGAGAGAGAGAGAGAGAGAGAGAGGAAAGGTGACTGAGACAGAGAGAGAGTGAGAGAGAGAGAGAGAGAGAGAGAGAGAGAGAGAGAGAGAGAGAGAGAGAGAGAGAGAGAGAGAGAGAGAGAGAGAGAGAGAAAGGTGACTGAGACAGAGAGAGAGAGAGAGAGAGAGAGAGAGAGAGAGAGAGAGAGAGAGAGAGAGATAGTCAATTATCCACAAAGTTGCAATTTATGCATTTCAGTCTAAGGCGGGGTGAGAGAGAGAGAGAGAGAGAGAGAGTGAGAGTGAGTAAGAGCTCCATTTTCGTCACTGCTAAACCCCTTATCCCTAAACTTCTTTGCCTTTTTTTTTACTATTTTGCAAAACATTTTTGAAGAGTTAAAATGGCCAGTCTACAAGCTCACAACATCTCAATGTAGATTGGCTAGTTGAACTATTCCAAAATGTTTTTCAAAGTAATAAAAAAAGGCAAAGAAGTTTAGGGATAAGGGGTTTAGCGGTGACGAAAATGGAGCCCTAAGTCTCTAAACCTTTTGCTCAACAGAGCCTGAAGTCAGATTCATACTGTGCAGCAAATATATCAGATCTACAAGCTTGTAGATGTGCTATATTTTCATAGATGGCTTGTAGAGTTGCTATATTTTGAACAAAGCATAAAGGCTAATCTCCCATCTGTCCTTGCTGAAAGTGGGTGGAGAAAAAATGCATTGCAGAACCAATGCAATTTCTTTATGGTAGACATTTGTTGTGGGGCTGTGACATGATTGGTTCTCAAAGTTCTGCCGACTATAGGCCCTGCGTGGAATTTAGAAATCCTGCCGAAATCAATATACAACACATCTCTGCTGTCTGTCGGGCAAACATTGTAACCTTGTATGTTTATTTTCCATATATTCACACCCTACTCCATCGTACTGCTGTCACACCGATCTAGTCTAGGCTATAC
The DNA here is from genome assembly GCF_951216825.1 of Electrona antarctica. Taxonomy (NCBI): domain Eukaryota; kingdom Metazoa; phylum Chordata; class Actinopteri; order Myctophiformes; family Myctophidae; genus Electrona; species Electrona antarctica. Next base: position 29,918,824 of record NC_136806.1, on the reverse strand, counting down.
AATTTACATTGTAGGCCTTTAGCAGGGTGGGTGGGTGACGTTATTTAATATCATCCAGAGTGACTTAGAATAAGCAAGGCAAAACACACATCTCAGATTCAGTGTATAGTGCCTCACTAAACTAGGATCATAGATAAATCATATATATATATATATATATATATATAGGACCTGGGAGCCTCCGCCTAGAGCAGAGCAGAGCGGTAGCCTAGACAGAGCTCTATGTTAAAAGAACCTTCGAAAGATCAAATGAACTCGCGTTTGGTCTCGTCGGTCGTCTGTCAGTTGAATATATATATATATATATGTATATATATACACAAACTATAGGATCACTGCATGAACCTGGCATCTGTCTAAACAACGCACTACAAATTCATTTTAACCTTTGCATAAGACTGCATGGTCGTCAAGGCTACGGCAAGTGCTACGGGCAAAGGTGTAGTCTGAAGAGGTGATCGAGTCTTCAGATTACGACGGGAAATTGCTGAGTGAGCTGTGAAAGTGAAATTGGTTTAGTGTGTGTGTGTGTGTGTGTGTGTGTGTGTGTGTGTGTGTGTGTGTGTGTGTGTGTGTGTGTGTGTGTGTGTGTGTGTGTGTGTGTGTGAGGCACACGTCTGACATCTTTCCCTGTAAAGAACCCCCGTCCTCCCCGTGCTTTAATTGCCAGGGAAGGAATGAGGCCAATTCACACCAGTGACCATTTCACACCTGGCAAGTGCACCTCTTTCTGTGTGACAGTGCTTTGGACTATCCTACTGATGTTCCACTGAAGTCCGATGGCAGGCTCTTTGAAACTTTTAAATGTTACATTCTGTACATGCGGTCGCATGACGCGTACCCACAATGCACTTAATTCACTTAGTAGGGTATTCTTCAGGGTATATATCCTGTATCCGGGTGGCTGGCATCTCCGCTAGAGGAGATAGGGTGAGAAGTTTCACGCCAGAGAGACTCTGAGTATAGTCGCTGCTTCTTCACCTGGAAAGGAGCCAGCTTAGGTGGTTCGGGCATCTGGTCCGACGCCCGAGATGCCTCTCGGGCGTCTTCCTATAGGGAGGTCCTCGAGGCACATCCCACTGGGAGGAGACCTCGGGGCAGACCAAGGCACAGTTGGAGGAAACACATCGACTCACTGGCCTTGGAACGTCTCGGGATCCCCCAGGAGGAAGTCACTAATGTTGCTCTGGAGAGGGAAGTCTGGAGCTCTCTGGTGGAGCTGTTGCCCCTGCGACCCGCCTACGGATAAGCGGTTGAAGATGGATGGATGGACGGACATATCTTGAAGAAGACATACTTTGTTGAAACGTTGGCGTCTTAAATAATAAAAACAATGTTATTGCATTGTGGCTACGATAAGCTATTTATTAGTTATTTCCCGTGGTCAGCAACTCCTCATTACTGCTGTGGGCTCCTGTTACATTGTTTGAGTGACATTCTGTGCATGTGACAAATGTGATATGTGTTTTCTTGTCTGCAACCATAGATTTATGAACCACTTTTCAACATTGCATCCCTAGGGCGTGTCCTTATAGGCGAACATTTTTCAAAAGGGCGAAAGCTGTTGATGTACAGGCTCACACTGCGTCTCAGTGCAAAAATGGGGCTTAAAGGACTAGTCCACCAAATGTATTTTCTATCAATTACACACCCCATGCCGCCAGAGCTACTCCTAGTTCTTTAAGAGGTTTTAGATGGGCTTGTTTTAATAAGATGAAGTATACAGTGGTTAACACATGTTGCCGTGTGCCATTTGCACAGAAAGACTATAGGCACGCACGCACGCACGCACGCACGCACGCACGCACGCACGCACGCACGCACGCACG
>NC_136806.1:29899495-29914495 GCF_951216825.1 Electrona antarctica | reverse complement strand
AACTGCCAATCGAAGCAGAAGAGGATAATACTCGTTCAAAGCAAACTTTTAATTTCAGCTCAAAGATTTACAAAGACTAAAACTAAATTAAAAACAATATATTTATTATTTCCTACTACTACTTTTATACCCGTAAACCTAAATGATACGTACAGTGGCTTGCGGAGTTAGTTCAGTCAGATATACTCGAGGGGTATCATGCTGTGCTCAAGGGCGCATACATACTCAAGGGGTTAATATGCTGCATTACTAATCGCTGATGTGGCAGTCAGCTGACCAATAGAGTGTCGCAGTCCCGCCCCCTTCCATGATAACGCCAAGGCCCAGAAAATTAATTCCAATGCATTTTTCCCATAGACTTTTCAAAAAGTATTTATTTAAAGACCTTTTAAGCGTCGTACGAAGCCAACTCGAGTCGTGACAAATCATGACAACAAACACAATATTTTGGACCAAACAAATAATTACAAAGAAGAAAAACAACACAAAAGTGTTGTAACCTGCCGTTTTTTTCTACTTTATAATTCTAATTATCTAAATGTTTGGCCCAAAACATTGTGTTTATTGTCATGATTTGTCACGACAAGAGTTGGCTTTGGCGTAAACGTCTTTAATTAAATACTTTCTGAAAAGTCTATGAGGAAAATGAACAGGGATTTCTTTTCCGGGTCTCTCGAAGGGGGCGGGACTGCGACGCTCTATTGGGCGGGGTACTTAAGCTCACTAGACTGCATGCTTCTTCCTGCCTTCCTTCTGCTTATGGTTCCTGGTTGTTCTTATGTGATGTTTGCTCCCACCACCACCCCAGCACCACCGGTGGTCTCCGTTATTTATGTACCCCATGGGGGGTTGTTATTATATCTATCTCCCTGATGTTTAATGATGGTGTTTAATTGTGCCGAGCAGGGAGAATAATTTAGCAGAACCGAACGCCAAGATAATATTATATGCACACTCGTATTCTCCTTCTATAATAAATATTGGTTAAATCTATTCGTGAGTTATCTGACTGAAGTAAAATTAATATTACTCACATGACATTATGTAGGTGCACCTGTGTGCTTGCTCATGCGCATGGCGCGCACGTGTGCATGTGATGTGTGCATGTGATGTCCAGAAAAGGCCTTCGATATTGTCGGTGTTGGGTGTAATACACAGTCCAAGACTGTTACTTTTCAGAGTGCTCCATACTTAGAGCATAGCAGCATTTTGTTGTTCCACATACAGAAAGCATTCTTCCCATAGAGATTTCCAAAAAAAGAAGAAGAAAAAAATATATCACAATCTATCAATACATGCACCATGTCTCTGTACGTCTGTCTGTACGTACGTGTACGGCTGTAATGCACATAACTCGAGAACCGTTCGCTCCACCGACTTCAAATTCGACACACACGTTCCACACCCCCATAGGGAGTGCCTGGTGTTGATTCCGTCGGACCCACGGTTGTGCAGAACCCCCAGGGTCCATATATGGAACTGGCCTGTTCTGACATCACAACACTCCATATTCGGGCATGTCTGACACAGAACTCCATATAGGAATAAAGGGACCCAGAGAGACTGATACAGAAATCTCTATATATGGGCATAAAAGGGACACAGACAGATGGGTGGAACGGGTACTCTGACATGGGTACAACGGGTATTGCATAGCCGGATGGTCGCAGTTTCCGTCAGTTTGTGTGTTGGTCGGGCACATGACATCACATGACATCATCAGGGATGGAGATCCCTGATGTCATCAATATTAAGCCCATATATGGAGATCCATGATGTCATCAATATTGGCCAGCAACTACATCTACATCTGACCTCAAACTTCAAACCCTTCGATCTCCATATATGGAGCTGAACTGTTCTGACATTCCATATGTTGATCCTTCCCCATCCATCCTTCCTCTTCGATGTCTCCCTTTTGACTGATACCTGTCCATTCAAACTCTAGACGGGCCTGCCCCAAAGTTATTAGTGTAGCCTCCCCCGGCAGCCGGCAAAAACTAGAGCTCTCAACAGGCCCACAAATTAAGATCTTACCCCCCGGGCTATTAATCAGGGAATATTATCAGTATAATTTCAAATCTGGGAATACATTTCTTACCAAGAACTTTCTTCACCAATGTGTTTGTAAAGGTGTCTACTAACATATCCCACATTGGTTTCTATTCAACCACCCTAGGGGAATTTTTGACAGCTGCGGAAAGTTGGGGTACCATACAACCATTATAAGGCAAAATGTTCTAAATTTCATTATGCTTTCAGTAGCATGTGACGTGTCAAACTAGGGTGTTTTCATGATTCTTAATCCATTCCAAGCATTCGTTTTTCACGAAAAACAATCATTTATTAATATCCCCTGACTATATATCTTAATATCCCTTATCCCAAAAACGTAATTGCCATTTTTTATTAAAAAACCTTTTAAAATAGTTAAAATAGCTGATCTACAAGCTCACAACATGTAGATGTAGATCAGCTAGTTGAACTATTTTAAAATGATTTTCAAAATAGTAAAAAATGGCAAATAAGTTTAGGGATAAGGGATAAGGGTGGCGCAAGATGGAGCCCCCCATGCCAAAGCACCAGCGCTCGCCCAACAGTCTGCTGTCACCCAGGCGGATATGTTGATCTGACCCCCCATTCCAAAGCGCCAGCGCTCGCCCAACAGTCTGCTGTCACCCAGGCGGATATGTTGATCTGACCCCCCCTTCCAAAGCGCCAGCGCTCGCCCAACAGTCTGCTGTCACCCAGGCGGATATGTTGATCTGACCCCCCCTTCCAAAGCGCCAGCGCTCACCCAACAGTCTGCTGTCACCCAGGCGGATATGTTGATCTGACCCCCCATTCCAAAGCGCCAGCGCTCGCCCAACAGTCTGCAGTCACCCAAGCGGATGCGTGCACGCAACCTCGAGGTCGCTTCTCGCCCTCAGGCGTCTTACTGGTAATAATCTGGTAAAAATCGGTTATTTTGGGCTATACTCATGTGACACGCTAGCATTATAACGTAGGGCATTACTTCATTGCAATAAAACATACATTTTTAGAGAGATATGAGGTTTTTGCCCGATACTGGCAATATGATTCTTCAGCTACATGCAGTCGCTGAAAAAAATAAATAAATGCCAACATCTTTGCTAAAGGCACCATTTCAGCAAATTAGGATCACTAGTGCTGAGTCACTTTACTGGCTCTCTCCATAAGTGGATGTATAATTCACACATCGGGACCACTTCAGTTCACTCCAACATGATGGGACACACCAACCTGGTTAGGCACTTCAACCTTCCAGTCTTAGAGAAACGGAACAGAACTGAGTTACAACTGTGCTTCGATTGCTTTTCCCCCTCTACACCAAGGGGGGGGGGGGGGGGGGGGGGGTATTATTACTATATTTTCAGGCTACACAGCCTATATTTTCATGCTACACAGCCTTCCAATTCAGTCCTATATTGCGCTGATCAGAGGAATGGTCACCAAGTTATTGCCTTTTGAAATGGTAGAGACTGCTGTAAAACTGCTGTCCTGCCCTGCATGCGTGCATCATTGTTTGTGTGTGTGTGTGTGTGTGTGTGTGTGTGTGTGTGTGTGTGTGTGTGTGTGTGTGTGTGTGAGAGAGACTGTGTACCCAAAATGGGGGGTAGGCACTTCCTGGTCAAATTGGAAGTGAACAGATCCACTTCCGGATTGCACTATTCAACTCCACTTGGTGAAGTTTCAAGGCAATTTAACAATCTGGAAGTAGGAAAGAAAAAACAGTTCAGAGTGGGCAGTTTTTCTTACATTTTTATCCAATGATTGTTGTAACCGACTTTTTTCAAGTGGTCATTTTTTCAATTAAATTGGAAGTCGGTGGGACCACCCCACCAAGTTTGATGCCTGCTGGGAACTGGAATTATGGCTGAATGGTGCGCCTGTGGCCCCCAGGGGCCCCTGATATGGTTATTCTGATGGCAGACCTCTGACCAGTGTTTTGACGGAGCAACCAGCCTTGTAGGTACACATGTAACATGTTACATTTGTGACGTAGATTTTAGAGGGGTTTTTTTTAGATTCCATTCTAACTGGCTATTGCTGCCTTCCAAATGTTGCACTGAGTAGAGCAACCTGGCCTGGTGGATACCTGCACTTCGAGCAGCGCACTAGCATTCATATTTTTCAGCTGAGCTGCCATATCCTACCGCCATTGTGCACGGGAGCCTAAAGTTTTGAACGTCTGGTGAAGGATTTCCACCCGCAGAGAGAGACAGCCAGCCAGCGAGCAAAGAGCCAGCAATGCCCGGCCTTTGTCAATAATTGCGATCAGAATATCTGAGTTGACAGTGTAGCGCTATAAAACAACCTCAAATGCCAAGGGAAAGTGACAGGACAGTGGCAGCAAAATGCTGCACTTATATTAAAAAACAGTGTATCCCATGCCAGTGCTGGAAAATGACTAAGTACATTTACTCAAGTTAAGTACTGTACTTGAGTACAATTTTGAGCTTAAATAGTTTTTTACTTTACTAGTATTTACAGTTTTCAAAACCTCTTCTCAGAATCAAATTTTGTACATCAAAAATCTCCATGGCCCGACCAATAAACATGGCAGCAGCACCGTACTCAAGGAATGGGGAAGTGCCGTTCTCAAACCCATGATGTAAAAGGGTGACGGATCTGCGAAAATACAGTTACAACGATGGAGGCGCATCGTCTAAAGCAGACTTGATCCACTCGAGAGGCTATAAAGTATTCATGGTGTAAACAATACTCAATGTATTTACTTAAATATGGAATGCCGTAATTTTTTCCCCCTCCTAAAACATGATCATCAGGTACTATAATTAGGTTTGCCTGGTGGTTGGTGATGGGTAGTGCACCTGAACTGAAGCCGCACCCACATCTGTTGTTGTATGATAAAGGGGGAGGGGTTAGGGGAGGGGATGACATTGTGATGTCACTATATCACTGTCATTTCGATTGGGCCTTTTGACTCAAAGGCTTTCAGCTTTCAGGAACGAACCAAACATACGGGAAGACGTATTTTTTCGATATTCTAACCACACCTCGGGGTCTATTAACTTGTCTACTACCAGGGGGCAGTTGCGATAGTTCAGCTACTATAGACTCTCGTACTATTTCGCTTGTAGAAGAAGAGCACTTCTGCCTCCCCAAAAGCAGCTAGCGCAGATCGGCTAAAGCTAATGTCAACATCATCTAAGAGTCTTTAGAAGCATTCATATTTTATCTTAAAGTAAAGTATACCAAATATCAGTTACTCTTCGATGTCTCCCTTTTGACTGATACCTGTTCATTAAAACTCTAGACAGGCCCGCCCCAAAGGTTATTAGCGCAGCCGGGCCTGGCAGCGGGCGAAAACTAGAGTTCTCAACATACAGGCCCGAATATGTAGGCCCGCCCCTACCTGGGCCTAACCTGACTCCGCCAGATTGCGGCAGTAATCAAGTACCTTGATCTGTTCTCTCTCAAGCAGAAACGATGAACCGGAAGCAGCCTCTAGCCTCTAGCGGCCGCATATCGCTCCGATCAGATTTTGTTCGGAGTACATCGTCTCTGCCTGAGAGAGACCAGATGGGAGCAGCAGGAGGAACTCACTGCTGCCACCAGCTGGCAGAGTCAGGTTAACCTGGGCCCTAACTGGGCTGGCCCAAGGCCCCGCCTGGCCTTACTAATTAGCACAAATTTTTCGCCCTACCCGGCCCGAAAAAGTCAATTTAAAAAAGTACGATATTTGCCTCTGAGATGTAGTGGTGTAGAAGTAAAAGCATTTTAAATTGGAAATACCCAAGTAAAGTAACAGTAATTACTCAACATCATACTTAAGTGCAATACTTGAGTAAATATACTTAGCTACTTTACATCTCTGCCATTCTCATATACCATTTCTGCGCCGCACCGAGTTACACAATGCTTGAATGAAAAAACTCCAGCCAAGATATGGCAGAGGAAACCGTAGCAGGGGGGAGTGGTAGGGGGGAAAGGGGGGCATTAGGGGGTGGGTAGTGGGGTTCACAACGACGAACAAAAAGGACAAAGCGCTGGTGTCAATTGGAGTTGGGAGACAGAACAAAAAACGTCATTACCATGACAAGAGCGAGGTCACTCCGCTCGGCTGCGTCACACCACAGCCATGCGGACAATTGGTCTATAAAAGCCTTTCAATTGCGGGTGCGCACACACGTGCACACGCAAGAACACAGGGTCCCCCCCCCTCCCAAAAAAACAAATGAAACAAAATCAAGCAGAATGGACATGTTTTCTTAATAGTCTATACGTATTCACATGGCAAAGGGGTAAAATAGCAGATCTACAAGCTCACATCATGTTGCATCACAATTAACCCATTTCGAACTTGTAGATCTGTAAAATGTGCTATTTTATTTCATTTTTGAGTGGTGCAGCCATTCCAATGCACAGCAATGTGTGTCCCTGACTGGCTGGCTGGGTCTGTCTCTGGGTCTGTCTCTCTCTCTCACACACACACACACACACACACACACACACACACACACACACACACACACACACACACACACACACACACACACACACACACACACACACACACACACACACACACACACACACACACACACACACACACACACACACACACACACACACAGAGGCCATCTAATGAAAATATATTTGCCCAAACTAGAGACACCAGGGGTTCCCATACATTTTCATACAATTGTTGAATTTTAAATTAGGAAACATATCAAAAAGGAAATGCATGAATTTAATTCAGTATGACCAGAAGCAGAGATAAAGTCATGGAATTCCTCCCAGTCTCCTCCATCAAATCCAACCCAACACACGCAGGCGTGCGCATGCACACACACACACACACACATGTGCGCACCCGCACATGGTTTCTTGATGCACAACGCGCAGGCATCAGTATAGCCTATGTGTGGGTGTGAGCTGCTGTGATCATTGCAGCAGCCACCAACTGAGCGGTGCGGGCAGCAGTGTGCACGTGCGTGCGCACGTGTGTGTGTGTGTGTGTGTCGATATGATCCATCATAGTCAGAAAGCATGTTGTCGTCACCGTCTGGAGGAAAACACGTATCTCCGTGTTTACTTTCTAACCCCATAAACCTACTTCGTCACGCAATTACAGTGTTGCACATAAGTAGCAAAATAAAACTAAAGAAAAAACACAGAGCCAATCTGCAAGCGCACATCAACATGTTGCTTCGCAGTTATTTGTGTCTGCGTGTGTGTTTTCTAAATCATTGGTTGGGGGGGGGGGGTCACACGAACACCTGGATGTGGGCAGGGAAACAAACCTTCTATGATGTCACTGAGCATCATGGAGGTAACCAAGGACCCATGCACCCACCTCAGACATCAGCAACATTATGAAATTTACAAAAATAAAATTGTCCGGGTGAAAATCACCGGGGTTTAGTGTTCTAGGGTTAATTCATTATTCAGCCACTGTTGGTCTTTTCACTGCAGACCCTTATATTGAAGGACAACGGGTCCCGGGCTGTGGACCAGCAAAACAAAACGGTTGATGAACGGTTGGTAAACAATGGTTGTGTAAAGTGCTGTGCGATCATATTTATTTTCACCCGAAAAATACATGTTGTAACTGCGATCATCGGTTCTTTAGTTATGGGCCGTCTATAAAGTTTGTTTTGACCAAAGAGGCAATCTGTGAAAAGAATCCGAGATGAATGCATTTTTGTAAATCTGTTTACATTGAGGCGGATGGATTCTTGAACTTCTGGTTCATTTCCGGTTTTATTGGTTTCCTAGCATCCATACGTTGGTGAAGAGCGCAATCTAATGTAATCAATGAAAATCCTGAAATGACGTCTGGGGACGTCATTGACACTTATAATGCCCAGGACTTGAGGACACTTATGATGCACTTATGATTTTTTTTGCTAGGCAATGCCTTGCTCGTCCGTCCCGGAGCTGTTTTAATGCACACGCAGCCTTTCACTTCCTGGTTAACGGGCCAACAATCTTCCTTATTTACTCTGAATCTACAGCACTGTCCGTGGTTTTGATCAGAACGGCGATGTTATGTCCTAATTTCTGACTTCATCATGCATCTCGTTTGGAATATTAAAAAAAAAAGTTTTTTTGTTTCTCGAGGTGCCTGGCACAACATTAATTTGTATTTTTCAGATGGGGGTCCGCAGCTAAATACAAATACAAATACACTTTCAAAAAAGATTGAGAACCACTGTTCTAAATATCGATCCCATGACAAGCACACAATTACCGTGATTATCGGTTCCCAGATTGCATCCATTTGGAACAACATATCCTCCCCTCCCACATGCCCCCATTTCCTGTAAAGTATGGGTTTTGGACATACAAGGTTGCAACCCGGCATCATCCACATTCTCAACACCTTCCCCTTGCCTTCCCTTCGGCTTCCATCATCATTGCATCAGCGGCCGTTACCCAACAGAGCACATTTTGTCTCGTATGATACGTGTGGACAGCAAGCCTTTCTACACTATAACAGTGTTTTAGACCTGGAAAGCCTGTATGGTCTTCCTTCCCTTCAATCCGGGAAAGCATCTGTTTTTTTGTTTTTGTTTTTTGTCGAGGACACTCACGTTGATATACATCTTTGGCCAGCAAACATGTTTCGTGACATCGAAGCCTCCAGAAGAGAAGATTCATGAAGAAAAAGAACATGACTCTTTCCAATTCCAAGTGCAACAAACTTGCATTTAGTCTGCAGTGCTGCCTGTCTGCTTATTTTAAGCAACTTTGGGCTTGTTTTCCAATAAAGTCGCTTGTAAATATTTATAGTTGCGGGTTGCTTTAGTTTGGGTTTATTTCTGACGCTTGTTTCACTCAAAGAATCTGGCAACACCAGAGTCTCATATCTGCACCAAAACATAACACTTTTCACCAATCGAGGGCTAACAACAGGCTTCGGGCCCCGACCAAACAAGTCCAGTTGGCAATCGACATCCGACTAGAAGTCCCGACCAGGTCCTGACCTGTCGATATCACCGTGCCGACTCTATCCAACTCCTTCCGCGGCCAATGTCGGTGCGGTGGAGAACTAGATAGTCCACAGGAAATTTCATGAACCCAGAGTAGTATACATTTGTATGATATGTTATTCCGCCATACTGTCTGTAGAACGGAAGCTCTGAAAATGATCTGGATGTAATATAAATTGGATGTGACGCCTCCTCCCGGCTTCCATTTTGTTGTGCACATTTGTCCTAATATAAATTAAAAAAGCTATGCCTAATATCATTTGCTGATCAGAAATTGAATGTGTTCAAATATATTTGTGTGAACAGAAACGATGAACAGATGACAGCTTCCTTTCTCGGCTTTCAATTGGTGTAGTTCCACAACGTCTGGCCAATTAGACAAACAATCAGCTCACAGCGAAGGGATTCGGTATAGAGAGAAAAAGGAGGGTGCCTTTTTAGAGCTGGTGAAACATAAAATCTATGATATTTTAAAAAATCTCGGAATTTTGAGAAGAAGAAGAAGAAGAAGAAGAAGAAGAAGAAGAAGAAGAAGAAGAAGAAGAAGAAGAAGAAGAAGAAAAATAATTGGCCTATAGTGACTTGGTGTGTGTGTGTGTGTGCGTGCGTGCGTGCGTGGGAGGGTGCAGTGGGGAGGGGAGATTTGGGCAAGCCTTTGTGCGTCGGTGATATAAGCAACAACCATTATTCAGCCAAGAATACCCTCAGACAAAAACAACACCGTCAGTCAATACACAGCCTGACACATTCCATCACAACAAGAAAGAGAGAGAGAGAGAGAGACCTACAGGGAGAAATGGCAGTGTGGGTATGTGTATCTCTTGCTCTCTCTCCTCCAGCCATCTCTCTCTCTCTCTCTCTGCATCTCTCTCGCTCTCTTGTGCACGCGCGCACACACACACACACACACACACACACACACACACACACACACACACACACACACACACATGCACACACATGCACACAGCAAGGGGCATGGCAGCTCACGGGAACCACCACCATCATCATCATCATCATGCAGCAGTGTCAATAACGTTTATCTCAAACTCAGAATCTTGACAAAGTGCTTCAGTGAAAATTTAATAGCGCTCTCTCTCTCTGCACCGTATTGCTCCCCTATTAGCATACACTGTTATGCATGTCTCTAAATTGTACATCTTCAAAGACACTGATATTTAAAGTAAAGTAAAGTAACAGGATTCTTCTCCAGAAACTCATAAATATGTCACTTTCCCCACCCCTAATGTCAAGTTCTTGTTTTTTTCTTTCTGTTCTTCTCCCAACGGACACATAGTTCTTCTATTTTACATAAAGATTATTCTTTTTTTCTTTTTTTAATACAGCACTAAAATAAAAAAGACATTTTCCCCATTTTGCAGAGGGCATCATTGATAAAATAGAGTGCAAAGGCACTTTCTGGAATATAAGTATGATTTTGCCGCTTGTGAAGTTTTTTCTTTTTTCTTGTTGCACACTCACCATATATCTGTATAGGCTAAGTATGTACAGGAATGTCAATTCGTTGTATCTCCTCTTCTACAAACGATAATCATTTCATATTATATATATATATATATATATATATTCCACGGGCGGAAAATAAAACAATTATACAGTATCGAAATCACAAAGCCGTGTTGTACTGTATAAGGTCCACAGTCTTGCCCATTGTCATTACCTGCCGACATCTTTGAGTTTCCCTTTGTCAAAAAGAAGAAATAATTTAAACCTTGGAGCAGAAAAATAGCACTGCATAATAATAATATAATGTCGTACATACTCCATTTATACAGCTTGAAAAGAAGAAAGAAAAAGAGGAAGAGGATTAAAAAAGACCAAAGGCTTGAGTTTGCTTCCAGTGAAGTGTGTAGGGTTGGATGCGCAGTAAGATAGATAGATATATAGGTAGGTAGGGCTATAGCGTGACTATAATAGATGCTGCGGAGAGAATGTGGGCCACTGTGGCTGCCTTAACCACTTAAACCCCATAGTGCCCTTATTGTGGGGAAGGCCTTTGCAGGAAAATAGCAGATCAACAAGCTTACAACGTGGCTTTCTCCACAATAACAGAAAATGGAAAACACACTAGTACAGAGCCCTTGACGGACTACCGGTCAACCGTATGGGGTGTAAGTGGTTAAGCCTAATTAATGCTCCGTCGCGCGGTTCGGTACCGCATGCCCAGAGCGGGCCTGAGAATAGCCCTGGCCTATTCCTGGCGAGCGGCATCTGACCGCGCGGCAAAGTACGAATAAAAGGACCTTTACAGTTGGCTGACGGCAGTCTGCTTCTCCAGCACCTCCAGGTAGTCCGGCTCGGTTTTTAGCTTCCCAGGGAGCAGGAGGGGGTGCTCGTTGGTTTTGGAGGACGGCTGCTCAGCACCGTAGTATTTCCTGGGAGTGCCGTAGAGCGCCGTCTTGTTCAGCGGCCGGTCATGGCCGCCGTTGTTGTTGGCGACGGCCACGTGCCGGCGGGCCGACGTGGCCACCGCCTCGTACGGGGGTACAACACAAGGTCTCTTGGGTAAAGTGCAAAAGTTGTAGTTGTAGGAGGGAGGCGCGCCGGCCGCCGCGGGGAGTATCTCCCTGCTGGGCCTCTCAGTGAAGTTCTGGTACAGCAGCTCGGGGGGCGGGTGCTCCGGCGGACCGAGGATGGCGCACGGCGGTGCGGGCGACTTGTCCATAAAATCCATGGCGCTGATGGTGTACGCTCCCCCCGGGCTGCGGCCGCTGAGGAGCTCATCCTTCTTGGGGTCCAGGGGGCCGAAGCTGAGCTCCTTAAGGTTGCGGTAGAAGGCCACCTGTTCCCGGTGGTCTTTCTGCATGTAGATGGGGTTCTGGCACATGGAGCCCACTGGCGGCGGGATGTAGTTGTAGACGTGACCCTCGGAGGTCTTGTCGGCGTGGATATGGGTGGGCTCGGCGGCATAGGAGCCGTACTGCACCTGGAAGGAGCTCAGGTCCAGGTTGTTGGCGCCACCCGTGGGGAGGACATGCTCCGCCCCCTTGCGCCGCTTCAGGACGAAGACGAAGAGGCCGGCGCCCAGGCAAACAGAGAGGATGAACACCACCAGGAGGCCCAGGATCAACACCGAGAGCGGCACCTCCGGGTGCAGCTCCGGAGGGGAGAGCATCCGGGATTCGGTGGTGGGGGGGGCGATGGCCGAAGGGCCGAGAGACAACGAGGGCGCTGTAGAGGAGGAGGAGGAGGGGGAGGTGGTTGAGGATGGGGAGGAGAGAGTGGAGGATGAAGAAGAGGAGGTGGGGGAGGAGGAGGAAGAAGAGGTGGAGGAGTGGGCACCGCCGGGGCTCGGCAGAGTGGGCTGCTTGGTGGGTGGTCGGTGCTGCGGGGGTGGAGCCCCAACCCCGGGGGGCTCGGGGCAGATGGCATCGTTGCGCAGCGAGCGCAGCAGGCGCCCGGCGTGCTTGGAGGGCGAGTCACAGGTGATCTCGTTGACCACCACACTGGTGCTGGACAGCTCCATCCAGTTCTTGAGCGCCACGATGTGGCAGGTGCAGTCCCATGGGTTCTCCTGCAGGTTAGCGATGGGGGGTTGTCACCAATCGTTAAATTTTTTTTGAGGGGGGGAGGGGGGTGGATTTCATTGTTGTCAACATATAATTAACGATAAAGTGATTTGTGATTTAATTGTGTTTTTTGTTTGGGGGGGGGGGGGGGGGGGGGGTGTTGAGCATTGGAACATACATTAGACAAAAAATTCTGTTTTTAAGGTTCGTAAACAAACAATATTTGCACGGGGGAGATATGACAAATAGCATGAATTTATAAATAAATGACTGACAATGGCCGGTAGTAATGATCAAAATAAACAGCCATGCATTGAACAATATAATACTTTAAAATCATTTCAAAAATAGCTGAAATTGACGATCTACAATCTCTCAAGGAGGCACATTGCAACACGCTGTGACCTTAGCTTGTGAAACGTCACTTTCCTCTATTTTCAACATATTACAGTAACACATTCCATTACCTGCAGGTCGATCTGGATGAAGGCCGACAGCTGGTCAAGGACCCCACGCACCGGCAGGTACGAGAAGTGGTTGTTCCTCAGGTTGAGGCGCGTCAGCATGGTGCCGCCGAACACCTGGTCGGGCAGCGAGCGCAGCAGGTTGTTGTTGAGGAAGAGCAGCTGCAGGTTGTGCAGCGCGTTGAACGTCTGCGGCAGGATCTCCTTGATGACGTTGTACTCCAGGTAGAGGTACTGCAGTGACTGCAGGCCGGCGAATAGCGACCGTGAGAGCGACTCAATGTAGTTCCCGTTCAGGTAGAGCCGCCGGAGGTTGGTCAGGTTCTCGAATGCCCCTTCCTGGATCACGGCGATCCGGTTGTTGCCTAAATGCAGCAGCTCAAGCGAGCTATACTCGGCTAAATCCGCCCTGTGGATGACCTGGAGGTAATTGCCAGTCAGATGCAGCTTCTTCGGGTAGGAGGGCCTGGGGTTGAGCTCTGTAATGTTGTTCAGCTTCCGCTCCTGGCAGTTGACGTTTAGCCCGCTGTCGGGGTTCTGCGATGTGCACACACACACATTAGGGCACAGCACAGGCACCGGCGAACGCGTCTGGTAGACCATTATGGGCCCGAAGACGTGCTTGTCCTTTGAGTTGATGCGCGGGGTCGGCCTGTGGCGCATTTTAGGAGGCCGGGAGGCCTTCGGGGAGCGCGTAGGAACGGCCGCACCGGGGTGAAGGGTGGAGGCGGCGACTACGACCCCGGTGTAGTGGTGGGAGTCGTTGGGGGGGTGGTGGTGAGGGGGGGCGCGCTCCCCGGCGTTCCGGCGCGGGCACAGGTCCTGCTTGATGAGCTGTGTAACATCCTTGCCGTGGAGGCGGAACGGCGTCTCACACACAATATCACCCACAAACACGGAGATGGTGTCCAGCCAGGCCTTGAGGGATATCAGGTCGCAGGTGCAATTCCACGGGTTCTCCTCCAGCTGTATCTCCATGATGCCACCGATGTGTTCCAGCACCCCAGCGAACGGGAGCGTCTTCAGCCGGTTTCCCCGTAAATCCAGGTGGGTGAGGAGCACAAAGCGGAACACATTGGCGGGCAGTGACAACAGCAGGTTGTCGTTGAGGATCAGCACTTTGAGCTTGTTCAGCTTGCTGAAGGCACCCGGCTCTATGGTGCTGATGTAATTATAGTCCGCCTGTAAATACTCCAAACTCTCCAGGCCTGCAAACGTGTCCTCTTTAATCACCTCCAGGTTGTTGTTGTTCAGATGGAGCCGTTTCAAGAAGCGAAGCCCGTTAAAAGCCCCCGTCCGGATCTCCTGCAGGCCATTATTCCCCAAATGCAGCGAGGTGACGTTGCCATAATTCACAAACTCGTTGGCGGCGAGCCGCGACAGAAAGTTGCCATTCAGGAAAAGCTGGGAGATTTTATTGGGGGGCGCCTGGAGCTGACCGACAGTCGTAAATTCCTTATTCTCGCAGTTAATGTTGAGCAGGTTCTCCCTCTCCTCGCAGGCGCAGCGGCTCCTGCAGATATCTCTGGAAGCTGAAGTTTTGCGGCTCTCCGTGTTGGACGGTGACAGGCTGATGGTGACGGCGAGAACACTCAGCAGGAGAACACCGTTCAGCATGTTTACGGCCAGGAATTGATGCTGAAAAATAGATCCAGCATTTAATTGTCGTCACTAGGGAAGCCTCGGATGAAGGGGGGGGAAAAAGAATCCAGAGTGAGATCTCAGAGGGAGACAGGAAAGCACGAACGCGGGCGCAAAAACTGGGCTGTGACGCACCGAGGACGCATAGATCTATCCATTGACCTTACAATCCAAACATGCCAGCTAGCAGGTGGACAAAAACATGACACATCAAATATATATAAAAAAGAATCACAGGAAAGAATCAGCCATCACTGTACGGTGGATTGACTTGGCACATTGTCTGAGAGAGAGAGAGAGAGAGAGAGAGAGAGAGAGAGAGCGAGAGAGAGGAGAGGGGGGGCTCCTAAAGCCTTACCGCAACCCCCGTTTTTCGCACAG
>NC_136806.1:29799495-29896995 GCF_951216825.1 Electrona antarctica | reverse complement strand
ATATAACGAGGAGCGCTGCCGCACCGAGGGACGGCGGTTATAATACTAATCATTTTGGAAGCCTGCAGTGGACTGTGACATTGCGTGGTCATCATACACTACAGAATTATATCATTTATATGGATCGGTTGGTGACTATATGGTTGATTATATGATTAGTTATTCATCGCAGCCAGCCATGGGTTTAACGAGATAGCTCAGTGCAACTGTCTGCAACATGACGAAAACCAGCTATCGTGTGATAATCCGATCCGATTGATTTTATAAAACATCACTCACGGTGAGCAGTGACACACTGACACCGCAACATTTTGTTCAGTTCCAAGTTTTATGAACACAAAGGCAGGGTAATATAGCCTACACACGCTCCTTATGTTTCCAATCCATTGCAAGATATGATTTAAGATATGATTTTTCCAATGGAAAACTCCAACGCAAGTCTTTTGACTAATGTAGTATGACCACTTATCCGTTTGTTTAAAAACACCTTTCTGCTTTTGTGTGAGCCACTTCATGGGCAGACTGAACATACTAAAGACGCTTGCTTTGTTTGTATCTGCTTCTGCTAAAACTCTGATTGTGTGTAAAAAAACAAATGATCCGTTTGGTTAATTTTAAATGCACGCACGCTGAGGAGACGAGAAGAGACGAGATTTTTTTTTACTGCAGCGCGCAGTCTCTCTCTGTCTGTCTGTGTCTCTGTCTCTCTCTCGCGCTTTGATCATAAAATGGTAATTGGTCAATAGTTATATTATTTCTATATAGTCCACATTTATGTCTGCCTGGCTCAGCTGGTTCGGGTCTCTCGGAATGTCGGAAATAATCGGATTTCGGTCGGACTCGGCGCAGGAATTTGAAATAAATCTCGGAACGGGTCGGAATCGGACGAAATTGTCACGGATCCGTTCGGTTTAACTATTTGAAAATATTTTTGGAACGGGTCGGAATCGGTAACATGTCACAGATTAATTTAAAGAGTAAAGAGAGCCTACTGTCAGCTGTCCAGCAGTCCAAATATTATTAAATTAAATTTCAGAATGGTAGACCTGAGGCCTACCATATACCAGGCCTCAAGCCTGAGGCCTATACCAGGCCTGAGGCCTACCATTGCGTGGCACATCTATGCACGGAACGTCTATGTTCACAGAACTTTGCTCTTAAGAAGATGCGTAAGAATAATTCTTTGAGAAACCCGGCCAATGCCTGTTGCCTGATATATTTGTCGTACCACGGTGTATTGCGGCAAAAAGAGCCAATATCCAAGTGTAGCCTCGGCCGGCAGGCGAAACCGGGACCGAGTAACCCGACAGGCGCATAGGTTACCAGTCGGCCCGGCCATATAGGCTCGATAGCGAGCAGCAATGCAGCACCCTATATAGCCTACAGCAGGGTTCCCCAATTAATTTTCCTCGAGGGCCATATTTTGACTAGGGTACCAGGCTGGGGGCCGAGTCCGCACGCGTGAGATCGAGGTCTTGCCCTGAAAATTCATTTTCAGGGCAGGACCCCATTTGAAAAGGATGCCCAGTTTGACATGCATAGGCTACTGACCCCCATTTAATGCCATTTATATCTTTTTTGTTTTTCTTTTTTTTTTTTTGAAATTCTTCCGCGGGCTGCAAGGGGCTGCCTATTGGGGAACCCTGGCCTACAGTGTGCTATTATCACAATATAAATCTGTGGAACCGAGTCAAACTAAATGTAATGCCTCAACTCCTACAATTCCAATTGCTTGTCAGGTCGGGGGGTCCCCAGTTCAAATATGATTTTTATTTTGGGGGTCCTTGTCTGAAAAGGTTGAGAACCACTGATCTACCCTGTGAGAAAGGCATTTAGTTTTGTCGGATTCAGAAAATAATCGGTCGGGTTTGTAATATCTCGGAACAAATCATATCTTGTACCAAACGGGTATGGGTCGGTCTTTTTAAAAAGAATATCATGGACACTCGGATCTCAGAACCACTTTCACCAGTTCCATGCGAATCCGGATAAATCATTTGAAAACAATCTCGGAACCAGTCAAATCAACCCCTCCAAGGGCCCTGGCGCTACATCAAATCAAAAGGCCCCATGCACGCGCGCTTATGTGATTTGCATGCGCTTAACACATCAATAATGACACTTTGTGCTTGCACGCCCAGTGAATAAATGCACGTGCGTTCAGTGCCGCCCAACACTATCGCCGCTGCTCCGAGTTATACAGTAACTTTGACTCTCCTCCCACCGAAACTGAAAACTAGCCCCTAGCTGGGGTTACTGTGTTGTGTTACATTGAAATCAGTGACCCATGAATACGGTTTAGACGGAAGCAACAGCTGTACATTTGAAATAGTCTCGCCACAGGGCCCTGCAAACTGCGGGCCCTGTGGCTTTAGCTCCAGTAAATTCCATTGCTAATCCGGGCCTGGGTGTGTGAACAAAATGCACAGGTCCAATATAGGATTGGGTGTACACTACCAGTGACAGATATAGGAACAGACCAGAGCACAGCTTTTACAATGAAAGATAGATGGGATGCGGTGTGTGTGTGTGTGTGTGTGTGTGTGTGTGTGTGTGTGTGTGTGTGTGTGTGTGTGTGTGTGTGTGTGTGTGTGTGTGTGTGTGTGTGTGTGTGATGGGGGGGTGGGGTGGATGATGGTCCACTTTGAATGCTGGACCCCACAGCGCATCTGTCAAGAAAATTACAGCCCATGGAAGCCTAACCCCCGTGTGTGTGTGTGTGTGTGTGTGTGTGTGTGTGTGTGTGTGTGTGTGTGTGTGTGTGTGTGTGTGTGTGTGTGTGTGTGTGTGTGAAGTGATGCATGACTTCACATGCGCGTACGTGCCCGCTATATGTGTGTGTGTGTGTGTGTGTGTGTGTGTGTGTGTGTGTGGGGGGGGGGGGGGGGGGAAGTGACTGCTTGAAAGTGTGAGCATAGTAGTAATTTGCACTGCGGTTGTGTTTCTGTGTGCGTGTGCGTGTGCGTGTGTGTGTGTGTGTGTGTGTGTGTGTGTGTGTGTGAGTGTGAGAGAGAGAGAGAGAAAGGGAGGATAGAAGCAGAATTAAGCCTAATATTTACTTTCTCGCATGACTGTGCCACTCGCGGGTCGGCCGAAAATAGCCGACCTACAAGCTCACAATGCGTTGTGGACATGACACATTGTGAGCTTGTAGATCTGCTATTTTACACAACGCGACACCACGCTGCGACGGAGCATAACTTAAGCTTTTTAGTTGACGTGGAGAAAGGCTCTGAAGGTATTATTTGAGCAGTATAGAGAAATGAAGGATTGCTCTCTCCCGGATTTGTGGCATAATGCATATTATTATGGCGATGGGAGACACAGTTTCGTTGACGAATCCCTGCTGACTGCAGCGTTTACGCTCGACACAACGTGACCGCGTCAAAGTTGATCGCCTCGCGGAAAGAAATAATTCAACACACAAGGTCGTTTGACTTTTTTAACGAGAGTCGGGGGGAACGGGGGGGGGTTCTTTACTTTGATAAAGACGGAAAGAGGATATTACTTTTAGCATTCACCAGTGATGGACAAAGTCCTCAGAACCAGTACCGAGGCTGCCAGCATACGCCAAAGTATTCACGCTTTGCGCAGTTAGAACTACCGTTCACTTGCATTGAACTCATTTTCCCAGAAGCCCTTGCAACCCAGAGCTTTCCAGTTTCGTCACCAGGTCCGTGACAAATCTGCTATTTATTTTAAATTATTACAAACTGGCGAATTAACACATAAAACAAATAGCGGGTATAGCGTATTACGCAGGGGAGAAACATGGATTAAATGGCGTATAAAACGGGTTATGCAGCTAAACTGTAAAAAAGTACAATGCTTTTGCAAATACTCAAGCATCCCAAACCATTTTTATAGTGAAAATAGCTGAACTATATCTTGCAATGTACAAGCTATGGGGGGAGGGGGGTTGAGGTGTACGACATGAGGACTGAGCTTCTTATCACCTGACAGGGGGGGAGTTTATCCGGTAGGTATCCGGACGTTATTCCGACCAGTTCCTTTCCCCTCCATCAGGCACCCGGCTGACCCGGGGGAGGCAGTATCTGATGACGCAGAGGAGGCTACACGCCCACAACGTCCCCGGTGGGAATCGAACCTGGGACCTTCTAGCTGTGAGGCGACAGCATTAAAGACTGTACCACCGTGCCCCCGTACTCTGTACGACTTAAACAGACTTCAATACAATGGGTGTGCCTGCCTGCGTGCCTGCCCGCCCAGCTGCCTGCCTGCATGTCTGCGCGCCCGACTGCCTGCCTGCGTGCCTGCCCGCCCGGCTGCCTGCCTGCCCGCCCGCCTGCCTGCCTGCGTGCCTGCCCGCCCGGCGGCCTGCCTGCCTGCGTGCCTGCCTGCTCGCCTGCCTGTGTGCGATGAGGCGTAGCCAAAGCCACCGGAGACCTTTCAAACACACTCACTGGCTCCGCCACTAAACAGGCTCAAAGCGGGATGGCTCCCTCGCCCCGGCCCGTCATTACACCGGACCCCTCATTATTGTGTTTCGTGAACTCGCGGTGGGCGGAGACAATGTTGGGCGGCTTGCCGGCGGGGCCATCAGGACAGCAAGCCGCACCTGCTCCTAATTAACCCTCCTGATTAGCTCTCCACTTCACACGACCTTGTGTCTGGAGCTGTATACTGTCGCAGAGAGGGCAGATGAAATTAAAACGCTGGCGGACCAAAAAAAAGGCCCGAAGGCGCCCGATGCACGCAATCTGCCGACAAGCATCGCCCCCCGCCCCCCACCCAAGGGAAAACGGAGAAGAGCTTATTATATCGTTGTGGCAGTCGGGTCGAAACCTTGTATGTCCAATTTTTCTCAGAAAATGGGGAGCGGAAAATATCGCTTCAATATTTATAAAATAATTGAACCACTTTTTCACGTAGAAAGAAATACATTCACAGAAAGCAAAAACAAACAAACACAAAATAAAAACGTATGTACAAGCTCACGTTGTAAGCTTGTAGATCTGCTATAACATAATAAAAACCGACATGGAGATACAATGTTTATGTCCGACAGTGCATAATTATTTTCCCGGGGGTGGGTTG
Source organism: Electrona antarctica (assembly GCF_951216825.1). Classification (NCBI taxonomy): domain Eukaryota; kingdom Metazoa; phylum Chordata; class Actinopteri; order Myctophiformes; family Myctophidae; genus Electrona; species Electrona antarctica. The sequence continues at coordinate 29,891,937 of NC_136806.1, read as the reverse complement.
CTCAGAGAGGCCCTGTTTTGACTGAAGCTCCCACAACGGAAGAATGAAAGGCTTTTGGCTCCTCGAGGAGGCTTATTCAGTTACATCCTGTGTTGCACGCGGCAGGTATTGTCTTTCATGTGAGCTTCTGTCAGAGCTGCCACATATCCGCACCGCCAGTCAAAGAGCACTCATTAAAAAACATAGATTCTATGCTTACACTTACAATTATAATATATACATTCATTAGGGGATTGTGTGTGTATGTGTATGTGTGTGTGTGTGTGTGTGTGTGTGTGTGTGTGTGTGTGTGTGTGTGTGTGTGTGTGTGTGTGTGTGTGCGTGCGTGCGTGCGTGCGTGCGTGCGTGCGTGCGTGCGTGTGTTCCTTGTCTCATTCTGAAGGGGTCAAATAAAGGCTATTTTATGTCATTGTTTACCTTGCACGTCTGGTTATATTTGGTAATGTAGTTGGCCCTTGGGTGTTTTAATATTTTCTAATATGGCCCTCTTTGAAAAATGTTTGGACACCCCATAGCACATAGTGTTAAGTGGTTATTGGTTCTATAACACAACAATTTGGCCTGTACTAACTCTGAGGACCCCTTCTCCCCAGTTGGGGAGTAGGGGTCCCGGACCACATGTTGAAGTCCGGGACCTGTGGTCCGGTCCCGGACCACATGTTGAAGACCCTGATCTAGTGAGTCACGCCCATGTTATCTGGACATATCGCCAACTTAATAATCACTCGCTCAAAGTCAGTTATGTTCTTTATTTAGATTACCAATTAATGACATACAATAGGTGCTGTGGTCTGTGTGTCCTGTGCGCCTCTTTGTCATGGGCGATCCAAGAGCAGAGATAGACACATCATTGTTTCTCAAAGTGTGGTCCGGGTGGGTACTGCTATTCAAAAACATTGAACACAATTCTGTGGGTCCCTATAGCACAACATATTTTTTCCATTTTGGGGGTCTTTGACATAGCCTATACTGAAAAAAGTGCTTTCAATAAGTGGGGCCATCCATAAGTGGATGGCCCGCACAAGCACAACTCCTACAGTTTGTGCATGAGACCTAATAATAATTATCGATTGCATATTTATAGTGCTTTTCTATGCATTTTTGAGTGCTTGCAATGGTCCACTCATTCATACATTGGGAGGTGAAGCAGCGAGCAGTCACCAATGGTGCCAAACTAGCACTGACCATTGGAGGAAATGTAGGGTTCGGTGTCTTGCCCAAAGACACTTTGTGTGTAGACAGGAGGAGCGTATAAAATGTGGTGCTTTTGTCCTCTGTGCTGAGAAGGACGTTCTCAAATCTAGACCTAAGCGACCTGAATAATTGGCAGAATTAACCAAATATTCAAAATATAGTGACTATTTTTTCATCACCATACGTTTCATTTTGGAAGGGGAGCCACGTCATCAAAATGGCAAGAGGCGGCCATATTGGCGTTCAAAGATGGCTACCATGTAGTGCCAATATCTCAGCTTCCATGCCACTTGAACTTTTGTGTTCACCTGTTGTTGTTTTTACTTGTTTTAAATTTGTTTATTGTTGTTTTATTCTACTGCACTGCATTTTATTCTGTATTGGAAAGCACTTTGTAACATTGTTTTAAAAAGTGCTTTATAAATAAAGTTTATTATTATTATTATTATTATTAATATTATTACTTAGGTCAATCTTGGTGTCAAAATATATGTTTTTGGGGTCGAGGAATTCAATAACGCAATTTGGAATATCAATAAGTAACTATTCCTGCCAAGATTTGAACATTTGGTTCATTCTGGCAATATATCTACAACTCATTATGCCTTGGCTTGATTATGCACAACATATGATTTTCATTCAACTTGACAGATCTGACTCTTATTTCCTATTAATTTTCAAATGATTTACATCAGGAAGCAAGTGTTGAACCCCCTTCAATTGTAGCCTCCACTAGGTTTTCTCCAGCAGCATGTAACTGCAGAACTTTGACAGAGTAGCATACGTGGAGATGGGTGGAAGGAGTAGGACGCTACTCCTTCCAGTAAGGGGGCTCCTCACTGGCAGGTGAGTCAGTAGGATAAAACAGTACATCCTCCTGGTGGTGGCTCCTCACTGGCAGGTGAGTCGGTAGGATACAACAGCAGTGACAACACAAAAATGTGTATGGGGAGGAATTAATTGGCATAACAATTTAATTGGGGAGAAAGGGGGTAAAAATATTTGGCTATTCTAAATGTATTAAAAAATAAAAATAAGATAGGCTGCAGCAGAATAGTGATCTGGTCTGGTGAAGGGTTCTCGAGGTGCAGTGGAACTGACCAAGAATCCCTCAACATTCAATAAGTGGATGGCCCGCACAAGCACAACTCCTACAGTTTGTGCATGAGACCTAATTATCGATTGCATATTTATAGCGCTTTTCTATGCATTTTTGAGTGCTTGCAATGGTCCACTCATTCATACATTGGGAGGTGAAGCAGCGAGCAGTCACCAATGGTGGCAAACTAGCACTGACCATTGGAGGAAATGTAGGGTTCGGTGTCTTGCCCAAAGACACTTCGTGTGTAAGCAGGAGGAGTGTATAAAATGTGTATACAATGTGGTGCTTTTGTCCTCTGTGCTGAGAAGGACGTTCTCAAATCTAGACCTAAGCGACCTGAATAATTGGCAGAATTAACCAAATATAAAAAATATAGTGACTATTTTTCATGCAAAAAATAGTCACTTATTGATATTCCTGATGGCTTTATTGAATTAATTGACCCCAAAATAGTATATTTTGACACCAAGCTTGACCTTCTAAGTGGCTTGGAAGCCGAGATATTGGCACTTATGGATATTACATGGTAGCCATCTTTGAACGCCAAGATGTCTGCCATCTTGATGACGTGGCTGCCCCGTCCAAAATGAAATGTATGGTTATGGAGAGCACGTGGGAAAAAAATTGGCGCTTTTGCCGGCCGCGTCCACATTTCTCTGAAATATGGCCCTAAACTACCGCACTACAAGTGAGGGGGAGCAGGGAGGCTAGGATACAGAGATAAAGACAGATGGTCACATGCTATTCCTTAATTATATTGTTAGAATATAACAAAATGCTATGCCCTATTCAAAAGTTCAAAACATCAATACCAGGAGTAATACAAGGTATATGTACAGAAAACTGTAGACTGTTTGCGCTGGGATTCTGGTCTTCAGTTCAATTTCTGTTTGACTTTTATAAACGTCCTATTTATAATTTATTATTATTCATAACATCAAGTTTATCTTACAGAGTAGAACGATCAAGGCTCCACGTTCTCCCGGAGGGTGCTTCTCACTGACTCACTGGCAGGTGAGTCATATGGATACAATACCAGCGACAACACAGAACTGTGTGTGGGGAGGAATCAATGGCATAATTAATAGACTGGGAAGAAAACGGGGTATTAAAGGTGTGTATTTTAGACCATATCCGTGGTCATCATATGGGCATACCTAACAATGGATGCCAAAACAATGGGCAAATTCTCATTTTTGTGTGTTTTTATATCAAAAGTCCATACAAATATATTTTGTATTACTTCCTGAAAACGAAAATGTTCTGCGTGATGACGTGTCGAGGCCCACATCGATAAAAGCCAATAAAAATGAAGCTCACCCGTTGAATTCCCCATATCTCCGCATCGGTCCAGCACATGCTGCACAGCTGCTACTGATTACAGAAATCTTCCGTTTTGTTTCAAAATAAAATGTCCACCATTTCCGTTGCATTACACCTTTAAGCAAAAACGAAAGCAAACACAAAGCAAAAAACTTAAATAAAAATCACACGCGTGTGAACTTGAAGTAAGGGACGCTTAATCATCATACATCTTCATGATGTAAAACAACAAATATTTGAATCTTTGTGTAGGAGAAAAATAGACGATTTGCTCGTTTGCATAGGACATAAATTCTCCATTCATTGTCAATGGCATTTAATGTTTGTGTTAGGACAAATTCGCCGATTTGCTCGTCTACATATGACCTAAATTCTCCATTCATTGTCAATGGCATTTAATGTTTGCGTTAGGACTTGATAGCCGATTTGCTCAGACACATATGATGTAAATTCTCCATTCATTGTCAATGGCATTTAATGTTTGTGTTAGGATAATCAACACTATAGCTGAATATAGGAGGACTCAAAAACACTAACATTTGTTTGTGGTTCACTTCTGTCACTGAAGCACTCATAAAGGATTGGTATTTCTCCATGTGGCAAAACAAAAAGGCAGACCTCACTGACACTGGTCAATATATGCCCACAAAGCTGCCAGTGTGTCAATACAGGGACGGCCTGTCCAAAACACACTGGCAGAGCTTATAGTGTCAGCATATTATTTTTCACAAGACTGTATTGACTATCCAGCCGCTCATGTCAATATGCATCCAGGGATTAAAGTTCTCCAGCAATACGCCACAGGGAGGGATTTCTTTTTAATTTTTTCAAAGTCAAAGCGATGAGATCCCCAAATGGCGACCACAAACACCCTTTTACTCTACGTCAAGTTTAGAAAATAACTTTGATATCTTATACCGTCAGGCAGTTTAGTTCCCCGCATTATCCTTTCATTTCCATACTCGGGAGGGATGCCGTGTTTGCTGTTTATATCCCGTAACCTAGAGGGACTGTGCTGGGATTTGCTAGTTTGTTATCTCTACATAAACTGCTGATTCAATCTGATATGTTTGAGATAGGTCGGTGCTCTTTGGAAAGGGATACGTCCTGCTCGGCTGAAATGCTATTTGAATGTTGTCTCTTATTTCTTTTTCTTTTTTTACATAATACATAGGAGTTTTGTTCACAAACTGCACACCTATTTACTTACCTAAGTGGTTCTCAACCTTTTCAGTCCGCGACCCCTCAAAATATTCATAATTGAACTAGGGACCCCCTACCCTAGAGCACTTGCATTTAAGAGTTGAGGCATTACATTTAGTTTGACTCAGTTCCACGGATATATCTTGTGAAAATAGCAGATCTACAAGCTCACAGCATTGTGAGTCGTTGTGAGCTTGTTTGTAGATTGTCTATTTTTACAATTTGTGCCTCGATCTTAGATAACATTAATTAGTTTGGCCAATGTTTGGTAATTTTTATAGTAGCCTATAGTTTGTCAGAGTAATGGTCTTGTTCTTTTGTTTTTGTCGTATAAAAAGGGTCTTAAAATGTCACTTTAGAAATGTACATGATACCTTGTATACAAGTAAACAATGTTGCACGTTAAGCTAATCATCTGAGCCCCAGAAGAAACAACCTGGGGGTCCAAACCCACAGCTTGAGAATCCATTGACTTACCTAAATAACTATGCGCATGCGTGCGTGCGTGCGTGCAAGCGTGTGAGTCAATTTAATGTACATTGTAAAGCACTTATAAAGGAGCTGTATAAATGCACCATTTACTTTAATTATAAAATCTGTTTTCTCTGTTGATCTCAATTTCAGCTCTATTGTGCAGATTGTTATGGCTTTTTTATGCACAGGAATTGCATCTTTATGCAAATAAATCTTGTGAGTTTTACATTCACAGTTGACGTTGCTATCTTCATTGTTGTGGTTGTATGGAGGAGTGCCTCCTCCATGCAACATCATAGAACACTGGTTCTCAACTGGTGGGCTGGGGGCCACTGGTGGGACAGGACGGTACGCTACTGCAAGTGAGTGCATGGGATGGGACCATATTTCTCTGCCGGGTCATATTTGACCCGTAACACCACAGAAATTAAAATTAAAATTGTGATAATTATTTATGTTGCGTTACAATAGCTGTTTCTGAGGATATCATGGAGTCTTGTTTCAATAAAGAAATGTAAAGGGTACTTTTTACATATTTTAACTTGGGTTAAAATGACCCTAACACAATGGAAGGTGCCTTGACAAAATAGTTGTCATTGTTATACCAATAAATAGGAACTTTACATACTATGTTAGTCCCATTGATCCACAATCACTTGGATGTTTATGACCACTCAACAAGGCCTCACCATAACACCAAGGAGGTCAAGAGTTAAGCCGACACCCCACAGTAGTCCTGACGGACCTGCTATACGCAGACGACATCAGACTGCTCTCCGACCATGTAGAACAAGCTCAGGAGCTCCTGACTAGAGTGGAGGCAGTGTGGCAAGGTTGGTCTTGGGCTGAATCAACTATAAGTTATCAACTACCAGTAAGACACCTGAGGGCGAGAAGCGACCTAAAGGGCGAGGTCGCGTGCACGCATCCGCCTCGTTGACGGCAGACTGCTGGGTGAGCACTGGTGCTTTGGCATGGGGGGGTTGGATCAACATGGAATGAATTCTGTACTGGCCATATAAGGAGCATGTCTTGAGTGTACAGGGTTTGATGAGCTGCCAGCCAGCAAGTTAGTGCTGTGGGAACCAACACATGGGCACTGGTCACGAGGACGTCCCACATTAACACATGTGGATGTACTCAAGAAAGACGCAGGAGCGCAAAGCACCAACGAGCTGGCCAGATGTATGGAGAACTAGGATGACCATGGACGCAACGATGGAGGTCTCATCTGTGGACAACGTAGATAGAGACTCAACACGGCAGCCTATCATTAAGTGGTAAGATGGGTGGACCGCAAATGCTTTTTGAGATCTTAACGTTTCAATTGATTTGATGGATTCGAGTTGATTTAACTCAGAGTTATACAGATTGAAATTTAGACGGCAGATTTGACTGTGTGTGTGTGTGTGTGTGTGTGTGTGTGTGTGTGTGTGTGTGTGTGTGTGTGTGTGTGTGTGTTGTGTTTTGTCTGTCACCACCATCTCCTCCTTATGCCCAGATTTTCTCTATCACGCACACACACGCAAGCACGCACGCATGTTCCTTAACAGTAAGCCAGGCCAGTGTCGTGTTGGCTGGTTGCTGTGATAAATTATGGCTGTAGCCAGAGACATATGCACTCCGTCACCCCGTACCACACGCACGCACGCACGCACGCACGCACGCACGCACGCACGCACGCACGCACGCACGCACGCACGCACGCACGCACGCACGCACGCACGCACGCACGCACGCACGCACGCACGCACGCACGCACGCACGCACGCACGCACGCACACACACACACACACACACACACACACACACACACACACACACACACACACACACACACACACACACACACACACATTCAGCTGGTGGTCATAGAAGGCAGAATGGTGGTATAGCGCAGTTGATGAATACTAGCTGTGACCACCACACCGTACACAAACACGCGCACGCACACACGTACTTGTGAGTGTCAGCTATATCTTAAGCTATAACTCGTGTGGTCTCTCAGATTGTTCTATGACCAGGGTGATTAATTGTGACGAAGTGTGTGTGTGTGTGTGTGTGTGTGTGTGTGTGTGTGTGTGTGTGTGTGTGTGTGTGTGTGTGTGTGTGTGTGTGTGTGTGGGTGTGTGCGGGTGTGTGTGTGTGTCCGTATCTTATCTGCAGCTCTATAAGTTGTGGTCCTACAGATACTTCCATAGCGAGAGGTGATGAATAGTGGAGGGTGGGAGCCGAAAGCGAAAGTGCTGAGCTTTACAGTGTGTGTGTGTGTGTGTGTGTGTGTGTGTGTGTGTGTGTGTGTGTGTGTGTGTGTGTGTGTGTGTGTGTGTGTGTGTGTGTGTGTGTGTGTGTGTGTGTGTGAGTGATTTCCATGCCGTAGGGACCAGGCAGTGTGAGTGATGGATAGAAACGCTCGCTCACATCAATCTGCTTCATTTACCCCTCTCTCTCTCTCTCTCTCTCTCTCCCCCCCTTCTCTCTCTCTCTCTCTCTCTCTCTCTCTCCCCCCCTTCTCTCTCTCTCTCTCTCTCTCTCTCTCTCTCCCCCCTTCTCTCTCTCTCTCTCTCTCTCTCTCTCTCTCTCTCCCCCCCTTTCTCTCTCTCTCTCTCTCTCTTTATTGCACGCACGCACGCACGCACGCACGCACGCACGCACGCACGCACGCACGCACGCACGCACGCACGCACGCACGCACGCACGCACGCACGCACGCACGCACGCACGCACGCACGCACGCACGCACGCACGCACGCACGCACGCACGCACGCACGCACACACACACACACACACACACACACACACACACACACACACACACACACACACACACACACACACACACACACACAGCTACTTTCTAGACTGTATACATCTTTTATCTTTCTGTCCTCCTGTCTCTGTTTAATTCCTTATTTAACTCTCCTTTCATCTCCCATCTTGTCTGTTTCACGCACGCATGCACACACATGCACGCATGCACGCAATACTACCCCCCCCCCCCCCCCCCCCCCCCCACACACACACACACACTCACAGAGCAGTCATTCTGAAGCACCACTGCAGTGTGTCTTGCATGTGTCTCGTGTAGTGTGGCTGTGCTTGTAACCTGTCTGTCTGTCTGTCTGTCTGTCTGTCTGTCTGTCTGTCTGTCTGTCTGTCTGTCTGTCTGTCTGTCTGTCTGTCTGTCCCTCCTTGTAGATCTGCACTATCTACAAGTGGAACACTATTGGATTCAGCTGGTTAATTAATTTTTGTGGGCTCTCTCTCTCTCATATATCAGTGAATAAACAGGTCATGTAACAGTGGTCGGGACACAGACTGTCTCTCAAGGAAACGACAGAATAGAACATCCGCCTGGCCTCATATGCCAAGCATGTGTCCAAACCAAAGATATTGCCAGTATTGCAGGTCAAACACATCATTTCTGCATCTCCGGGTGACATCTCATGGTACTTAACCACGTGAACCCTGCAGAAGCATGCCTATTCTGGGGGGAAACATTTGCCAAACAATCTGATCTATCGTCAAATCTATCGATCAGCAAAGAGATTTGGTGGAGATGTTAAAAAAAGAAAATACTACCGGTAATTTCTGTTGCAAATCAAATCCTGTCTATGATGTATTTATTATACTTCACGGCTAAATGCCATTTCCATATAAGTTTACTTAAAGGTTAAAACAACATGAAAAGGTTTATAGATCTACTGTATATTGTGATAGTAATAGAGTAATAGAGTTTGTTCAGTAGCAGGGGTCTCCCCATCCCCCCAGCAACAGTAAATAGCATTTCAGGTGGGTTGCCAATTTCATCCAGTCAGGAAGAGAGAACCCATTCATCAGCGTCAGTATTGTAGTGTTCCACTTTGTGCTCATTTCCCTGTTCCATCACCTCCAATTGTACGTTATCCTCTGTATTAGGCTACTCTCTCCTAACTGGATACAATTGGTATTCCAACATTTTCCATCTGCACCTAATCTATTAGCCAAAACTAGCAGATTTACAAGCTGGTTCTGGTATGAAAAGACAAATTTCTTTCTTTCTTTTTTTGTATTTTTATATTATAATTTTTTTGTATCATAAGGGCAGGAAATTCACAGCCATGGACCATGTTGACCTTCTGTTTGGCCGTGTGCACCTCAAAAAATTAAATTAAAATAATAATAGTTGCCCGACGGGCACAGTTTCCTTTCCATCGTTTTCCCCTCTACTCAGCGCTGTCTGTGGTTGAGGATTCTAAATTCTTATTAGACAACATCACATGAAACGTCGCTGCGGAAATAACCAGTGGTAGGTTTGATTTCGAGGCTGATATGAAGTGGGGATACATACCATTGTCTTTTACATATTGATACTTTCAATACTTTTAAACACAGTTTTATTTAGAGGGGATGACAGTAAAATGCAAATTATTCCATAAACTTGAACAATGACAGTCTCCAGGTGGTCTGGAGGTGTTAAAGACTTATCTGCCTGGGGCAGAAATGAGAGCATTCAATTTAGCCAAAAATCGAAAAGTCGTAAATTAACATCAGAGATGGTATGATGACTAAAATGTCAAAATCCCAGGCCTATCATATATATAAATTATGCAAAGCACCTGACGAAGCCAAACAGTGAAACGCGTCGTGCAATAAAAAATGAAGCATAAACAATCTTGTCCTAAGCGTCTCTGGAGTGTGCGGTCCCTTCCTTTCACTGGGGAAGTTCTCTTTGGCCTGCATATATATCATAACATAACTAGTGTGACATTAGTATGTCTGTTTCATGACTGCATGAAAATGTGGTGAGTTATGCTGATTTTAATGGTGCTTTAACAGACATGCATGTGGCCAACATGGCGGCCGCATCGACACATCACTCCAATGAGGCCTATGAGGCATCTAGATGTATTATATCCAGGGTTCAGTCAGTGTGTCGCTCAAGGTGACTTGGAAAATACACATGGCTGTCGATAGCCACACACTGCATTAAAGTGTGACTTTGTAATATAAGACATGGCACCTTACCACAAGACCTCCTTGTCAAACAAAAGACTCCTGTGCTTATAATGTGACTTAACAGGCTATTATATTTCCTTTGTTCCCAGCTAACCCGTGTGGGCCATCCCCTGCCGACCTGCAATCCCAGGGTTTAGAAGGACATCATCACAAAGCTTGTGCCTTAAGGCTGTTTATCTCCTGGTTAAGAAGAGAGGCATGTAGGCTCTTGGGTAAGCAGCCAAATGCCTCCAGCTAGCTTGTTCATGTCAATGAAAATTAGCTAAATGAAGAAATTAAAAAATCTGCACACCATTTGATGCTCCCAATAATATCTTTACTGAAGTGGTAACGTTTCGGGCCGCAGCCCTTCCTCAGACCTTCAAGGAATGAGTAGACAATATAGTGTGACATACCACACCTGTGGCCCATCAACCATCAGTCCTAATCACTGTCACCGATCAGGTGACATTGACACAAGTGATATGTACAAGTCTCAAAGTATATCCATTGCATAATATATAAAAACACCCATATACAATATACAATACATTCATATTTGTCCCAAACATTTACAGACATTGTAACGATACACAGGGAACTCAGGCTGACAAAGCCATCATACTGCTACCTAAGAGGCACCTCTTGTCTACTCTAAATGCAAGTAAAAAGTAGGGACAACAAAATACCATATCATTTACATTTAAAAACAGGAGAGTCTGTCACAATTATGGAACAAAAACAACCAGGATATGACCCATAGAGGAGAAGATAAAGTGTAGATCACATGACCGTCCATGGATATGAGAACAAGTCCATGTTCATCTATAGACATTAACAGGATATTATTGATGTCGCCCCCTCTACGTGGGGGTTGGATCAATTAAATCCCTGTATATCTGAGTGTGGAGACATTATGACCCCCTTTACAAAAATGTACAGCTACAGGGCTATAGTGATAACATTGTTACGGATGGTACTACGGTGTTCGGATATGCATGTTTTTAAAGGTCTTGATGTCTTGCCGATATAGGCAAGACCACACGGACACTTCAGCATGAAATGAAAATGACCACCACTCTCTCTGATATTCAGAATGCTCAATCTGGCAAACCAATGGTAATATAAAACTGCTACATAATCTGACACTATAGTTCATTTGGGAGGGACAGAACATTAGAGTTGGAATGCAGCCTAAATATGTCGGAGTTAGCAAGGATGCTAATTTCCATCCGTAGTCCCTAACATATATCAAAATGGAAATGAGGCAATAGCCAGCCATGGCCCAGCACACAATGAATGTCCTTTTCACATGGTGTGTTGATCAAAATTACCTCAAAGGCTGCTACGAAGAGGATGGGGGAGATGGAGCATCCCATTGCAATCCCTACTTCTAGTTGTTGCCAATGCCAATGTATGAATGAATGAACCATTGTAAAGCGCTTTGAGCACTCGGAAAAGCGCTATAAAAATGCAATTCATTATTAGTAGTGACTTTATTTAGTGTCCTGGAAGTAGTTCATGATCATGGTCTTGATGTTGTCATTGGCAAGGTCCAGCCATATGACATGCAGATCTTTTTTCTCCCTCTTAGTGGTCTGAATCTGTTCCCAAATCATGGAAGTATGCTATACGCAGCCAGGGAAACCCGGAACTCCGGCTTTCTTGCAGCTTGTGCCAATGTACTGTAGCTGTTTTCCATTAGGTAATTGATCATCCTTCTTGCCATCACGAGAATAATATTTTCCCCTCCACATTCAGTTGCGCTATGCTTCTGAACTCCAGGTCCAGGTGACTCTTATCAGGGTCCATAGGAGCCTCAGCACTATTGGGCAATTCTTATATAGCTTGTACAGTATTCTGTTTGGGCCTGCTGATCTTGCCCGCTGGACCACCTGTGTGACCTCAGCGAGTTTGGGTGGTGATGTGTCAAACAGCACTGATGGTTCTGTGGGCCTAGGCACATACCCCGGTGAGCCTAGGGGATGTTCCTTGCTGGGTCACTCATGAGCACAGATGTGTTCCTCCAGTTCTTCTTTGGAGACATCCAATGTTCCACTTGTCTTTTCCTCATGGAATGGATTCTTGAAGAAGCTTGATCTTTCCTTTTCTTTCCTTTTCCTCCGTCTTCGGATGTGCTTTTCCCTCCGTAGGTTGGCAAGACGACTCCTAATCTCATCCCAGAGGACTTTCAGGCCTTCTTTCTCAGCTTTCCACCAACACTTGCAGAGCTACCTTCTACTTGCCAGCAGGTCATCAATCTCTTTCTCCCTCCTCCCCTTTGTCCTTGGTGCTGCTTCTCTGATGGTCACCTCGTCATACCTGTTGCTGCAATCTTCATATAAGATCACTCCAAGCAGGTTTAGCTTGGATTCCACTGACCTGTGTAGTGCGCTTTACAGTTCATCCCGATTTTTCCCACGTTTTTGAGTGGTGCAACCACTCCCTTATGGAGCTATGTGTGTGGGTAGCTGGCTGGCTGGGTGCGTCTGAGCACGAAAACAGCATGGTTGTTTTTCACCACCTGTGCGCAACCTAACACACACATAAACACACACACACACACACAAATATTAACTGTATATATGGTGATTTTGGGTGTGCCAGTACAGTACAGTGACAGTGTGGACCACACGGTAACTGTCATTTCTCAACCGTTTCGGACGCGGGGCAGCTCACCAGAATCGGGTAAAATCAAGGCTCGTAACAGACAGAGACAGCATAATTCCTGTAAGGGTTATATTTGTGGAACACGCACACGCGCACGCACGCACGCACGCACGCACGCACGCACGCACGCACTCACACACACACACACACACACACACACACACACACACACACACACACACACACACTCTGTTGTGGTTTGTGTTGTGAAGTACTATAGTTTTGTGAGGTTAACACACATGCCATGGTTGAAAATTGCTGAAAAAAATGCATGCGGCCCACCCATGTCACAGGGGGATTACCTTCACAACGCCTCAAGTCACAAGTATAGACGAATCCATGGAGCAGTGCACTGTATGCCTGACATAGGCAATCATTTCTGCGGTGTAAAGCTGCACTTGATGTTACACCTCAGTTATGGCTATATGCTCAGGGCACCCCTCCGTGGATTCGTCTATAGATGTGCCCTTCAAAAAATACCCTCAAACACTTACACTGGCAGAGTCAGTGTAATGATCCAGATTATATATCGAGCTAATATGGCGATTTATCCTGAAACCAAATGGAACCAAATACAGTAGACCCATTTGGTTCCATTTGCACACTCCATGAGTTCAATTAACACTATAGATTTGCCTGTGGTATTGATCAGCGTACAGAAGCCCTTTTGGGGTCAGCGTCTCACAGAAGTCTATTGTTCTTCGCAGATGAAAGTTTGTGGGAATCTTGGCAGAGTGTTCTACTTTTAGCATTTTTCCTTCTTTCATCAATTATAGGGCAGCTCAGTCGGCAGCCAAGGCCATTAATAAAAAGCCAAGCTTCTCCACTAAACAATCCCATTACTTTTTGCTTTACCCCCGTGGCGTCTGGAAATCAATCACACGGCTCTCATGCAATTCTAAGAAGAATGCAGAAAGATACAGATTTTCTTTCATTTATGTTTTTGTATTTGTTTTGGGCTTCTGCCGGACTCGCGAGTTGCGTTGCCAAGAAAAGCTGCGGATGAAACGCTGCTGCCAAATTGTCTTTTCAACCCCGAACAGTATGAAGTACATTAACTAAAAGTACAGTCCGTTCCTCTTCTACCCCGGATATTAACCTGTGTCTCCTCCAAATAACCTAAGTGCATTGTTTTACAAAGGAAAAACATAAATAAACTTGAAATATGAAGATGCAAAGTAGTTGCCTGACAACGACGATATGCAGATACAGATTGAATGTTTGTCCATTCAGCATTCTGAGCAGCTGGCTGGGCTGCATTTCACTGCCATTTCTCTTTTTATATACTATATATTTTATTGCTTTTCAACCTTTTAAATGCTTCATAAAACAGTGGAATGCATACATACCGGTATACAATGGCAGATATATAAAATTAACACACATACTGTAAACTACCATTGATGGAGAATGAGCTGCAAAGTTCCTCAGCAGTGGAGGAAAGTAACTAACTATAAGTACATTGACACGTAGGCTACTGTACTTAAGTACAATTTAGAGGTACATTCACTTTACACAAGTATTTCCAAATAATGTCTGTACTTCTTCTTACTTACTTGTACTCGACTACATCTCAGAGGCATTGTACTTTTTTCTCCACAATAATTATTTGAAAACTTTAGCCTATTAGTTACTTTGTAGATTTTAATTATTATTACAAAACATACATTAACCACACAGCCCTATTTAAACTGGCTATTAGAAAATAGCAGACCTAAAAGCTCAAAACGCATACTGTACCTTTATTCTAATTGTATTTGTTTGTAAATTAATGCTTCGTCATACAACAGTGTCAGTCAGACAAAGGTCTACAGTCTACAAGCTCACAAGCTGGGAGAGTGTTTTGTCAATTATATAAAATTCCTATTTGTCAGTATCACAATGAAAAGTAATTTGTCAAGGTTTAAAGAAGAAAATAAAAGAAAAAAACAAATACCATACACTTATGTTTTAACGTCTATGCATTATCCTCATCGCTACAATTATTATTTTTTGGCAAAAACAGCCGCTCTACAAGCTTGTAGAGCTACTATTCTCCTCAGAATAGGGAGGCTGAAGTACAATATGTAGTTAATGTGATTCAATGTATTTTTTATTTTATTTTATTTTGTTCTGTTTTATTTCCAGAAAAGGAATAACACATTTTGGCATAAATACTGCTGTCTGCTGCATTTGGGAGCATTAATTCTTAAGTCCTCAGCAGTTGAAAAAACAAAAACAAAAAAAGAACCCCGCCAAAAAGTCTCCTAATGTCCCCCCTCGAGGCTGCAACACATCACACATGCTTTCATTTCCGACGGTTCAGTCAAGGACTGTTAAGATATAACAGCTCTCTGCTTGATGTAGAAAGAAGGAGCGGCACCACTCGCTGCCTTGAGGATCTTTACTGAGACGAGTTGTTAAAAGAATGAGTGGCGAACGGAGAGAGCACGTTTTAGCAGGGACATCGACAGAGCCCTGGGTGACTTGACAGGGGGGTGTGGGGACATTACGTCGCTGTGACAACACAATAAATCACCATCTGACTCAGTAGGATGAGTTCAAACTCAAACCTTTATGTGCTGCTAGAGGGGGCTTAGGCCTCGTCTGTTTGGAGCTAGTTTTGGTACGTAACTTTTAAACATCTTGCACAAAATCGTAAGTAAATTGCATTGTGGGGTCATTATATTTTCGAAAATAGTTTGGAAAATAGTCATAGTCAACATAGTTTATCTTTCAAAACTAATAGTCAAACATAGCTATTTTTCAAAATGTGAACAGGGAAAATGGTAGATCTACTAGCAATGCAGTCACATTGCTATAGAATAGCTGATCTACTGCTAATTCCTACAACAAAGAGATGCCTTTTTTGTAACAATTTCTATCAATTACACACTTCATGAAGCCATGAGTTTTTTTGTTTTGTTTTTCACATTCCTAAGTCAATAATGTCTCCTATTGACTGATGACCCGGTCATCAACTTATTGGCAGGAATGCAAATAGCTGCAAGCATCGATAAGACAGGACCAAGCAATAAGTTTGACTGCTCAACAGTGACACATTAGGTCACCCAGCAGTATTGCAGCTGTTCATACCCCAAACAGACAGACAGACAGACAGACAGACAGACAGACAGACAGACAGACAGACAGACAGACAGACGAGGCACGAGTTATGGCTGTTCAAAGTGCCTGTTATTGCTGCTTGCAACTATATAATTGTTTGTACAAATTTTGCCCAAGTCCCTTAATAAGGGACCAAAAGTCCCTTCGGGCTTAGTCCCTTAATACAAAATAAATAAATAAACGCCATGAATTCAAGGCTTCATGGGGTGTTTATTTGGGGGAAAAAAAGTAATGTTTTGGGTGAATCTTACCTACCTACTTATGTTAATAGAAAAGATCATGGGTAGACAAATAAACAAAATGATGTATACATTTACAAAACACTGATGGTAGTGCTGTCAAAATAGATACCTATGAAATCCATGAAAAAGCTTAGTCTACATACAACACAGAACACACTGATATAAAATAGTGGGGGTGTCCCTAATATCTGTCTCAGCTTAAAAGACCCCTGTCATAATTAGATGTGTGCACAGATCTGTTTGTTTTGCCTCTCCAACTGTGTTGTCTCTTAGTAAAGTTTTTAGGCCAAATAAGTATTGATTGTCAGAAAGGCAGAGCTGTGCAGAGCTGTGAGTTAGCTCTATAAAAACCACACAGACCCACTCAATGCAGGATTTATGGTTCCATGCTGGAGGCACTGCAGCAAAAAAAAGAAAGGCTTTATTTTCCTCATTTCTCTGTAAGACAAAATTATCGAACATGAATGGCAATCCGTTGTAACTGCAGTGTCCCCTGCAGGAATATACTGCTGAGTCCTCTATTCAAATAATGGACACTAGCTGCGTGAGTAACACCGCTGTTGGCTGGAAACCTTGTTCAAAACTGTTACTTTTCATGTAAAAAGAAAACAAAAATATAGCTGCAAGCAGCGATAAGGCGGGACCAAGAAAGAAGACAATACGCAATAAGAACAATAATGCACAAATAAGACTGACGAGCTGAGTTGTCAGTACCCGGATTTGAACACACAACCTTGTGGTCTGAAGGCAAGAGCTCTACTGACTGAGTTACACAGAGACAATGAACTTTTCATGCAATTTGCTCAAAAAACCAGGCAGAAAATGGTATAAGCGTTTTTTAAACTGCTCAAAGTGGCAGAAGAGCTGAGGGCGGAGCTTACTGATCAAAGTGACAGATGTGTTCCCCATGAGTCAAGGAACAAGTGGAAACAAGTGCCATGACTTTTGGACAAAGGAGGCATGAGTTATGCATGTTCAAAGGTTTCATTTTCAAAAAATTGCCATAGCGCCCCCCTTTGACCTATTGGAGTAAGACTGCTTTCAGTGCTATTTGGCATGACCCTCTAACATGCTGTACAGTTGCAAAAGCATATGACGCTGCATTTATGTATTAGAGGCATAAGAATAATTTTCACAAACCAGCAATTTTCATTGGCTCATAAAACATAATTTTTTCACTTAAAAATAAACTACTACGATTTCTTGTCCGTATAGGTCCAAAGTTCACGTGTAGACGTTTTTGTGCATTTTGATCAAAGAGCCTGGGAGGAGATACATTTGAACTGTTTTTCATATAATTCAAAATGGCGGGTGATCTAAAGGTCAGAGGTCAAAAGTCAGAACACGAAAGTTGTTCGACATGAGGAGACACATATGTGTATCAAAGTGTCATTGCCAACGGTCAAACGGTTCATGACCTATGCACGTTCAAAGTTTGCATTTTTAATTGAGTGCTATAGCGCTACCATTTGGCCAATGGTCATGGGCTTCGCATAGTCACCGTTTGGCATGGACCTCTACCAGATGCCCGCGTTTCACGAAAACCGACTGCACGGTTCAGTCAGAACTGCTATTTTTGGACCTCCATCTTAAAATGTTTTGTGCCAGGGACCCCCAGGACAGATGTGGGGACCCGACCCACAGGTTGAGAACCACTGGTCTAAACAAGTCACCATGACCTTAGAAAGAAAATGGCAAAAATGTGGTAATTTTCCCATAGTTGATGCAAATGCACATGCACGCACACATGTGCGTACGCACACATGTATACGTACGCACACATGCACAGTCGTCTGTTCTATCTATCTATATCTATCTACCAGTAAGACACGTGTACGCATCCGCCTCGGTGACAGCAGACTGCTGCGCGAGCGCTGGCGCTTTGGAATGGGGGGTCAGATCAACCTATCTGCCAGGGTGACAGCAGACTGCTGGGCGAGCGCTGGTGCTTTGGCATGGGGGGTAAGATCTTAATTTTCGGGCATGTTGATAACTCTAGTTTTTGCCGGCTGCCAGGCGCGGCTGCACTAATAACTTAGTTTAAATAGACAGGTATCAGTTGAAAGGGAGATGGGGAAGGATCAACATATGGAATGTCAGCACAGGTCAGCTCCATATATGGAGATCTAAGGGTTTGAGGTTTGAGTTCAGATGTAGGGTTGCTGGCCAATATTGATGACATCAGGGATCTCCATATATTATATGGGCTTAATATTGATGACATCAGGGATCTCCATCCCATGATGATGTCACGTGATGTCACGTGCCCCGACCAACCAACACACTGACGGGAAATGCACGATTCCATTGTTATCTGCCTGTTCTGACATCACAATAATATTCTGACATCTGCATAGACTCCATATTTGGGCATGCCTGACAAAGAACTCCATATATGGGCATAAAAGGGACACGGACAGATGGGTGGAGCAGGTACTCTGATACAGGTATTACGTAACCGGGTGGGGCATGGATCTCCAATCGTTACCATCGTTACCGAATCGGTGCTCTACAGCTAAGCCAGGCAGAACTGATTTCATGGTATGTTGCAGACATGCTTCTTCCATACAAAAAACACCTCTGATTCTTAGCTCATGAACAACACATCACTAGAAAGGGAAAATCTTCATAATACCTCCTCACATTGCGATCGGTCGCGATATCCAGGTATTCATTGAACCTGTTCCAGGCAGCAGAGCTGGCTGTGGTGTCTTGTGTGTTTTGATCGACTAAATATCATAAGCTTTTTGGCAACTACTTGTATAGTTGATTTTGTCAACAAAACATTTTGGCGTGCCTTGATGGTGTCATAATGGCTGATTTTACACTTGGCTGCATGCTGAAAATAGCCCGATCTACAAGCTCACAACATGCTGCAAGCCACCTCAGTGACCTTGTGGTTAGAGTGTCTGCCATGAGATCGGGAGATTGGGGGTTCGATTCCCCTGACAGGTCATAGCAAAGACTATAAAAATGTAATCCATTCCTTCCTGCTTGGCACTCAGCATCAAGGAACCCTGGTAAGGTCCTGTGACATACTAGCATCATGTCCAGGGGGTGTTCTTGCACATCATGTGACGTACAGTCCTAGCGTCATGTTCAAGGGGTGTACTTGTACAATGTACATCAAGTCGCCTCAAGCTACAGAAACAGGAGATAGGCTCCTGACCTATGGGCCTCATGGCTGGTTGGCTCCCAAGGCTACTTACTTACACTGCCCCTGAATAATTCAATTCCAAATTAAGGCCCATTTTTCCCAGATCACTTTTGTGTGCTCTGATTACTCCATCATACTTTCACTTTGCAATTGCATTCAAAATTTAAAATGTTCATCTTTGACACACACGCACACACACGCACACACACACACACACACACACACACACACACACACACACACACACACACACACACACACACACACACACACACACACACACACACACACACACACACACACACACACACACACACACACACACACACACACACACACACACATACACATACACACAACACACTTTAGTATCATTGGCACAACCACACACTGTTTACCTCTCGCCAGAAGCATTTACATGTTGGGAGCGACACGGTACAAAGGCACAAATTACATCCGAATTTAAGATCCACCAAAAGGACATTGCATTCAACTTTAACTTTTTGCGATACAGCAACTTGTTCGGACATAGGTCATGCCATTGAAGTCCTGTTTATCTACAAGCATGTACATGTAGCGTGGCACTGGGCAACAGGTGCATTTCAGTTACAAGCTCCCAATGAGTTACTCTGTGAAACTTGTGAGCTTGTAGATCGGCTATTTTTGCCATTAGGCTCTGTTTAAATTTCTCTTCCTCTCTTCTTCCCATCCCCATGATTTGTAGATCTATAGTCCCATCCACATGCTTTATAAGTATAATTCCATACTGTTTACAGTGTTTAGTCCCACGATTGTCATTTATTCCACCAAATTCCTACTTTTTGTAAGCTAGGATATCGTTTAGAGAAAGGAGCCACAAATCAAGCTTGTTTTTGGTCTAAAATTAAGAATTGTTTGATTGATTGAAAATTGTATTAACAGTTTGCAGAATTACAGTACATTTCAAGCACAAACTCAATACAAAGGCTGTTAACTGTGAGTGGACGACCCAATTAAGCATTACACTTGTTTACAACAGGGTCCACCATGTTCAAATCATCAAAACATTTAGAGACGTACAATAGACACTTCTATATAGACAAAGAACAGTACAGGAATTCATCATAATGGAGGTAAAAAGGGAAAAGAAACATATACAGTGAGGGGAAAAAGGGGGAGGGTGGTGGGGGGGGGATTCAGATTTTACGGGGGCCAGTTTTGAATTGCAGCCATCCGTAGGTGCCCTTTTAGAGCGGTTTTGAAGGAGTCAAGGGATTCGCATGTCTTAATGACTGTTGGTAGGGCGTTCCACATTTTGGTGGCATAGGAGCGAAAATAATTTAGTCCCTTGTTTGTGCCGAATCTGGGTTGAACATGATTCGTTGCACTCCCTCTGGTGTTGTGGGTGTGGACTTCGTTAACATTAAGGAAGTATCTACACAGGTACATGGGTATCTTGGTGGAGTATCGAATCTTGTGGACCAGACCCATTGCAAGATGCTGTCCTCTGTCGCCGACCCTAAGCCATGCCAGTCTGTCAAAGTGGGCAGGGGTGAGGTGGGTTCGGGGGGTGAGGCCAAGTAGGAGCCTGACCAGTTTGTTTTGGGAGGTCTGGAGCCTAGTTTTAAGGGCCTTTGAGGTGCTGTGGTACCAGGAGGTGCATGCATAGTCAAAGAAGCCTTGTACAAGGGCTCCTGTTAAGGTCTTCAAGGTGTTTTTGTCGACCAGTGAGGAGATCCTGTAAAGGAATCTTGTTCTTTGGTTGACTTTTTTGATTACGTTGGTGGCCATTTTATCACCGGAAAGATTAGCCTCCAGGATGGAACCTAGGTAGGTAATTTCATCTTTACGTGTGATAACATTGTCACCCACTCTAACCAAGAAGCCATTTGCCTTGCTGAGATTACTATTAGATCCAAAGAGAATGGATTCAGTTTTTCCCAGGTGTAAAGATAGTTTGTTATCAGCGAGCCAGGTGCAGATTCTACCGAGTTCAGAGCTGAGGGCATTTTCAACCTGCAGTTTGTCCCTGTCCGAGACCAGCAGTGCCGAGTCATCTGCGAACAGGAACAAGTTGCAGTCACAAGCTGAAGTCATGTCGTTAACATATATTAGGAACAGTAGAGGCCCTAGTAGGCCCGAGATATTTACGTGTCATGGGCACATTCAAAACGCTAATATGAACCGTAATCAATTGATGTTAAAAAAAACGTCCAAAGGTGATCTCGGTGCCGAGCGCCATTAGAAAACAGGTGTCAAAAGACGATGTCGGGGATAAATGAGTTAGCAGTCCCAGCCCCATGATTTGTAGATGTCCCACACTGTCTTCCTATTGGCTGGGCTGTATAAAGCCATAACTCTGGTCCCCAGCATGCTACAGGTCTCAAACTTGGTGGGCGGTCTTACAGGTCAGACAGGTAAAATATTAAGCACAGCCCCCACTGCCTTCCTATTGGCTGGGCTTTAAACAACCATAATTTAATAAGAATGACCACTTCCGGGTTTCTACCTCCTATACTTCCGGTGTGTCTGAATGCCTTTAAACTTCACCCACACTCTGAGGGGCGTGATGTTCAATGGTGCAATCTATCAACCTTCTAATAGACCGTAGGAAACATGGTTTTGAAAAACTTTTTGCACTTTAAAGTTATCCCACTGAAATACTGACTCTGACGCTGACTTTTTGTGCATAAAAGTAAAGGTATTCTACTCAATAGGCCTACAATTTATGTTAAGCTTATTAATGTTTTTATATTTATGTTACATTGATGTTGTAAATATATTTTACTTTTTCTTCTGCTTTAATACATTTTCTACTGTACATCATATACATTGCGGGTTTTCAGCGAGCCGGGGTAGCACCCCTAAAAACATTGCCATTGTGTGCTGGCAGATCACTCAAACTGACAGCGATTACCAACAGAAGCCTGGGTGATTAGAGCCTGAGGGTTCATGTCGGGTTTATTTCTCAATAATGACACACTCCCCATTGATGGTCCCGCTTATTACACGGCTACTTAATGAAGAAATGACTGCATTGATTCAAAAGTAACAACAAAACGAAGGATTTCATTGCTTACGGTAATGAAAGTATAAAATGTATGTCAGGTGTGTCCAGTGCAACGTGTTTCCAATCATGAAACAACGGGAAGTGTTCATAAAATATATTTCATTTTTTATTACTCTCTATTTCTCACTTCAAAGAACAACGTATAGCGGCTGCCATGTTGGATATGGCACAAAATCAAGCAGCTGAGCCAGACGGCACAACTCTCTGTCTACCGAGCAATCTTCATTCCTACTCTCACACCTATGGTCATGAAGTGTGGGTAATGAACGAAAGAATAAGGTCGTGCATGCAAGCGGGCAAAATTAGTTTTCTCAGACGGGTGGCCCCTTAGAGATAGGGTGAGAAGTTCAGACACACAAGGGATACTTAGTAGAGTCGGTCGCTGCTTCTTCGCTTGGAACGGACCCAGCTTAGGTGGTTCGGGCATTTTGGTTAGGATGCCTCTCGAGCATCGCTAGGGAGGTCCTTGATGCACATTGCACACCTCACTGGATAGGAAGGAGAACCCCGGGCAGACCAAGGATGAGCTGGAGGAACAGACTACGGATAAGCGGTTGAAGATGGATGGATGGATGGATGGATGGATGGATGGATGGATGGATGGATAAAATCAAGCTGCACTCATACTCTGAGTCTTTGATTGGACAGCGTTCAACGTTCTTTACACAAAAATATAGCTAGGCGGGAAATTGATGTGATAGTTCAGTTGGTGATGAAAGCATGAAATTCGGCACAGATGACCTTCATATGACCCTAATTGATAATCAACCTCGGGCCATGCAGAATTCCACCATTTTTCAAGATGGCCGCCAGTTTGCAATTGGACCTATACGTTTTGGACTATATCACTTTGCTAGGGCTGTAAATATTTGATTTCACCATCATTTTGATATAAGAGAAGATCAAAATAACTTTAGGTTTCAATATGGCGGCATGTTTTCCAATATGGCTGCCAATAAACTGCATAAATGTACATCTGCTCATGGTTAATGCACAGTTGGTGATACAAACATGACATTTGGCACAAATCACCTTTATGACACCCTAATTCATAATCAACCTTGGGCCATGCAGAATTCCTAAATTTGTCAAGATGGCCGCCAGTTTTAAAAATGGCTGCAACTGGACCTATATTTTGGACTATAGCACTTTGCTGAGGCTGAATCTTTGATTTTCACCTAAGGGAATATGTCCTGGAGTTATTTCTACCAAGTAAGATACAAAATAACATTAAATTCCAATATGGTGGCATGTTTTCCAATATGGCTGCCGATAAATTGCATAACTGTACATCTGCTCATGGTTAATCCACAGTTGGTGATACAAGTATGACATTTGGCACAGATCACCTTTATACCACCCTAATTGGTAATCAACCTCGGGCCACGCATAATTCCTCCATTTTACAAGATGGTCGCCAGTTTTCGCCAGTTGAAATGGCTTCAACTGGGCCTACGTTTTTTACTATATCCTTTTGCTGGGGCTGTATTTTTTAATTTCCCCCTCATTTTGATATAAGAGAACATGTTCTGGAGGTATTTCTACCAAGTAAGATCAGAAATAACATTAGGTTCCAATATGGTGTCATGTTTTCCAGTATTGCTGCCGATAAATGATTATGGTTAATCCACATGATTTTATAACATGAGCTCCAACACCACATGTGCTTAAATAATAATTGTATTAATAATTACCATACACAGAATCCATTTAGGTTTTCAATGACCTAGGTTCAAATAGCGTGGCATATTTTGAAATATGGTCACCATCACCATACTCAAACTTAGATCCTATAAAGCTTGGTGAAGGTTTTTGGCACATCTTTGCAGCTTGGTATGCAGTTATGGCTTTGTGCAGATTCTTAGTTTTGTCTGTCTTGTTACAGGTCATTCAAAAGCTACCAAATCACTTTTCTGTTCTGATATTAACTTCCTTTTTCTTTCCAATTTTGATGTTTTTAACTTATGTTAACATGAGTCATGGTATGTAGCTTTGTTCAAGTGTCAACTGAATTCCATCATCAAGTTGCTTGGGGTAAAAAATAATTGGCATGCAATTAATTTTGTAAAAACAACTTTGTTAGTTCAATCACTGTGTTTTGTTATGGCCACGTTGCGTCGTGTCAGGGCTTCGGAGGCAGCCAATCATGACTAGGTTGCTACTACGCGATTTGCTACACAAGTGGTTCAGACTCTCATAGCTTAGGCGGCATTTCAGAGTATGTGGTCAGACTCCCATTGGCTTTAATAGGGGCAGCCAATCATGACTAGGTCACTAAAATAAAATGAGCTGTTGTATGCCAGGTTTCCACCTGGCAAAAAATACACTTTACAATAATGATGGGCTTTACAACTGGGCTGGGCTCAGTAACATCACTATCCTACCCCCAGTCCGATCATTCATCCAATGCTATGTAATTCCTATATGATCTGTACACCTTCCGAAAGACTAAAGCCCTGTCTTCCTTGGCTCGGCTCTCCCACGCTGGCACATCCTGTCAATTCAGGTGTGGCTGTTTAACTTTAATTTGGGGCAAGCTAAACAGCATTTAGGAAACTAGAAAATGTATTAGCATTGAACCCCATGCTGAGTATCACAGCTATAGTGTCAACCAGTGTGCCCTGGTACTGCAATAACACAATAAAAACTTGTCAATTGGGCTTTGGGCTTTTGAAAACCTGTCAGGCATCTTCCCAAATTGAGGAATTCTGCATGGCACAAGGTTGATTACCAATTAGGGTGGTATAAAGATGATCTGTGCCATATTTCATGCTTGTATCCGGTCTGTGTATTATCCATGAGCAGATTACATTCATGCAATTTATCGGCAGCCATATTGTAAAACATGCCACCATATTGGAACCTAATGTTATTTCTGATCTTACTTTGTAGAAATACCTCCAGAACATATTCTCTTATATCAAAATGAGGGGGGAAAAAAATTACAGTCTCAGCAAAAGGATATAGTCCAAAACGTAGGCCCAGTTGAAGCCATTTCAACTGGTGAAACCTGGTGGCCATCTTGAAAAATTGAGGAATTATGCATGGCCCGAGGTTGATTACCAATTAGGGTGGTATAAAGGTGATCTGTGCCAAATGTTATGCTTGTATCACCAACTGTGGATTAACCATGAGCCATGAACCATGAGTAGTACAGTTATGCATTTTATCGGCAGCCATATTGGAAAACATGCCACCATATTGGAACTTAATGTAATTTTGTTATCTTACCTGGTAGAAATACCTCCAGAACATATTCTCCTATATCAAAATTAGGGGGAGATCAAAGATTCAGCCCCAGCAAAGTGATATTATCCAAAACGTAGGTCCAGTTGCAGCGATTTAGAAAACTGGCGGCCATCTTGAAAAATGTAGGAATTCTGCATTGCCCAAGGTTGATTATGAATTAGGGTGTCATAAAGGTGATCTGTGCCAAATGTCATGTTTGTATCACCAACTGTGCATTAACCATGAGCAGATGTACATTTATACAGTTTATTGGCAGCCATATTGGAAAACATGCCGCCATATTGGAACCTAATGTTACTTTTTATATCGTACTTGGTAGAAATACCTCCAGAACATATTCTCTTACATCAAAATGAGGGGAAATAAAATATTTACAGCCCCAGCAAAGTCATATAGTCCAAAAACGTATGTACAGTTTTTTTAAAAACTGGCGGGCCACCTTGAAAAAATTGGAATTCTGCGTGGCCGGAGGTTGATTATCGATTAGGGTCATATGAAGGTCATCTGTGCCAAATTTCATGCTTTCATCACCAACTGAACTATCATGTATTGAAAACAGCTATTTCCCGCCTAGCTAATAAGCCAAAAGACGCTTATAATAGTTGAGGGTGTGTTCTAGGAAGGTAGGTATAGTTACTATGCTGAGTGCGTGTTGAAGTGTTGAAGCAGTCAGTCATTCAGTCATAATACATTGCTGGTCATGCCTCGTGCAGCTCACATAATGACACTGGAGTCAAACAAAGACATCCCGGCCTCACACTAATAGCAATGGCTCTGTGACAGCCTCCCTTTCAGCACGCCACGCACACGCACACACACGTGGCTGAAGAGTGATTGTTATGAAGAGTGGTCGCACAATTCCGAGCTCCGTGCTGAAGCAACGAAAACATCTAAACATTCTGAGGAGCTTCTATAACTATACCTATACATTTTTATTCCGGAAATGTTGTATTTTTACTCAAGTGCATTCTGAATACCATGACATTGTGCTATGGATAGGCCTACTTTTACTTAGGTAACAAATGTGAGTACTTATTCCATTACTGGGTATTGATACTTTTACAAGTATGTACATGACACGTCGCATGGCGGTAGGTACTTTGATTTGGGGATTAGTAGACTTCTCTTGTACATACAGAGGTCCTAATTAGCTTGATCAAACAGAAGGGGGTCGTGTGTGTGTGTGTGTGTGTGTGTGTGTGTGTGCGCGTGTGCATGCGTGCACATGTTATCTCTAATAGCGTCATGCGGTTGAGCCTCTCTCTCTCTCTCTCTCTCTAAATGTTTATCTCACAATTTTTGTAACCCATTTTTTTCACCCAGTGTCAATTTGAGTGGAGGGAGGTTGTTCTTATAGCTACAGATAGCTACATGAGAGTTGGAAAATGTCTCTGCCTGTGTGTGTGTGTGTGTGTGTGTGTGTGTGTGTGTGTGTGTGTGTGTGTGTGTGTGTGTGTGTGTGTGTGTGTGCGTGTGCAGGGCCTTTATGTGGCACACCAATGAATTGTGTGACCTATGGTTGAAGAAACATAGGCCAAAACCTATAAAGTTATATAGCCTACGGGCTATATAACTTTAGCGTGTTAGCTTGCTATAGCTGTTGGCTGGAGGGAGTTATTGGAGTTCAGAGTTTGCCTAAGAAAGTAATGCATGCGGATAAAAAACAATATTTATTAAAGGACCACTTAACCCATTTACATCTTCATATAATTGGTCCTCCTCACTAATATGGTACAATTTGTTTCTACTCATAGGAGGGCGGTGGACACTTCGGAAACCTGCCCACCAGCAAAATCATCGTTAGACAGGTTAGGCTTCTTTTTTCTATTTCAACTTTTTTGTTTTGTTTTGTTAATTGTTAATTTGTTAATTTGTTAATTGTGTGTGCGTATGCGTGCGTGCGTGTGTGGGTGTGTTTGCGTGTGTGTGGGTGTGTGTGTGTGTATGCGTGTGCGTGTGTGCATGCTATTCCTCACTCTCAGTATCTCAAAGGGTTCTCAGGACTCTCATTTATTTATAAATAATATAAATAATATAATAAATATGAAATTATAATTATCATAATTAAAAGATGTCTCGGCTGACTCTCTCTCTCTCTCTCTCTCTGTGTGTGTCTGTCTGTCTCTCTGGAGTCTTCCTCTGAAAGCATGACGCTATTTTTCGTTGTGAGAGACAGCCAGCGTGCAACTAAATTTGCCATCATTTTTATTCTCATCATTGCAGAGGAGGAGGCATAGGGTGTGTGTGTGTGCGTGCGTGCAGCAGAGGAGGAGGCATAGGGTGTGTGTGTGTGCGTGCGTGCAGCAGAGGAGGAGGCATAGGGTGTGTGTGCGTGTGTGTGTGTGTGTGTGTGTGTGTGCGTGCAACAGAGATGGCTTTAAATTATATTAAACATTCAATTTTCAAGAGGTTTTAGTCACAGCAGACGTCAGTGCTGTCAGGTGGAAACCTCAAATGTCAAAAACCGTTGTATGGCACAGTAGTCTTATAGCCTACATATAGACAGGTGCAATTATGGTTTGACCCTAGAAAAATTGCAACAGAAGGTTTCTCAACTGTTTTGTGTAGTATTAGGTGTCCTTAATAACATACTAAAAGTTTACCAAAGTTTGACCATGCGAAAGGTGTCATTTTCAAGATGGCCGCCGCCAGTTCTTAAAAGACCATTACTCATCCATTATTCATCCTAGACAAGTAATTTTGGTGTCTAACCCTATGTTTTAGTTATGTAGGAATCCAATTAGCTTATATAAATTAGAGTTATGATTATAATAACTAGTGTATTTGAAAAAGTGGTTATAAGGTGGTTATAAGTGGTTTTAAAGGTATTTATGTTCAAAATGAACGCTTTCCAATATAAATTTACATTTATCCTTTTTCCACGTGCCATAATGCCCATCATTGGTGATTTGTTGGCTCTAAATTCTGAACCAGATGAGCTATAAATACAAACTCATGGTTTCTAACCACGAGAGATATATACTGTAAATATTTTAGCCATAATTTCCCTCTATTAAGTATTATTGTTCTGGGGTGTTTCTTTGCAGAAAGACATCCCTCTGGCTGTATTTTGGTTTTGTTCTACTGTTTCTGTTGGCATTTCCTCTGTTTATGTTGACAATCATCCCTGGCAGGGACGTGCATCGCCAAGCCGGACATCCCTTCACTGAGTATGGATGGTCTCTCAGTGATGGTCCCCTGTCCATCTAGAGCCAGCCTGGCCTATGCCAGAAAATCTGTTCATGTGCCAGGGACTGGAGACAAGATGCAGCAGGAGCTTCACTCCATTCCTGACTGGGGATGCATCACCATTATCTTGGACTCTGGCTGGCATCCTGTCATGAAAGGACGCGATGAGAGAGATCAATGTCCCTGGACAGCCAAACTTGCCAGGGATCTGCCACAGGCCCTCACGATTGACTGTGTGAAAGGCCTTGGTGAGGTCGACAAACACCATATAGAGACCCTTCTGCTCTCTGCACTTTTCTTGCAGCTGGCAAATGGAAAAGATCATGTTACAGGTACCTCTGCCTCCGTGGAAACCACATTGGGATCCAGGGATAACATTCTCAGCATGGCTGATTAGCCGGTTGAGGATGATTCTTGCTAAGATCTTTACTGTGATGTTCAGGACTCTGGAGGGCTATACCATGATGGTTATCGCAGTATGCCCTGTCCCCTTTCCTCTTGTAAACATGCACTATGGATGCGTCCTTGAAGTCTGGAGGGACTTCCCCCTATCCAGATTACCTGGTACAGGTGCCATGCCTCCATTCTTGTAGATGTCTGCAGGCAACCCATCACCTCCTGGTGCCTTTCCAGAAGTGGGTTGTTGGAGTGCTTTCACTGTCTCTGCACTGGTGGGGGGGTCAGCCAGATCAGCTTTGATTGGCAGCTGGGGTATCGTGGCAATATCCTCTTCGGAAATTGAGGACTCTCTGTTTAAGACCTCACTGAAGTGCTCTTCCCAGTGTGCTAGGATGTCACTCTTGTCAGTGAGCAGGACACTTGTCAGAGGAGCGGACTGGAGTTGAGCCAGTGGTTTTGGGCCCATAAAGAGCACACAGAATGATGCATGCATCTGAGACATTCCCAGTCAGGAATGGAGTTAAGCTCCTGCTGCATCTTGTCTCCAGTCCCTGGCACATGAACAGATTTTCTGGCAGCCTTTGATACAGCTACATGATATTGTCTTGTTCATTGACATAGGCCAGGCTGGCTCTGTAGATGGACAGGGGACTGCATTCCCGTCACTGAGAGACCATCCATACTCAGCGATGCACGATCCTGCCAGGGATGATTGTCAACATAAACAGAGGAAATTCCAACAAACAGTAGAACAAAACCAAAATACAGCCAGAGGGATGTCTTTCTGCAAAGAAACACCCCAGAACAATAATATCTTTCGTGGTTAGAAACCATGAGTTTGTATTTATAGCTCATCTGGTTCAGAAGCCAAACCTATTTTCTGGGTGCTAGTATTGTGGTGGCCATATTGGATATCATGGAAACTTCCAATACAAACCATTATGGTATTCATATCATTGATCAACCTGTGAAGTTTCGTGGAAATATCCCTCAGTTAAAAATGTTGCCCTATTCACCCGCATTATAGGCTAATGGGGGCTAATATTGTTGTGGCCATATTGCATTTCCAGCAAAGAAATTGACCGGTGTGTCCATATAGGTTGTGATTCTATTGGGTCATAGATATTTCTGGTGGTCAACCTTTGATGTTATGGCAAATGCAGGTATCCAAAAAGGGGTGGTTTGCCCCCCTGGGTAATAGGATCTGACAGGAAATGTAATGTCTCTTTTCTTTTTCATGTTTGCAGCCATTTTGACAATATGCAAGATCAAGAAAATATGTTCCTTCTGTGCCATGAATCTTAGCCAATGGATTAATATTGCTTGTGTTTGCCAAAACAGTCAACAGTCATGGTAGAAATCATGGTAAAGCACTATTTCGGGTAGCCACTATCTTGTAAATATGCACAATAAGGGTCCAGACACACCCAATAATAAAAATAGGTATTCCATTGAGTCTCTCATGGTCAGAAACCATGAAATAGAACGGTGTAGTATGAAAAAAGCAAAAAAAAAATAGGGGTTAGCCGTACTGAGCCTTCACGTGGCGGCCCTGTTTTGACTAATTTCACAGTACCACACAGTAATAATGCATTTATTCCTTAAGTAAATTGTTGAAAGCTTCAACATAATTTGAATTACAAGTAAAATCACCAATGATGGGCATTATGGCACGTGGAAAAAGGATAAATGTAAATTTATATTGGAAAGTGTTCATTTTGAACCTTTAAAACCACTTATAACCACCTTATAACCACTTTTTCAAATACACTAGTTATTATAATCATAACTCTAATTTATATAAGCTAATTGGATTCCTACATAACTAAAACATAGGGTTAGACACCAAAATTACTTGTCTAGGATGAATAATGGATGAGTAATGGTCTTTTAAGAACTGGCGGCGGCCATCTTGAAAATGACACCTTTCGCATGGTCAAACTTTGGTAAACTTTTAGTATGTTATTAAGGACACCTAATACTACACAAAACAGTTGAGAAACCTTCTGTTGCAATTTTTCTAGGGTAAGGTGCATTTTTTTCATATATGCCCTCACCTAATACTGTATACACGGCTTGGCTGAAAGCACAATTCTGTTTGTTCAATCACAACATGTTTATTTCTACAGGTAGATAGCAGACAGTTAGCTACAAAGAACTGACCGTTGCTATGAATGAACTTGGATCATAGCACTGTGCACACCGCAGCACTTCTATTTTCAGTTTTGAGGTTAGTTTTAGGCATAGTTTTACTGAGGTCAAGGTTAGGATTAAGGTTAGGATAGGCACAATTTATGTGAGTTTAAGGTTAGGATTACAGTTAGGTTTAGGCATAGTTTTAGTGAGGTCAAGGTTAGAAATTAATGTTTTTTTAGTTTTACTGGGGTTAATATTAGGATTAAGGTTAGCCTTAGGCAACGTTTCTGTGATGTTAAGGTTAGGTTCCAGGTTTGGTACAGGCATAGTTTTAGTGAGTTTAGGGTTAGGGATAGGCTCATAAGGAGTCCCCTTGTATTTTGCCGTATCCAGTTCCACGGTATCCAACATGGCAATTTGTACACTACATAATGAGAAGTCAACAATGCAGTAACAAAATATTCATAGTTGATCAACACTTCTTGTTGTCTCCATGTTGCGTGGGATGCACCTGCATGGATTATGGACCATACGTTTGTTGTCATTTTGTGTCAAATGAATACATTACTACATGCCCCTTCATCAAAAGGATATTTCATTTCAAACACATTTTTGGGGTCATAGTTATTTTTTAGGGTGGTCCGCACCCTAATTAATACATTTGGGGGTCCTTGACATGACAATGTCAGAAGGGCAGCTTGTAATGTAAGCCCAGTAAGAGAATACCAGCAATCATTTCAAAGTCGATGGACAATACCTTACAGTACATGCAGTACAGCACGGTACAGTACAGTACAGTGAAAGGGATATTTTGTTTTGTGTTCCACTTTAGTTGGGGGAAAGCTGAGACCAACCTACAACAATAATAATTATGTCCATTGACATTGAAATATCGTCTCTGTCGGGTGGAAACCTTGAGTCATGGTTGGCTCTTGGCCATGACAAACATTGGGAGGCAGGAGACGAAGCAACAGTGTAAGAACTGTGTTCATTATAAAATAGGCCTAGACATTATAACTTAAAGAACTGGAGGACAACATAATCAGGCAACGGATCCTATGAGGTGTGGAGTCAGTAATCAGTGGTGTGGTGGTGATGGATGTGTGGAAGTGGAGGCACATACAGCAGGTCTGCCTTCTCTGGATCTCTCAGTGTGAATGGCAGGGACATTGCTTGTATAGCTCACTGGAGGCACCGGGCGCAGGTGCTCTCCAATGAGCAATCAAGATGGAGTGCCCCACCCAGGCTCACCTATAGGGAGACAATTAGGCAGGTGCTCCCTAACCACTACACATACTGTGGCCCTCATTTATCAACTCGGCGTACGCCAACATATGGGTGCACGCCGAAATTACCGCAATTGTCGGCATTTACCATTTCCGCCAAAGCTTGAAATTGAACTTGTGCCAGGACAAAAATCACGTCTGGTCGGGAGCTGTCGTACGCTTTGTCCTCACCTGTTTTTCTGTCGTAGAACAGCGGAGCAGCATTGTTTGACCAGCTGAGAGGCTGTCACAGGCATCTAAACATATGTATTCACTCCTAAATTGTTTATATAAAACTGTATAGGTATGTATATGGGCTAAATGTAAAAAAAAGAAAGAGTAAAGGAATACAACAACGATGTGTCTTTGTGTCATATGAAATTAGTAGGAGATTTCCAACTTTACAAGCAATTACAATCGCGCAATTAAAAACAATGTTGCAAGTAAGATGCTTAAACCATTTAAACAGTGTTTTGCATGAGCGCATACATGCGAGGATTTGGGCTGTCTGTGCTGAAATATTTCCATGACGGGACGTTGGAGAGTACTATAGTGCAGTGCTACTGCTGCGGAGAGTCCCAACGTGGGTAGCCTAATCTACAGCAGGCCGATGTCTTTCTGGAGTATGTGCAATCTCCTCCTCGTTTAATAAACCTGACGCGTCGCTCGAATGCCAAATGTACCGTGCCAGCGCAAGTGGGAACCGCATCGGAGATACAGTAGGTAGGCTACCCAGCCAGCCCACCACCACCACCACAACCAGTGCCAGCCACATGAGGCTACGGTTTTGGCTGCACATTCATATAGACACTTGACAGCCCAGCCACTGCAGCGACTAGCGACTGCGAGGCAATCTAAATAGAATGTCGAATGTGCGGTGCATGGTCAGTTGGTCACGGTGTCACCGACGGACCACAGTGATAGAGAGACACAGACAGACAGGACAGGAGGAGCACCTATGCAAAACAGCAGCGTGTGTGTGCCTATTTGTTATTTAATTCATGGTTCACAGGTTCAGGTTTTCGTTCACTAATATATCTTGTTGTATATTAAATTAAAAAGACTTATAAGACTTAATAATTTAATATACAACTAACAACAACACACAGTGACAGTTGCTTGCAAATTGCGATATGTGCGTGCGTGCGTGCGGGGTGAGGCGGGCAGCAAGGGAAGCGAAGCGAGAGGAGAAACAGACAGGGTAGGCCTACAGCTTTATTTAATTCATGCAGGTTTATTTATGTGTGTGTGTATGAGAGAGGGGGCAGCAAGGCAAGCGAGGGAAACTTTTTTTCCCCTGTAACCATGGTTTCCAGGTCGTATTGCAGTTGTTCATGTCGCAAAAACGAGGGCGAGGCTTGATTTCATAGGGCGTGCCAGATAGATTTCAGCCGTCACATTTATTAACGTCGGAACGAAATTAAGGAAGGATCAGCTGTTTGCGATCACTTTATAAATGCCGTGGCGACGTGGGTGTACTACGAAACCTACACTCGAATTTGGGGCAGATTTTACACTCAATTGATAAATGAGGGCCTGTGTGTCTACATGTGTGGGGCATCACACAAACTAGGGGTTTAACAGCGATACGATATGTAATCACAATACATGTTTGACGATACAATACATGGACGATATTGGTTCATTATGGCGATACGATACGATTCAATGATTTGAAATCGATACAGTAACTATTTAGCAAATACATTAAATGTATGAAACTTGTGGATAGTGCAGGTTTTTTAAGGAAATAATGTATTAGATGTATCTATCGCAAGAGCACTAAACACAGGTGATTTTCACCTGGACTATTAAATATATATTTTTTGTAATTTTCATAATGATGAAATATTAAAGAAGAGTAGCTCAAGTTGCCATGAATTGCTGTACTTCAATATATTTTGATGAGGATTTTTTTATGGAATATTTTACATTGGGTAAAATATACTTGTGTTTAGTGATGGTGTAACAAAAAATATGTTCAGTGTTCAGGGTTATGGATATAAATAAGTAAACACAGTGATTCTCTGGCAAATAGATGGACTTGCATTTGAACACATGGATATACCCACACCTTGACATGAACACAGAGAATACACACATTTTTTGATAGACCAATTGTAGCTATATGGAATGGGAAAGTAATTAAACCCATTTTTTTTTTTTTATTCTTAAAATTGCTAAATACAACCCAAATACTTAGTATTGATTAAATTGATTATTTACATTGCAAAATGATTCGATACCGATTATTTACATTGCAAAAATATATGATAGTGAAGTCAAACGATTAAATATTTGCTGTTTACATATCGATATACTTCCACACACTTACAAAAATTAAATAAAATGGATATTTCGATACAGGTTAGTATATCGTTACACCCCTATCCCAAACCTTTACTTCCCCATGTATCCATTGTAGTTATTATTTAGTCATAAGCTCTTTTTTTCCCTGCCGTTGACGGAGTTCCGTCAAGTCTAATCCAACGTTTCACCAGCAATGATGGAGATCTCCATCATGTGGTCTTTTCAGTGGTTTATGTTAACCACTGTTATTGTCCAATTTATAAACTTTCAAAAATAGCACAAAACAAATTCTGATCTACGTGTGAGCTTGTAGATCGGCAATTTTTTTCTATATACTTCTGTGTGACACAGCAGTATGACAACGTGGGGCATTTCATGAAAAGATCATGTAAAATGTTGGAGATGCGAGCTTTCTGCCCAACCACAGCAACAATGATGTGAATGCCGGTGGTAAAGATCAGCTCAGGATGCGTTACGTCCCATTTGTCACAGCGATCCATATTCGACGTGACACCGCTCTCCTGTTTCCTGCCGCTGCCCTGCCTTCCCGACAGACGCAGCACTTCCCAAACACTCGGCGGACCATTTTGTATGGGTCGTAATAATGTTTTACTTAAAGAATAAATAATTCAATACATAACTGATAACAATTACATCTAATAACAATAATAATAATAATAAATTCCATTCTGAAAAAAGGCTTATAAACACTGAATTTAATAAAGCAATGCCTCTTTATTCCAAAACTATATGCACCATTATTGAAATGTTGGCCCATATCCACAAGATAAACGGCTTGAACGCAATATCTTTATTTAAAAATGTTCCAACTTGTTGACTATTTTGAAGGTTTCCCCAGAAAACACTGATAGAATCTGCAGCCTTCATCAACACAAAAGGCTTTTTCAGGCTTTTTGTATTTATTTTTCAACATAATTATTTTAAAATAAAATATTTGCTAAAACCGATTATCTTGATATCGATTCGATACCGATATTGAATCGTCCATCCCTACCTTTACTTAAATTGTACTTACTCAGCCACTGCTAGCATGTATACATACCTTAGGTGTCCCTTATCTGTTTCCCTGTCTTTAATTAGTCTCCCTTTGCGTCCCGTGTTTCCACCATGAATCTATATTGTTTAACTAACGTTATACTCTCTTCTCGTCGTGCACTTGTGAAGCAGCAACATTTAAATCCAGTTGTCCAGGTAATTGGACCGGCGGAGGAGACAAGAGGAGCAAAGAAAAAAAAATCCTTCATTATTTCACAGATAGCAAGATAAATGTGCTCACATTGAAAAGCTAATGGATTCTGGATAGAATGTCTTCCCAGTTTCCATTTTGTTCTGCAGAACAGAACAGAGCAGAGATTAGAGTGTCCGGACGTTATGCAAGTGCAGGGTGATGGGGAAATATTAATATTTATCCACCATGTAATGAAAGGATAGGGACGACCAAGGTATGATTTGATATTGGGGGGAGGGACCCTTGCCTCTGCTTTTCATGACCCATGCCTCTGCTTTTCATTCCTATGCATATTGCATATAGTCTTTATTGTCTCGACCAGGCCGAAGGCATGGGGAGAGTATGTTTTGCACTCCGTCCGTGTGTGCGAGTGAGTCCGTGTGTCCGTCCGCCTGTCTTTTACCAGCTAATCTCCGGCACCGTTAATTAACCTGGTCAATGCCAAATTTTGCACACACACTCCCTGGATGCCAACAATGAACCTCTGCCCCAAATTTATAGCGCCACCAGGAGGCCAACCTTTGTAAAACACATTTTTTTATATTACTCCTCCAGATTCTGTCCAAAAATCCCGCAATCGTTACACAGTATCTCTATAGTCATGTGTCCGATATTTCATATTCCATCCTAATGGGCTAATAATGGCTTTCAAAGTTTGCAGGATTGGTCCGTTTTGAACAAAACGCCTCAAATCATGAACGCAGCGTGCAATTTACGTGAAATCTTTCACTGACTTCCCTACTAGACTGAGGAATATATCCCATCCTTTTCACATTGGCCTGTTAAAGCGCTACCAACAGGTGGATTTTTGCAAAACACATTTTTGGAACAAAATGCCTCAAATCATCCAAATGCCATCCAAGGCGTAAGAAGAAATGGCACCCTTTTCACATTGGCCTATTATAGCACAACCAGGAGGCCCCACCTGGCCTGGTGGAGACCTGTGCCCAGAGGGGCACTTTATCTTGTCTTATTTCCTTGGCCCCTCTTATCGCTGCTTGCAGCTATTTATTTATTTTACAAATTTCTTCACGTATAAAGTGACAATTTTGTTCCGCATGAGTCAAGGCACACGTGTAAACAAGTTCCATGCCAACAAGGCATGAGTTATGCCTGTTCAAATTGCTCGTTATCGCTGCTCTCCACTCGCATGAATGGAAATGCGATTTCAAGGGGGAGTGGTTAACCAGGCTACGAAATTCTTTGATGTCGCTTCCTTGACATTGTCAAAAGTGGATGAGCAAATCATATACCGTAATTGACTCATTGGGAGATTTAAGGTCAGAGGTCCTTTGACAAAATAGTGTG
Source organism: Electrona antarctica (assembly GCF_951216825.1). Taxonomy (NCBI): domain Eukaryota; kingdom Metazoa; phylum Chordata; class Actinopteri; order Myctophiformes; family Myctophidae; genus Electrona; species Electrona antarctica. Next base: position 29,854,335 of record NC_136806.1, on the reverse strand, counting down.
AGCTTCAGTTCTTAAGCTCACGACCCTTTCATGGAAAACGAAGCACAGAACTGCCAAACTGCAAAAAATGGCGGAATCCGTATGAAAACTAATGGGTTTACGCCCTTCAGGCTTGTCCCCTAATTAACCCATTGCAACTGGGAAAGCATCTACTGTGTCATTTTAGATTTAAAATCTTGAAAGTGTTTGAGAAATGTAGAATAATTTAGATATTTAAGAACATAAATCTTCTCTTCTGGGTGTCCCCCGGCCCACGCCTTTGTGAACTTGCAGACGGGCAAAGATCTTAGGAGAGGGAAACAAGGTGTGGCCCTGCTATAAAGCCCTGTGGGTTCCTGCTTCCTGGACAACTAAGGCCTGACTCACACCTTTACAACAGATTGATGTATAGCTGGTGCATGAGACTTGTTTACTGATGCAAGCTCGCAATGCATTTCCAATGGGAGTCACATGGCAACAACATTGTTGTTGTATGAGGGGGAGGGGGGCAGTCGAAACACAGCCGAAAGCCGTACAACACAAATGTTGTGTCAAACCATGTGACTTCCATTGGAAATGCATTGGGGCAAGATGTAAAGAAACCCTTTGTTTATATCTAGCATCCAACAATGTTGTATGCTAGATCGAAAGGTGTGAGTGAAGCCTACGTGTAGAGGGTTTAAGAATAAGTGGTTAAACAACTATCATGATGTGTGGAGTGAATGGTCTTCTGATCATAGCAACACAACATAAACAGAACTATTGGCAACAATGAGGCCTAAGGTATATGAATATGCCAACATGTTACTCATGCAGGACTTATGGGACAAAATGTCACTAACATTACAGTTGGTTATCTCTCTCTCTCTCTCTCTCTCTCTCTCTCTCTCTCTCTCTCTCATGCACGCAAGCAAGCACTGTTTCTGGTATATGAGCTGACATGAAATAATAAGCTCAGGCATAATGTTGCAGGGAGGCAGGTCATTAGTGAGAAATAAACCCTGACAGAGTGATTAGACCCCCATGTGAAGCGCTGCAGTCTTTATCACCCTGAATCAATTATGATATAAAATGTATATTAAGAAAAATACATTCTGGGTCATCATTAATTGGTGGGCATGGATTTATTTACTTATTTATTGGCCAGGATCATAGTGCATCATATTATCCTAGTTGTGATAGGCCTACTTCATCCACTTAAAACCCTCCTCGCCCAGAATAGACAATTTACAAGCTCTCTCTCTCACGCACGTGTGTACGTGTGTGTGTGTGTGTGTGTGTGTGTGTGTGTGTGTGTGTGTGTGTGTGTGCAAAAATGCAAATGATATGCATATTCTAGCTTTCTTCACAAATGTGTTCATAAAGGTGTATACTATTACCTATTAATTTCTTCCAACCCAACTCCCTTGGAAACTTTGTGACAGCTGCTCAAAGTTGGAGTACCATTAACAACCAAAGGCAAATCAAATGTCATTATGCTTTAAGTAGCATGTGACGGGTCAAACTAGAGGGTTTTCATGATACTGAATCCATTGCAAGCATTCGATTTGCATGGAAAACACTCCTTGGGATAAAAACGGCCATAGCCGAGGTCATCACAAATGTGAAGAGGTCATCACATTTGGGCAATGACCAAATTTAGCCCATGGAGTGTTTTTTGTGCAAAACGAATGCTTGGAATGGATTCAGAATCATGATACCCCCCTAGTTTGACACGTCACATGCTACTTAAAGCAGAATGAAATTACATATCATGTTGGAGGTCCTTGACATGAAAACGGTTTGAGAACTACTGATTTAGAAGGCATTTGTAGAATCGGCCTCAGGTCTTAATGGGTTAACGTGGCTAATATTTATGGCAAGCTCTCTGCTAGCACGTTCTTCCACTGGAAGGGACGTACAAAACACTATCTGAGAACCTGATGGTGCTGTTTGTCCTCTCTAGTGGACATTATCCTCTGTAGTGGATAATCCTTTAGCTCTGTAGTGGACATTATTTTATTGCTACTCATTTCAGAATAAAAAAAACAAACATTTTGTTGTCATTTGAATAGGACATTGTGTATTCTCTGATGACACCAAATGCAATGCTACATGCATGGCTGATTATTGTCTCCACCAGGCCGAAGGCATGGGGAGAGAGTATGTTTTGCACTCCGTCCGTGTGTGTGTCCGTCCGTCCGTCCTTCCGTCCGTCCGTTATCAGCTAATCTCTGGCACCGTTGGCCCGATCCATGCCAAACTTTGCACACACACTCCCTGGATGCCAACGACGAACCTCTGCCCCAAATATTCCTCAACGGCCTGTTATAGCGCCACCATGAGGCCGATTTAGGCAAAAAACATTTATGTAGATTACTCGTACACATTTTATCCATACATCACACAATTCGTTATACACTATCTCCATAGTCATGTGATCAACACGGAGCGGCACCATTTCCCATCTTCCATCCTGATTGGCTAAGATTGGCTTCCAAAGCTCACACGATTGGTCCGTTTCGAACAAAATGCCACAAATCACAAACACAGTGTGCAATTTCCGTGAAATTATACACGCACATTTCCACTAGGCCGAGGACGACATGCCACAATTCTTTTCCCCAAATCAGCCTCACGGTGGCGCTATAACAGGCCAATTCCTGTTTTAGCTATAACTGCATCGATCTGTATACAACTTATGTATGCGCACTCCCTAGAGGCCATGGAAAAACATTGTCCCTGCATCGCTCCACATCTGCCGGTCATAGCGCCACCATGAGGCCAATTTCTGCAAAACACATTGCTTATGTTAGTCGCACAGATTTCATCCAAATCTCACGCAAATCGGTCCACATGATCTCTGTAGTCATGTGATCAAGACGAGTCTGTTGGATTTCTCCGATTCTACACTGATTGGCTAAGATTGCCTTCCAAAGTTTTCAGGAGTGGCCCGTTTCGTTCAAAATGCTGCACATGTCCTGCTCATCCAGAATTCTATCCTCAAAGATGCTATGAGTGATCTGGCTCTGCATTTCCTCAACAAAATGAAGAAAATTGTTGCAAAAAACTAAAACAAAAAAACATGTTTATATTATACTCCTAAACATTTTGCCAAACATCTCACACAGTCCTATCCTCCTGGTGGAGACCTGTGCCCAGAAGGGCACTTTTTCTAGTCTCATCATGTTTTGTTTTGATTTGTTTTGTTCTCGACCTTAAACTGAGTGCCCTGCAACCCAACAAGGTCACTCTCTCTCTCTAGGTCGTCCTCAGACAAGCCCTCCATCATCGCTTCCAGTCATCCCGGTTCTCCATACATCTGGCCAGTTTGTTGGTACATTGCGCTCCTGCATCACTCTTGAGTACATCCACGTATGTTAGCGTGGGACGTCCTCGTGATCGATGCCCGTGTGTTGGTTCCCAGAGCACCAGTTTTCTGGCTTGCACTTCTTGATGCCTTTGGCAGTGTCCTGCTAGTCTCATTCTCCTGGCTGCTATTTTCTGGCTCGCCCTTGGTATTCCCTCATACAGAGTCTTGTTAGTAACATGTACAGTCTTGCTGATGTTAAGTACTGCACACAGCATTCTGGTGTAGCACCCGGGACCTCTGCAGGGTTGGCTTCAGGGCAGGCGTGGCGATATAGTAGAGGCAGCTGCCTCGGGGCCCGCGAGGGGGAGGGCCCGCACGCCCGGCCGGCCGCTCCGATGCGTGGCAGTAAACTGTATACTCTCTCTCTCTCTCTCTCTCTGGCTCTCTCCCACAAACACACGCTGTTAAGAGTGACCGCGACTAAGACTACAATTCCTGTCAATAATAAGCAGTGTAAAATGTAGTTCCTTGGGAGGTAAAGGGAGACGCTTTATTGTGAAGGACCCTTCACGGCGCAGACAGGAAATAGTGTTTAAACTGGGCTACTTGGTTGCACGTTAGAGTACAGACGGATTTGCTCCGGTCTGTCCGGTGGCTGTATACAGTTGTTAGCCCTGCTCTGCAATCGCCTGATAAAGGTGAGTTTTGATTCTTTCAACAGTCAAAACAAGACGTAAAATTACCACAGGCACTTGCAAAAGAGGGCAAGATAGATGGAGTAAAGGTGGAATACAAACACAACAGCTCCATCCACATGCACTTAGTGGAGGTGAGTGAAGTCGCATGAAAGGAATACCAAGACAACAACAGTAGCCTAATCAGAAATATGGACGGACATGCCCACGTGAACTTTACCACTAGACTATTTAATCAACTTTCCCGAATCCCGAAGCGGTCCCATTCATCACAGCCATGTACAGACGGCAGGCACAACTATATGTGAGTAGCAGCCCTACACCGTCCAGTATTTGATTAGCTCCGTTAGGAATGAATGGTTATGGACATTTTGAAATGTAACGTGATTTTCGATATGCAACCTGTGAGGCTACATTATGTGTATTCATTGCCTCAGGTATGCTGCAACTGAGCCACGTTGAGGGGTGTAGTCCGAAGTGGTATTTACGGTGGGGGGGGGGGGGGGGGGGGGGTAGTAGCAAGGGAGGGGTGGGAGGCCCGGGCTGTCAATCTCGCCTCAGGGCCCGTGGAACACTCTAACTGCCACTGCTTCAGGGTCCAGCATTCACTGACATATAGGAGAACAGACTCCACAGTAACAAGCTAGGTCACTAGCCATGACAATATTCCCTCCAAATGTCTCAGAGACTCAGCCACTCTATAGCTCCAATCATCACCCACATAATAAACCTCTCCATCAAACAGGGACAGGTCCCTCGAGATTTAAAACTTCCCAAAGTAACCCCCCTGCACAAGAAACAAATGAGACCTTGGAAACTACTGCCCTAGCTCTTTCTATTCATTAGCTCTATCTCGGAAGTGATGGAAAAAAAATAGTATGAACAGGTTGAAAAGTATCTTGCCACAAAAAAACCTAATGTATGAGAACATCCCACTCCACTGACACATGCCTACTCTATTTGAGCGACCACATCAAACACAAGGTGGATGCTGGCAAATACTGCAGCATGGCCATGCTGGACCACCAGAAGGCTTTCAACACTATAAACCACTCCATACTGATTAATAAGATAAAAGTTTTGATAGCACAACAAAAACACTTTGAAGACCCTAACAGGATCCCTTGTACAATATTTATTCGACTATGCATGCACCTCTTGGTACAGCACCTTAAAACATTAAGGGCTCCAATTTTGTCGCAGCCTTTAGCCGCTGCCCGAAAATTACGAATATAGGAGGTTTCTCTGTCCCTTAATGGTATTTTTTTGTCCAGCGTCACCCGCTATCTTTTTTGCAGACACCGGTATTTGCGCCTAGAGGTGTGGTCATGGGCGTGTTGGCACGCTTTCCCCTAAATTGCTATTTTGGTCACACACATTTGGGAAAGCGACAGTGGAGTTTAAAACCACCCATACCCGTAAGCCGTGTCAAATTAGTTTGGTAGAGCGGCGCGGGCTGCGCCCCTGCATGGAGATGTCCTTGGAGTAAGACATGCGTCATCTCTCCTTATTCTCTTTGTAATTTTCCTATAATCAGCAGAAGTGAGTGCCTTCCTTGTGTCCATTGTGTATATAATTGTATAGTCAAAGATTATGCGCGATTCCATGCATGCATTTGTTCGTTCAGTTTCATCATCCCATAGCGCAGCAAATAGCGTTTAATCCAATTGACCGACCTTTCCTTTCCGCTTGATACCGTTTCGTAGAGACGGCCTACACGCTTGATCTATATATATACGAATTTCATAGTTTACATATTACTTTGAATTTTTAGAAATGAGCAAGATTTGAGCGAGTTGTGACTAAATGAAAATACAGAGTTCTTGGCTCTGTGCGGGGTGGAGGATAAAAAATAACGAAACGAGGGGGGTGGGGTTGGGGCAGCAACGCAACACTCTTCCATGGGCTATAGAACGTAAGGATATGACGCAATGTAGCACTAACGGGCAACGGATAAGGGATCTATTAAAGGCAATGGAACGTGGACTGGTGATTGGTTGAATATGATTTAATTATTGTAACGCCCAAACCACACCTATGCATAATATAACGGGTAACGGAGGTGTTTAAGGGATTTAGACAGGTAACCAAAATACCAACTTTAGTGGGGGAACACCCTTTCCCCACTCCTAAGTCCCCAAATAGTGGCTTTAGAAAGATGAGACAAAAATGGAGCCCTAAGGCTCCAGACCCAAAACAAACTGGTCAGGCTACTTGGCCTCACTCCCAGAACCCACCTCACCCCTGTCCATTTTAATAGGCTGGAATGGCTTAGGGTTGACAACAGAGCACCTTACAATGGGTCTGGTCTTCAAGATTCGATACACCACCAAGATATACCCATGATGTTACCTGTCCAAATACTTCACACTCACAATACCAGAGGGAGTTCAACAAACCTGAAACCCATGCAGATTCGACTCAAAAAAGGGATTCAATTAATTTCGCTCCTTTGCCACTAAAACGTCAAAGCCCTACCAACAACCATTAAAACATGAATCCCTTAATTGACTCCTTCAAAACCGCTCTCAAAGAGCACCTGTGGATGGCTGCAATTCGAAACTGCCACCAGTAAATAAAGTCTGAGTTCCCCCAACCCCTTTTTCCTTACTGTACATGTTTTTTTTTTTACTTTCTTTATATTTTATTATTATTATTATTTTATAGAAGTGTATATTTGTATGTCTTTAAAGACCTGGTGCAATGGCTATTTCAGTCATTTTATTTTGAAGTTTGAGCCTGAAACGGAAGGCTGTACATTTCTGAACCAATCAGAGCGTCGCATCGCATCCCTTCAGGCAATGGTACACGCGTGACGCATAGAGTTTATTTACAAGTCAGACAATCGGCCAGCTCTACCAGTTTGCTGCTATATGTGGCTCATTTATAATCTATACTGTTTTCAGATACATATTTTAGCATGCTGATTAATTTTAAAACGAGTAATACACTGTCTGGATGTCATCTTGAATGAGATTAAAAACGGAGTAGTTATGTAATCAACAACTAACAACAGCTGTGTTTGGAAGAACGTGCAGCTATGGGAATCAAATAGGTGAATGAAATCAAGCTTAATTTTTATTCATGCAACACTCAACATGTCATCACGCATCACGTTTTCGTTCAAAGGAAGTCATTCAAATGGGCTTTTATGAACTTTTAATATAAAAATCCCAAAGGTGGACATTTTCCCTCTTTTGGCATCGATTGTTAGGTATGCCCAAATGATGACCACGGATGTGGTCTAGAAGTGTGAAAAACATATCACTATACGTCTTGAAATGTTCTGATGAATTGAAAATGGTGGACCCTGTTGTAAACAAATATTTGTGCTTTATCATGGTGTCGTCCTCTTTTCCTTCCACCAGTAGTGGCAAAATTCAACTTGAGAGAAACGTAACGTAACGCACGCACGCACGCACGCACGCACGCACGCACGCACGCACGCACGCACGCACGCACGCACGCACGCACGCACGCACGCACGCACGCACGCACGCACGCACGCACGCACGCACGCACGCACGCACGCACGCACGCACGCACGCACGCACGCACGCACGCACGCACGCACGCACGCACGCACGCACGCACGCACGCACGCACGCACGCACGCACGCACGCACGCACGCACGCACGCACGCACGCACGCACGCACGCACGCACGCACGCACGCACGCACGCACGCACGCACGCACGCACGCACGCACGCACACACACACACACACACACACACACACACACACACACACACACACACACACACACACACACACACACACACACACACACACACACACACACACACACACACACACACACACACACACACACACACACACACACACACACACACACACACACACTATAGATATACAGAGTCGGTGTGGATGGATGGACAGCCATGGTGTGTGTGTCCGTCTCTACAGGTGTGAAATTACAAACACCTGCTCCTCTCACATGGCTGACATGCGGCTACAACACGCTGACTCCAAACTGCTGCTGCCATGCGTGTTCACTCTGGCAGCTACAAAGCAAACAGGCTAGGCGCGCCATTTGAAGATTGTTTATTTGTATAGCACAATTTGAACAAGGGGATTCAATGCGCTTTGCATAAAACATTCAGTAGATTGGCTAGCTCCACTATTAACACATTTTCAGTATAACATTGGTTAAAATGGCCTGTTTTGGTCATACTACACTTTATTTAGAAAGCACTATAAATAAATAAACAAAACAAATAAACAAATAAACTAATACATAAATTAATACAAAAAGCCTAAGTCCCCTCACCTGTAGATTCTATGACGTCACATTGAGATTAGGCAACACACTGCATATTTGGGCATGCCTGAAACAGAACTCTATATAGGCATAAAGGGACACAGACAAACACAAATACAGGCATCTCCATATATGGGCAATATAAGGGACACAGACAGATAGGTGGAACAGGAACTCTGACATGTACAGTGGGTATTGCATAGCCGGGTGGGGCATCGACCTCCAACTTCCATCGTTACTGACTTGGTGCTCTACAGCCGGGCACCGGTCTAGTACAAGGGTGCTAAAATCTAAGCAAATGAGGCCTTGGCCCTTGGTGTACAAATGTGTTCAGGAATGAGCCAATAGAGGGTATGCGTGTGACATCATCATCAAACCAGGAAGTTATGCAGGAACGCCTACTGAGTGGCAAAAAACTACTTTCTGGCCTTGACAGCCCATACATCCACACAGAAAAGTCTTATCTGATTGCATTAAACAACATTAAACGATGTTAAACTCACTTTGCCTGTTGCTTTGCCACTCGATTTGCCACTCGATGTGCCATTCACTTTAAGCATGCGCATATACTCTCTATAGGAATCGGAGACAATATTCTAGGTGGTGATGGTTATGCTTTAATGCACATGATATCAAGGTGAGACGTACCAATAAGGTTGGTGGTACGGCAACGAGCACAGGGCTCAGACAGTCGTTATACTAGCTGCTAAAAGGACAATCTGAACCATAACAAGACAGACTGTAACCAAAATAATAGTGGCGACATCTTGGCTCCTACAGGCTACCAAATATATCATTATCATATCATATATCATATCATGCATTATATAAGTAGGCCTTCTATAAGTGATGATACAATATAAAGGTTGGATATGAAAAACGCATCTTACAATAAATGCACAACGTCTCTGTACGCGTGTATGTACGTACGTGTGTGTGCGCGTGTGCATGTGTGTGTGCGTATGCGTGTGTACATCTGTAATCCACCTAACTCGAGAACCGTTCGCCCCACCGACTTCAAATTTGACACACGTGTTCCACACCACCACAGGAAGTGCACCGGCCTTGAGTCGGTCGGATACACAAGTTGTCCAGAACCACCACAAAAGGCTCTGGTCAGGCTCTGACATTGGACCTAATAAGTCCCCTCACCTGGAGAATTCCCAGCCTCTGCCTCAGCCAATTGATTGCCATGGCAACCCCACATCTGCCATTTGATTACTTAACCAGTCCACTTTTCACAGTCAGTTTGCACTCACTGACACCAAAGGGACACAGGCAGGTGGTTTAAAACGGGTATTGCATTCAACTAGGTTCCCAATTTGCATCGTTCCCAAGTAGGCCAGTGGCCGACAGGCACAGCCGCACAGGTATGTATTATTGTTCTACAATTTTCTCCTCAGTATACACATACATCTTCAGGAGCGATTTAAAAGACGACACGGGCATAAATCCTCAGGCAGGGCAGATACTGCTGGTTTTCTAGCTTTGGTAGCTCTGCCGGTGTGGCCGCAGCCCTCTCACATGGCTGACACACACCTACAACACACTGACCCCAGACCGCACCTTGCATCTAAAGTCTCACCGGCTGATACTCCTTTATCTAATTCTACAAGGGATCCTGTTGCACATTTAAGACGTGCCCGGCAAGAGTTATTTAAGAGACAAAGCACAGAGGGATTGTATGACAGACCGGGAACAATGCTTCTAGGCTTGGGTTGAACCACTTAAGGCAAAATGACACTTTGCTAGAGGTCTGGGCTTGTGTAGTTACCTTGCCATGATGTAAACTTAAGTTCAGGTGTCAGTTGAGATGTCTCTGACAGTTGTTCCGTTGATTAGAAATTGATTTGCCAGAGGTGGACAGTGACTATAAGTACATTTACTTGAGTACTGTACTTCAGTTCATTTTTTGAGTATCTGTATTTTACTTGAGTACCGTATTTGCATTATTGGATACTTATGGCTTTCAGTCCACTACATTTCAAAGACAACTATTTGGACTCCACTATATTTCTAGGAAGGGAAAAACTTGATTGACCACTTTTACTTTTAGTTGAGTAATATTTGACTATAGGAGGCGCTCTATATATTTGTAGGCCTACTAACTAAAATATGACTAAAATGAAAATGTGCTGTCAAAATCAACACTGACTGCATGCTACTGAATTTTCCCTGTGGTATTAATAAGGTCCACATCGTTGTCATTATTTTGCCTTATGTCCCATTTTATACTTTTGTACTCGCCGTACAAATATAGAAATGAGTGGAAAGTGCAAAAAATGTCAATTAGACAGCAAGCCCAACTCCATTCACAGAGGACATGAGTCAGGAAATAAGCTTCAAGCTTAAAAAAAAACATACAAAACTTTAGAGTTGCTTAGAGGTAAACAAGTGTAAATGTAAAATAGAGCTGCAAGTAGCGATAAGGCGGGACCAAGAAAGACGACAATACGCTATTCAGTATTTAAGTCAGACGTCATTTTGTAGTGCTACGCAACGTCCGGGTCCAAGTGGCACCAGCTCCCATCCGCATCTCACTGTAAATAGAATATCTAAACGCGTGAATCTTTTTACAATGACGTTATTTTTCAGAAAGGAAGCCATTGAGGGTTAAAATGGGTCTTAATGCTTCCAATTCGAGTAGAATTATTAATGTCTGACAAAAAAAAAATGTGGAGACAATAAAGACTTATCATTATTATTGAAGGTGGTGACAGTCCATTTGCTCAGTAAAATATTTCGGGGGCATATTTAGAATGTTTGCAGGCTTGAGTATGTTGAATCTAGTTTGCATTAATTAGGATTTAGTTGACACAATGAAATAAAATGGCGATAGTATTCCGTGTGGGGCAGACGGCCTGTCACCGCCAGATTTGGGAGAGCAGTGCAGCTTTGTTGTTGCGAGGAAAGCAGTAAAATGAGACTTTCGTGGTTGTTTTCGTCTCAGATTTAGTCCGACGGAGCGTCACAGTATAACTCTATGGGGACCCAAAAGTGACACAAAGTAGGACCCGGATGTATCTCAGGAGGGGGCGCTCACGTCACAGCTAAAATACTGAATAAGAACAATAGGCACAAATAAGAATCATGGGCTGAGTTGGCGGTGCCTGGATTTGAACCCATGACCTTGTGCTCCACTGACTGAGCTATCCGGACACAGTCAGTTTTCTCAATGTAAACAGTAACATCATTCAGTTTTTTTGGTAACAAGAATGTGTCCTCGTTTTGGGCATGTCATTATCCATTTATACAGTGTGTGTGCTGTTCATGTATTCACGTACAAACTTCTCTTCAACTGGAATTTCAGTTAATGGTCCATAGATTGTGTGTAGAACGTTTCACGCAAGTTGCTAAAAAATCAGGGCAGAAAATCAGGTATAAGCATTTTTCAAACTGCTCAAAATGGCGGAAAATCTGAGGGCGGAGCTTACTTGTCAAAGTGACAGATGTGTTCCCCCTCAGTCAAGGAACGTGTGGTAACAAGTGCCATGAATTTTGGCCAAACAAAGCATGAGTTATGACTGTTCAAAGGTTTCATTTAAAAAAAATTGCTATAGCGCCCCCCTTTGGCCAATTGGAGTAAGACTGCTTCCTACTAGTAGCTAAGGAAAGCACCGCCCGCACGGGCGGAACCTCACCTTATAATACAAACACAAAACCCCATGCTGCCAGCTGCCTCGCTAGCCTAGTTGATTACTACACCGACTTGTAATACCATGCTTCACGCCTTCGCGCCCCACTGCCGCCACCTCTTTTACTACCGCAGACTTTTTAATAGTTTTTGGATTAAGGTTGGTGAGGGGTTCGTTAATAGTTTTTGGATTAAGGTTGGTGAGGGGTACGTTAATAGTTTTTGGATTAAGGTTGGTGAGGGGTACGTTAATAGTTTTTGGATTAAGGTTGGTGAGGGGTACGTTAATATTTTTTGGATTAAGGTTGGTGAGGGGTGCATTAAAAAGATTGGATTAAGGTTGGTGAGGGATGCGTTGCTCCCCTGCTTGCGGTTATGTTTAGGTTAGAGTAAGGCTGAGCTCACACCTTTCATGCAATTCTCTGTGCTCGTTGGGTGTTGTGTCATGGCCGCCCAGCGGCCCAATGCATTTCCAATGGAGGTCACATGGTTTGACCCAACATTGTGTTGTGTGAGGGGGAGGGGCGCAGTCGTCCGCCCCTCCCCCTCACACAACACAATGTTGGGTCAAACCATGTGACCTCCATTGGAAATACATTGGGCGGCCATGACACAACACAACATGCATCCAACGAGCACGAGAATTGCATGAAAGGTGTGAGCTCAGCCTTAGAGATAGGGTTAGTACTAGTCATAGAGTACTAGTAGGCATAAACACTTGTGTGCGGTCCAAAACACAGCCCAGCGCTTCCTACTTCCTACAACCAATCACAGCGCTCCAAATTCAACTTGCGCTTGGGAATCACTCGGACGCGCATGTATGTATTAGAGGCAGAAGAAGAATTTTCACAAACCAGCCAATTTCATTGGCACATAAAAATGTGTAGAGGTTTTTGTGCATTTTGATCCTGGGAGGAGATACATTTGAACTGTTTTTCATACAATTCAAAATGGCGGGTGATCTAAAGGTCAGAGGTCTAAAGTCAGAACACGAAAGTTGTTCGGCATGAGGAGACACATGTGTATCAAAGTGTCATTGCCAACGGTCAAATGGTTCATGAGATATGCACGTTCAAAGTTTGCATTTTCAATTGAGTGCTATAGCGCCACCCTTTGGCCAATGGTCATGGGCTTCGCATAGTCACCGTTAGGCATGGACATCTACCAGATTCCCGCGTTTCACGAAAACCGACTGCACGGTTCAGTCAGAACTGCTATTTTTGGCGGAAGGAGAAGAAAAAAAAACACAAAAACAATAAGTGACCAAAGTCACTTTGTGACTTTTTGGTCCCTTACTAAGTGTAGAATACATTTAGGTTATGGTAAGTGTTAAGTATGACTGGCAACTGTAACAATATGAGGCAAATATTCATTTCACAAAAGTTGCAAAACTAACTACCAAAACCCACAAAAATAGCTGACTAAATAATCACAGCACTAATAAAATGAAGGTTCAACTGAAGTACCCCACGTGGCTGAGTAACATGTTAGCATAAGAACAATACATCCCAAATCACTTGTTTAACAAGGAGTTAATAGTGGAAAAAGTCACACTTACAGACAATGCTTGCCTAACAATAATGGCAGCAAAAGATCTGGATGCTCTGGTTTTTTGGCTGAATAAATAGACTGGAATAGACATGGATAAATAGCTCTCTCTGTAACAATGTAACTTGTATTTGGATCAAAAAATATATTTTTTACTGCTTCCTGTCTAAAGAGGAAGTTGTGTCAGGTCTGTACCATTAGACAGGAATACTGGGGGGTGTCAACACACTACAACAACATACAGGGCTGTACCATTGTGCAGCAATAGAGTAGGGGTGACAAAATACATTAACCGATACGATTGACTGGAAGGCAGAACAGATTGAATAATTTATTTGACTGAAAGGCACATGGTACAGTCAGACATTTGGCCTAAAAATATAACAAAGTCATGGGGACTTGTTTGCATTGTTGTATATTCAATTAATCAGCATATAAGAATTACACATAACAAATAAAAAACTATGTGCAATGTAGAAAAAGGGGGGGGTCTTAGATTGGATATTTCAATCAATCTTTATTCGTCACATACAAAAAAAGGACTAAAAGCTAAAAGTAAAATCTACCATTTAAAGCACTTCCAACCCTAAAAACAACACACCATAGAGGTATTTGTGTCATGTCCATGTGTAAATCCAAAGGTATTAATGTCATGTCCATGTGAAGGGGGGGTCGTATGTGCATACGTGCACATGCACTCATGCCCCTCTCCACGCTCAAGTGCGTGCAGGGTGACCCTATCCCTCAAAGTGTTAAAGTAGTTAAGTAGCCAAATGTGCCAGGGACCCCAAAGGCAAAGACACTGAGACAGGAGTAAACAAAAGGAAATTTAATTCAAACTTTACGTCAGGGGTTTGTTAGGAGTATGAGGGGAATCCTGGAAGTGGTGAAGGGTATTGTAGCTGGGAGACACTGGGTTTGTGGAGGGAGCCTGGAACAAATCAGAGGAACAAAGTTAGAACAAAAACAGCACAAGAAAAACTCTCAAAAAAGCAAAATAGCAGATCTACAATATGCACACCGCTAAAGCACGCTAGAGACTGAATCTAAACTGCCGGTAACACTAACCACAGTAGTCAACGTCCAAGCGTCGGGCGCCGGCTCTCAGCAGCTTATATTGGCAGCCTCTGTTGATGGTGATTGTGGAGCAGCTGGGCTGATTGGAATCAGCCACACCTGTGCTGGCTGCTGGCTGAGGAAGACGCCCGGCCCTTGCCCTATGATGTCATGCAGGGGAGGGACTAGGAATGTGAGGAGCTTGTGGCACAACACATTTAAGATTCTAATGGCCTGGGGAAAAAACATACTTTTCCTCAGCCTTTCCAGGACAGCCTTGTGTATCCTGTATCTTTTCCCGGACTTCAGCAGCTCAAACAGACCATGAGCCGGGTGGGTACTGTCCTCCATGATCCTCTTGGTCTTTGTCCTGCACCGCTTGGTGTAGATGTCCTGGAGGGCCGGGAAGGTACCTCCTGTGATCCGCCCCGTCATCCTGACGACCCTCTGCAGGGCTTGCTGGTCTCGCACCGTACAGTTCCCATACCAAGCTGTGATGTTTCCTGACAGGACGCTCTCTATGGCGCAGGTGTAGTGCAAGAGGAGACACTCCAAAAGATCTCAGGCTTCACCACAGCGTTCATCTGGGTTGACCATGACAGGTCTTCAGTCAGGTGGACACCTACAGTAGGTATTTGAAACAGGTTACCCTTTCCACCGTGGTCCCACTGATGTTAAGGGGGGCATAGTTCTTGTTGCCCTTTAACCTGAAGTCCACTATCATCTCCTTTGTTTTGCTGGTGTTCAGGAGGAGGCTGTTATCCTCAGTACGCAGCCTTGTGGTGCACCTGTGTAAGTATTTCCGGTACTTGAAGTGTATCTCTAATGGCATGCCCAAAATAGGAATGTGAGGTTGAAAGTGGTTAACGTTTTCCCTTGAACATCACAGTATAACTAGCATCTAACAGAGTTGGACAGAGGTCTCTAAAAAGAGATATTTTGAGCAGATGGTGCATTTGGGATGGCAATATTTATTTATTATTATTTATTTATATTTGTAAACTATCTGGCTTTTTTTTTTTTTTACCTGTGTTTATGTAAAAGCCCAGGCGCCATGCAGTGACTCACAGGGCTGTGATGAAGACCTTAGAGCCACGGTGGAGAGGGAGAGCCATTAATCTATTCTGGTCTTATTATTTTTATAATGGAATTTAGTCATCAAAGTAAAAAATAAAAGAACTAGCCAAAAAAAGCAAAAGTTCAATATTTCATTGCATATACACAACATAATTATAAAGCAGCACTTTTTTAAAATGAATAAAATGTAATTTTGTCCAATCTATGTTAATACAATATAATGTATACAATCTGTATACAATATCACTTATACAATCTGTATGGTAGAGTATGTTAATACAATATAACTTATGCAATCTCTCTGCTTTTGTTTTGTTTTAGATGTTTAACAGCATATTCCTCTCCTGTCCACTACAGTGTACTAAAGTATTTGATTTCTTGACGATCTTCATTCGGCGATTCATCCGTGTCTGGCAGCGACGTGGAGCAACAAGTCATAACTGTTCACTCGGCCGCTTGGTAAATAACTCATAACTGTGGTCAAATTTCAATTTTCAGCCGCTGCGTGTGGGTGTGAAAGTGGGAGATGTCCATTTATGTGATATGGTGAAGAGATGTCGGCCATTATTCCAGACATCATTGGTCTTTACTGCCCCGGGTTTTATTAGAAACCGTAAACTAGAGTGGGAGAGAGAGGGGGGGGGGGGGGGGGCAGGGGGAGAGAGAGAGAGAGAGAGAGAGAGAGAGAGAGAATGAGTAACAATACACTTAACATTGTCTGCATTTTATTTATTTAATTTAACTCTGGTTGGTGTGCAAATGGAAACAAATGGACCCATAAGGGTCCACTTGGTTCCATTTGCACACTCTCACAGTTACCACAGTTAAAATTGGATAGATTAACGGTGAGGATTTTACTATCTATAGCAACAGGGATCACATTAAATAAGAGGGGATACCATGTGAACAGTGCATGGCCTTCCACGGTGACCAGTATAAATTGAATGGAGCGTTATCGCTTAATATCAATCTCCTCAATAACACAAGAGATCTAGCCTCTGCTCGCCAGACTTTATTGACCAAAATGATCTCTCTTTATTCATGAACAGGTTATAATCTGGTTCAATCTTCGCCTTACCTCTTCACCCATTTTCAACCTATCTTCATAATATGATTGGTCCTCACTGGGGACAGAGTGGCATTCGGATGCACAGCCATTCCAACTATGTGACTTCCACATGCGGTTAGGAGCAGGGTTAGTAATGTGGCGGGTCAGAATGGCGATGCGTAGGAATAGCGAGCTTCGGAATTCCGGTGTGTAAACGACTAACCGTCCACTAATCAGTGTTGGAACTAACGCCCTTACTTTAAGTTACTTTGCATAACGAAACTACTTTTTGCTGTAACTTGTAACGTAACTCTTTACATTTTCCCATTCAGTAACGCCATTATAGTTACTGTGTTTTCAATGGGTGAGTAAGGCCTCACTCAGACCTTTACTGCATTGCTGTATGCTTGTTGGATGAATGTTGTGTAGTGTCATGGCCGCCCCAATGCATTTCCAATGGGAGTCACATGGTTTGACACAAAATTTGTGTTGTATGAGGGGGAGGGGCGCAGTCGAAACACAGCCGAAAGCCATACAACAGCTTGTAGTCCAAAATGTGGACTACAAACCATGTGCCTTCCATTGGAAATGCATTGGGGCGGACATGACACTACACAACATTCATCCAACAAGCATAAAGCAATGCAGTAAAAGTCTGAGTGAGGCCTTAGTAGTTACCCACGTTATGTAATGTAATCCAAAAGAACCGTCTCCTTCTCCTGCCAGTGCGGAGTCTGTCATGTAAACTGACATGGTGCACTGAGTGCACTCCCAGAGTGAAACACATTCCACATGAGAAAGAGAAAGTGGCTTCCACAAGGCATAACGTCATCATAATGATGATTGGTCAACATAGGGTAACATAGGGTAATTACTTTAGGCCTGTCTGTGCATGGGCAGGACATCAGTATTATATCCATATCATTAGACTGGATATTGTCTGTGATTTTGGATATTGTACTATTGGCATAAGTGTTCTATTCCTGTTTTTTAGAGTAGAGCTTAAAACAAACCACAACTGGACCAGTGACATTAGGGAATATTTTCTCCTTGAAAACAATGTGTCTGAATTGGAAAATCTTTTTGTTTTAAACATCTATTTTTTTAGTAACTAGTAACTAGTTACTTTCACAATTTAGTAACTAGTAAAGTAATTAGTTACTTTTTCAGACTAGTAACTATAACTAATTACTTTTTAAAAGTCACTTGAACAACACTGCCACTAATGTAATTTTGTCTACTCTGTGTCACAGGAGGGTTGGTGGACAGTTCAGAAACCTGCCTACCAGTGACACCGTCAGTAGGCAGGCTTTTTTGTTGTCATTTCAAACAAGATCTCTACCTTTTTTATTATTATTATTTTTTTGTAATAATGCAAGAGCATAGAAACATAATACATTGCAGAATACATTGCTCTTGCATTAATACAAGAATAATAATCAAAATAAAGGTAGAAATCCTGTTTGAAATGACAAAAAAGCCTACATGCCTACGGACAATGTCACTGGTAGGGAGGCTTCTGAACTGTCCACCAGCCCTCCTCTGAGGCACAGAGTAGACAAAAATGACACCATTCTAATGAGGCACTGGCACATAATGAGTTGACTCAATATGGGTCAATGGCGATATTTCTCGTCATTAATTACTTTGTTTTTAAATTTTGAGGTATTACACTAGATGGTGGTCTTCTCTCTAGGTCGTCCTCAGACGAGCCCACTCCATGGTCACTTCCAGTCATCCCGGTTCTCCATAGATCTGGCCAGCTCGTTGGTGCTTTGTGCTCCTGTGTCTTTCTTGAGTACATCCTCATAATGTGGGACGTCCTCGTGGCCGGTGCCTGTGTGTTTGTTCCAACAGCACTAATTTGATGGCTGGCAGCTCTTGGTGTCTTTGGCAGTAGTGTCCTGCTAGTCTCAATCTCCTGGCTGCTATTTTCTAGCTCACACTTGCATTCCATCATACAGATGGAATGCAATTTGCATTCCAAAATGCAGTTTGTAACATGTGTACTCTTGCTGATGTTAAGTACTGCACGCAAGATTCTGGTGTAGCACCTGGTGTAGATATTCCACCGTATGATTCTTGATGACTATTTTTATGTATTTTATGTATTAGCCTACCATGTTTTGTTCTTGTTTACTGTAAATCACTCTGGATTAAGAGTGTCTGCTAAATGCCTAAATTGTAAATTGTAGCACCCATCTAGAGACTTCTTCAGGGTTAGCAAGTTCAGAACACCATTGCATAGCAGAAGCTGAGTTTGATTTGACGGGGGAGGTTGGAGTTCCATACACTGGCTCTTGGCTAATATATTTTGTTTCACTCTCAGACATAATATTATGGAAACAGGGACTCATGTGATCGCTAAAAAAAAACTCAGCTTCTGGAGCTACACATGATATCATATATTTTTGGGGGGGTCCATGAAAAGGTTTGAGAATGACTGATTTGGAAGGCATTTGTAGAATCGGCCTCAGGTCTTAACCTTTTAAACCCCAGGGGGGTAAATGGGATAAATCCGCAACATCGAAGTTGCAACTGGAGACCAATTGGGTCTCCATTGACCCGCTGAGCGCTGTTCAGAGGTGGACAGCCGCTGCCCCCGCCAGCAGGGGCAATGGGGCTCAAGAGGTTTTAATGAGTAAAAAAATAATTATCTCCTTGATGATTCAATTAGAAGACATACCCGACCCAAAAAATGTATAAACGGTCAGAGATCTTCTGACCGAGGTCTTCAATTCAAACCTAACAGTTCATTTGATTTTTTTTAAGTGATAAGAGGTACCTCTAGCAAAAGAAATCTATAAATACTCTACTTAGTGGATGGTGTTGTATTTGTCTGATAATCTAGGATAACGCTTGGTTATTGCTCTGTAGATGTATCAACGCATTTAGAAGCCAGCGCTTTCAGTCTCCTTTTGTTTTGCTTCGGGGGTTAGGGGGAGGAAAATGGAAAGAAAATAAAAGAGAAAATGTGGCTCTGCAAGATTGCTTTCACGGTGAGCCAAATTTCTCAAAGACCACAATCTATACTAAGGCGAGGGAGTCGAAAACTGTTTGAGACATCTCTGGAATCGGGTTGTTTAGTTCCAGGAGTGATTCTGTGAAGTTTCTGGTGCGTCGTCAAGGTCGGCCAGAAACCTTGCATCTCCATGTTTAACCCTATATAACCCAATGCCGATTCCACAAATACGATCTAAATCAGTACTTTTTCATGCCAAGGACCCCAAAATTATACATAATTTGGCTGCTGAACCACATCTGAAAATGTTTTGTGCCAGGGACCCCCCAGAAGAGAAGATTTGTGTTTAAAAAAATCACACCCGTGTGAAGTGAGGGGCGCTCATCATCATCGTAAATCATCATACATCATCATGGAATGGTGGTCCCTTATTGGCAAGCATTCCCACCGACATCTGATTGGTTAGCCAATTTGACATACATTTTCCCTTCATTGTCAATGGCGTTTAATGTTTTGATGTAAATTTGACCTAATTTCTCCTGTCAATGTCAATGGCAAATATTGAGACGTGTGGGGACTGGGGACAAGATTTAGCAGACATTTGACCTGAATTCCCCTTTCATTGTCAATGGCAAATATTGAGACGTGTGAGGACAAAAGCTGTATATAGGCCCCTCAAAAATATGATAATAAATAAATATTTAATCTTTGTTAGGACAAAATAGCTGATTTGCTTGTCCACATATGACGTAAATTCTCCATTTATTGTCAATGGCATTTATTGTTTGTGCTTGCACAAAATAGCCGATTTGAACATCAATACACTATAGCTGAATATAGGAGGGGCTAGCCCCCCTCAAAAATACATTTTCAAACACGTTCAAGATGTTTCAATTGCTATGCGCTGCCGAGCTTGTAGATCTGTTATTGTTTAGAACTGTTCTAAA
Organism: Electrona antarctica; assembly: GCF_951216825.1. Classification (NCBI taxonomy): domain Eukaryota; kingdom Metazoa; phylum Chordata; class Actinopteri; order Myctophiformes; family Myctophidae; genus Electrona; species Electrona antarctica. The sequence goes on along the minus strand of NC_136806.1, from coordinate 29,833,813 downwards.
CCATACAGTCCTAAAGCCTAATACCGGGGCTCCACCGGGCGCGGCAGCGTCGCGTCTCCGTCACCGTCAGGGAATGTTCCCTTTTTAATCAATGAAGGGTGGCTCCACTGCCCGCGTTGCGTGACATTAACGCGTGCATTCAAATTGAACCGGTGCGTTTTTTGACGCACGCGACGGAGACGCAACGCGTCCGGTGGAGCCCTGGCGTAAGAGTTCTCTGAAAAAAGTCATACAAGGTCTTGAACTTGGATTAGATCTCAGATCAATTCCGTTCCAGTTTTTTCTTCATTCTGGATTCACCGTTAATGAATGTGTTACGAACTAAAATTCTCCGTGAGTCAAAACCACCGGGTATTGACGATATGCTCACCGCTGCCGTATTTCCTCTATCCCACCATAAGCCCTGAATGGGGCGCTGGGCTTTAGTGCTAATTTGCTTATTTCTATCGCTCGAAAATCCATTTTCTTTATATATATTCTCTCTTCATAACATGTGTAGCATGACACTTTACTGCATATAGTAACGGCATAGCCAATAATGCGTTTTTTTCACAAAATAACAACTGGACCACTTTTATGAGGACTAAACAACTGCAACTAAAGTTGAGAAAACCTTCTAGCACGACATTCTCCTTTAATGTGTTCAGACATTTAACCACTTGAACCTTAAATGCTTAGTGAACTTTTCACTCTGTACTTTCCCGCAAACCTCTATGCCGAAAATAGGCAATATACAAGTGCACGTGTTCCCCTGGGAATAATGGATGCTGATTTCAAGTGGTTAAACCACATCAATGAAACAAAGAATACAAACAAAGAAAAGGGAAAATACATTTTAACATACCATCTCAGAGGACAGCACTTTAGAAAGCTGACTGAAAACACTCATTTCTAAAGTGGTCCTCGATGGAAAAACGAACAATACCTGGAAATAGGATCCTTTGAATGAGCTGTGAGTCACGACTAACGAGTGTTGGACCGAGTGGGAATAACTCCCTCCAGGAACTAGAGCAGAGAGAGAGAGAGGGAGAGAGCTATGTTTAGCTATGAACACCTACTGCTGAAGTATTGTTGTTATCATTGTTTAACTCATTTCATCTCATCTAACTATAAATGCACCACGTCTGTCTGTCTGTGTGTACGCGGTTGTAATCCACATAACTCGAGAACAGTTTGCCCCACCGACTTCAAATTTGACACAGACACACCACACCATTTGACCACCACAGGGAGTGCAGTGCCCGGCCTTGAGTCTGTGGGATAAACCGTTGTCCAGAAACACCACAAAAGGCTCTGGTCAGACTTTTCACAGTCAGTTTGCAGATACAGAGTTCTGTATACTGTATCTCCATATACAGTATGGGCACAAAAGGGACACAGACAGATAGTTAAAACGGGTGCTATGACAACGGGTATTATTAGGTTCCCAAGTTGCATCGTTCTCAAGTAGGCCGGTGGCCGACGGGCACAGGTCTAGTTGTTTAAATAGTCAATCAACATGTTGCTTCACGACACAAGTTGTCTATTTTCATTACTTTTTGCGGGGGAAGCTCTTGTATGATGAAATAGGGATGATAAAGCAGGTGGAGCTATCCGCATGGCAGTTACTGACAGGTTGTTTGTATTTATTTTGATGTTAATGTTTAATGCTTACCGTGCCTTTTGTAGAGATGTCGGTGATACTGTAGGACACAGATAACCTTTTTGAGTGGTGCAACCACTCCAAGGAACAGCAATGTCCGTCCTAACCTATGTGACTATAGACCAATTATTTGTTTACAAACATTGGGACTGGGCGCACGGGTGACTGTTTCATGTAATCAATTCCCAACAGATCTCAAAACCTGTTGTTTTGGGGAGCGCTGGTTTCAGTCCATTCAACCTCCTCTTGTGAGTTGGCTAGTGAGGTGCACCCTAGGAGACATTTATACTTCAAAGCGCAACAGTGTTTTGCGCACAGAGAACAGCTGATATACAAGTTCACATCGCATCGCAGATGCGACTGTTGTGAGTGTAGAGGTCTGCGTGCGCGACACCATCACGGGACGAAGCATAAATTATACTTGATGGACTGCAGGTGTGCGTGCAGCCGTGCACAAATAGGCTCTGCTGCCGTGATCATGAGCGCACCTCCCGTTCTTATGACAGCGACTGGAGGTGTGGTTTTGAGGACAACTGTTTTGAATTGCTATTATTGTTCAAACACAACAGAAACCAAGGTCTATATATTTCAAGGGCGAGAGATCACAATAAAAATCCTAATCATTCTTCCTCCACACTGGGAGAAAAACAGCATCTGAAAGTTTGATGGGGCATATTTTACACGTGAGTGCAGTTAGAACTTTTCCATTGCATCTTATGAGAGGTGGTGTTCTTCTACTGCCTTTATGCGTGCGCATCCTGTTTCTTATCAGTGTGACGTCGTCTCTGAAGGCGTCTATGTGACTATGAGTACCAGTATGGGCAAAAGTGGCGCTGAGAGAGAGAGAGAGAGAGGCAGGGGGAGAGGGGAGAGGGGAGTTGCACCACTCAGTTCACACGGGTGTGATTTTTATTTACACATGCCTTCGCATTCATCTGTGCAGAAGGTTGATTGGGGCCATTTCTCCCTTTGCTGCAATTCATCCTGCATGTGTGCGTGCATGTGTGTGTGTGTGTGTGTGTGTGTGTGTGCATGTGTGCGTGTGTGTGTGTGTGTGTGTGTGTGTGTGTGTGTGTGTGTGTGTGTGTGTGCGTGCGTGCGTGCGTGCGTGCGTGTGTGCGTCCGTGCGTGTGTGTGTGTGTGTGTGTGTTTGGGGGTGGGGGGAGAGATGGAGCATGTTTAAATATGTAATTTTAGTAGGTTTCTATAAAATCATAACTTTTCCTGAAAGTGTGAAGTTATCTTGTTAATTTACTCCACCAGGCCGAAGGCATGGGGAGAGAGCATGTTTTGCACTCCGTCCGTGTGTCCGTCCGTCCGTCCGCCCGTCCGTCCTTCCTTCCTTCCGTCCGTCCGTTACCAGCTAATCTCCGGCACCGTTGGCCCGATCCATGCCAAACTTTGCACACACACTCCCTGGATGCCAACGACAACCCTCTGCCCCAAATATTCCTCAACGGCCTGTTATAGCGCCACCATTAGGCCGATTTAGGCAAAACACATTTCTGTAGATTACTCGTACACATTTTATCTATACATCACACAATTCGGTATACACTATCTCCATAGTCATGGGATCAACACGGATCTGCATCATATCCCATCTTCCATCCTGATTGGCTAAGATTGGCTTCCAAAGCTCACATGATTGTTCCATTTCAAACAAAATGCCACAAATCCCAAACACAGTGTGCAATTTCCGTGAAATTATACACGCACATTTCCACTAGGCCGAGGACAACATGCCACATTTTTTTTTCTAAATCAGCCTCACGGTGACTTATGTATGCGCACTCCCTAGAGGCCATGGAAAAACATTGTCCCTGCATCACTCCACATCTGCCAGTTATAGCGCCACCATGAGGCCAATTTCTGCAAAACACATTGTTTATGTTAGTCGCACAGATGTCATCCAAATCTCACGCAAATCGGTACACATGATCTCTGTAGTCATGTGATCAAGACGAGTCTGTTGGATTTCTCAGATTCTACACTGATTGGCTAAGATTGCCTTCCAAAGTTCCAATGTCCTGCTCATCCAGAATTATATCCTCAGAGATGCTATGAGTGATCTGGCTCTGCATTTCCTCAACAAAATGAAGAAAATTGTTGCAAAAAACAAACAAACAAAAAAACATGTTTATATTACTCCTAAACATTTTGCCAAACATCACACACACTCCTATCCTCCTGGTGGAGACCTGTGCCCAGAAGGGCACTTTTTCTAGTTAAAAGTGTTCTTTCTCACTCAGAACACATCATCATCATCATTTTTCGATCGCTGTCGAGATCATGGATTTCACAATGCCACGCCAGACTTTCCGGTCCTTCATTGCCATCCCCAGTTCCTGCTTACTGATGCATGTTTCCCTAGCGATGACATCAGGGAACGACAGTTTTCAACCTCTGGTGTGCTTTGAGGCAGGATTCCAGAGAAGAAGGGAAGATATAACCTCATTGTGGCCGGCAAACTGTGTTCTTCTGGATCGGACTAGTGAAGAAACACGGGGAAGGTTGCCGTACATTATATTAGTCGATGGGTGGCTCATGATCATCCAAGAGAAATGTTGCGCTCTTATTAGAAGGCGGGTGTATGCCATCCAACCATTTCTCTAATTTATTTTAAAGTGTCCATGTCTCGGAGCCATAGAATAGAATCGGCTCAACGGTCGTCCTAAATATTTTTACTTTGAACATTACTAAACTGGGATGACCAGATCTTATGCATGTCATTGCAGGCTGACCAGGCCATACCCTTCCTAGTTTGAAAGTCCTTTTGGGAAGAAGATATATATGAACCCAAATACTTGTAGTCATCAACCTGTTTCAGAGGAGTCTTAAGTGTTTTAATAATGTGGTTATTGTTGGATTTGCATGTACGTATTCAGTTTTCGTCTCGTTGAGATAAAGACCAACACAGTTCTTCTTCTTCTTCTTCTTCTTCTTCTTCTGCTTCTTCTTCTTCTTCTTCTTCTTCTCATGTAGTCATTTCTGATCATGTCCCTCCTTGTCACTCCTAAGAATCGCAGCATGCTCAACTCTGTCACCTCCAGCTCCGCCTCCGCCTCATGTCTTTTTGTCAGTGCCACCGTTTCCAAGCCGTACAGCATGGCTGGTCTCAAATATAACTCCTGAGACGTTTCCTCCCTCCGCTCCACCTCACCTCCTCGCATCCTCACTTGTTCTACTGCCCTCTCTCTCGTTTAGGTACACCCTATTCTGCCTTACTCCTGCTTTCTTTCATTCCTCTTCTAAATTATGCAGGGGTCTTCAACAGGGGGTCCGGGACCCCTAGGTGGTCCTCAGATACTGCAAAATCTTTGTGTGATAGCATAAATATTTAACCATGCACTTGAACCCTATCATCCCTATTCCGAGGAGAACTTTCTTGGGCCTCGCCTCGCCAGTGTGTCTGAAAATTCACATTAAACATGTGTAAAGAAACAAACAAAACACAATAATCCAACACTAATTATACTGCTGTCAAACAAGTCTATGAAGCTATAAATGAAATCTATGAACGAGTATAACACAATTTTATACAAACATAATGTTGCTCGGTTCCCTGCTTCATCTCTCACTCAGCTAAGGGGTCCGTCCGTCGCCATGCCTCCACCTATATGCTCTCCTCAACCTGCCCCCTCCTCTCGCTACATATAACAATCTTCTTCTTTTTGTGTCTTTGAAGCATGTGGTTAGATGACAGTTTCCCATTTCTTTACACAGTCTTTTGCATTATTGTTGAACTCTGCGAGATCTTTTAAGCTGCAAGGTTTGGGTAGTAGAGGGCAGACAAGGCAGTGCTGCATCGTATGGTCCTCTTCTCCACATTCACAGATAGTTGGGCCAGTTTTGTAGCCCCATCTGGCCATAGCAGCTTTTGATCGCCCCGTTCCTGTTCTCAGGCGGTTGAGAGTCTTCCACCGGACCCATGGTGCTTCTGAGCCAGAAGGGAGGTCTTCAGAGGGGGGGGATTCCCATGTCAATAGGAGGGGGGTCATTTTCAAGCTTTGTTGTCCATAGCTGGAGTCTGGTTTCTTCCCGAGATGTTGTAAGGGGCTGGACATGGCTGAGGAAGCTTATCCTTGACTTCAGTCGTTGGGCCGGGGGTTCGTGTCCATGAAGGAGGTGGCGTTCATCGCTGGTAGCTTTTGTCATCTCTACTCGGCTGGTGGCTTCCCGTCTCACATCTGCAGGGGCAATGCCAGCGAGGAGATGTAGGTTGTTCACGTTGGTAGGCTTCAAGCAACCAGTTATCAAGCGGCAGGTGTTGTTCAACACTGAGTCTAGTTTTTTTGCATGGGTTGATCTCTCCCAAACAGGATATGCATACTCTGCAGAGGAATAGCACAGGGGCCAGAGCAGTACATCTCAACATGTGTGCTGTGGCTCCCCATTTTGAGTTGGTCAGTTTCCGTAGGATGTTGTTTCGGGAGCTGACTTTCAGTTTCGTGTTCTTTATGTGTTCCTTGAAGGAGAGGGTGCGGTCCAGGGTTACACCAAGGTAGACAGGGTTGGTGCAGTTCTCAAGTGGTGTTCCAGACCATTCGATGTTAAGAGGTTGGTTGGCTTCCCGGTTCCTGAGATGGAACGAGCAGACTTGAGTCTTTGCAGAATTTGCGTGTAGGTGGTTGCGCTCGTAGTAGAGGAGTAGCTCATCTAGGGCTGAGGTGAGGTTTGCTTCTACTGCTTCAAACGTAGTCTCTTGAGATGTGATACAGAGGTCGTCAGCGTAGATGAATCGCTCAGTGTTCTGGTCCATTGGTTGGTCATTGGTGTAAATGTTGTACAGTAGTGGGGCCAGCACACTACCTTGCAGTAGGCCGTTCTTTTGTCATCGCCAGCGTCTTTGCTTGTTGTTCAGGGTAACATAGAAGCGCCTATCTTTCAGGAGGGCTCCAATGAGGTCTGAGAGTGCCAGGTATTGTGTCAGCTCCAAGATCTTCTTTAGGAGGAGGCGGTGGTTGACAGTGTATAACAATGTCATCCACGAACATCATCCACGGCGCCTCGTGCCTGACTTCATCTGTCAAAGACGTTAAACCCTTCTCTAGTAAAACCAAATCGACTGACTGTCCTCTGACCATTTTTTTTTTCGGTCTTCTACAAGTCTCTTTTGTTTAGATCGGCTATGTTTGGGCCAACGTTCCAGAAAGAATGCTGGGGTTCATGTGGTTAATCCTCTCTCCCTCTTCATCCGCAATGTCATTTCACTGCTTTTAACTCATCCTCTCCTTATCTCTCTCTCTCACTCTCTCTTTCTCTCTATCTCTCTCTCGGGAATAATGAGTGCATCGCTTCATCTGCTTTCTGTAATCCTCTTCACCCCCCCCCCTCCCTCTCCCTCTCCCTCTCCTTCTCTCTCTCTCTCTCTCTCTCTCTCTCTATTTTTCTCTCTCTATTTATCTCTCTCTCTCTCTCTCTCTCTCTCATTCAACAGAAATATTAATATGGTGCATGACATTTACCTTTTATCTCGCTCTGCCTTTCTGTTGTATGCTGCATACCATATCATACTTCCTCTATCATCTCTCTCTCTCTCTCTCTCTCTCTCTCTCTCTCTCTCTCTCTCTCTCTCTCTCTCTCTCTCTCTCTCTCTCTCTCTCTCTCTCTCTCTCTCTCTCTCTCTCTCTCTCTCTCTCTCTCTCTCTCTCTCTCTCTCTCTCTCTCTCTCTCTCTCTCTCTCATATCTTCTGTGGTGGGAGAATTATTATTAATTTAAGTAAAAGTAGTAATGTCAAAATCACACCCAGTACATACATGTATGCAAGCGTTGCCTTTGATCTATATGTATTTTGCCTTATTACCTACTACTGCCTTATGCAGTCTTATTACTGACTCCCTACTGCTATATGCTCCATTATTACTGTCTCCCTATACAGCCTTATCAAAATTGCAGGCTGCTGCTGTCTCAAATATTTGTAGTGGACTAAAAAAAGACATAGTGGAGTACAAGAAGTATCAAACTACAGTACAATGTACCAAAAAGTATTATACGCACGTAACAGCATTTGAATAAATGTAGCCTACTTAGTTACTTTCCACCACTGTTTGTCTCTCACAGTCTACAGGCGTCCTGAGGTCATGTACGGTAATCTATTACCATTTATCTCTCGTAGAGTGTGTTTTCCTAGCTATGGGTGGTGGGCAGTGACAAAGTGCATTTACTTGAGTAGGCTACTGCACTTATGTACTCAACCAAAGAGAGACTCAAGTTTTGGAGTATATATGTACTTTAAATTAGTATTTATTATATGACTTTCACTCCAACGTATTTGGAAAACGGTGCATTCTTCTTTTCTTTTTGTTATTGGGGTCCTTGACATGTAAAAGTTTGAGAACCACTGCTGTATGGCAATTAAGGCAACCTATTATCATTCGTGTCTCGTATAGCAGGTCTTCCTATAGGCCGGTAGGGGGATGTCATTGGCCGATCGTAATCCGTGGTGCGACTCGGTGGGATGGTGGTGCATGTGGGTGTGCATTTCCAGTCTGTTTACAGAGAGGATGAAGTGTACCGCGCTACGTGTTCATCCGTACGGGGACAAATTAAGTCCTATCTGAAGTCGGCAGCCTTGGAGAGAGACGGGGGGAGGGAGGGAGAGGGAGAGAGAGAGAGAGAGAGAGAGAGAGCAGTTGTAGGGGAGTCAGACAGCTATATGGATGTTTGGGATTTAAGCAGTACAAAGAGGCAAATATCTAGTGTGCGAGTACTATGAGTGTCACTTGTAGTGTCTACTGCAGTATGTAATTGTTCGATCTGTATTCTAATAGTTCTGTATTGTAGGCCTATGCATGGCTATGCAAGCCTACCTATGCATGGTATGCTATAATTATTCTGTATTGTACAGTATGTAGCCTAAATGATCTGTATTGTAGGCTAATTGTTCTGTATTGAATATAGCCTAATTGTTCTGCATTGTATGTCATTATTCTGTAGTGTATAGTATGCAATTGCTCTTGTATGTTATTGTTCAGCATATCATTGGAGAGAAGGAAGGACGGATGGACGGATAGAAGCTGTAAAATTAGTTAGAAACAAATTGATTTGAATGCAAAATGTTTGTGAATTCGGCCCCAGATACACGCACCCGTGAAAACACAAACGTGTGCACAAGCATGCATGCGTGTACGCGCACAAACACACACACACGCGGACGCACGCACGCGTATGCATGCATGCACGCACGCGTGCCCACGCACAGTGGGGCAGCAGTGGGGTTTGGGTTTCAAATTAAAATGCAAAACAAGTGGAAAGGCTCGCGAGGCGCTTCCCTTCTCCCTCTGTGAATTAAGATGTTGAAATATGTATGAAGTGTCAACGAATGAATTTGCAACGTACGGAACAAATCACACCGCTGCACTTCTCGACATTATGCGAGGCAGTGTGTGAGCCTGTCGCTTCACAAAGCAACCACAGCCCTAGATGCAAACGCTAACAAGAAGCTGAGGGCTCAAACCCTCTAGTCTGAGATAACCAGAGTTGAGTTAACTGTAGTTTGAGGGAAACTTTCCATCTTCAGTCTTCACTAAATGTGTTCGCCCTCTTTTTTTGGGGCAAATGTTCCCCCCAGAAAATGTATGCTGGCGTTCAAGTGGGTAACCACCCAAATAGCATCCCTATTCAAAGGGAACTGTAAGGTTGGCATATATTTACCAAAAAAGGAAATAATAATAAAATAGATAGACCATGTTATATTTACCTCCAGAAATCACCAACAGTCCCATGCAGGACCGTGCAGACCCTGGGCAACACAATACTAGTCCATACCCTTTGGGGGTTAAGAGCACCCAGGCTTTTAAGAGCATAAGAGCAACCAACGTTTGGGTGTGCAAGTATGTGGTGTTCTTGCATGTTAATTATGATATTGATTGAGCACTGGTGAGACAGACAGGCTACTAACTCAGTCTGGAACTAGGGGAGAGAGTTGTGAAGAGATGAGGTTGGGAAGTTGGGATGGGCACAAAATGAAATATACACACACACACACACACACACACCGCCGCCATTACCCGAGACATGGCCCGCAATTCAGCCTCTGCCCGAACATTACGAATAAAGGAACTTGCTCTGTCCCTTAATGGTATTTTGGTCAAGCGTCACCCGCTATCTTTTTTGCCGACACCGACACCGGTATTTGCGCCTAGGTGTGGTCATGGGCGTGTTGGCACGCTTTCCCCTAAATTGCTATTTTGGTCACACACATTTGGGAAAGCGACAGTGGAGTTTAAAACCACCCGTAACTTATACCCGTAAGCCGTGCCAAATTAGTTTGGTAGTGCGGCGCGCGCCTGCATGAGATCCCCTTGGAGTAAGGCTGCGTCATCTCTCCTTATTCTCCTATACGCATCTCTTTGTAATTTTCCTATAATCAGCAGAAGTGAGTGCCTGCATGCCACTTCCTTGTGTCCATTGTGTTTATAATTGTATAGTCAAAGACGTTATTTGCTTTGTGCCATGGGCATTGTGCGGCGTGTGCGATTTCACGCATTTGTTCGTTCAGTTTAATCCAATTGACCGACCTTTCCTTTTCGCTTGATACCGTTTCGTAGAGACGGCCTACACGCACGATCTATATACCAAATGAAAGCCCGAATTTACATAGTACTTTGAATTTTTAAAAATGAGCAAGATTTGAGCGAGTTGTGACTCAATGAAAAGACAAGTGTTCTTGGCTCTGGGAACGGCATGAGGGGTGTGTGTGTGTGTGTGTGGGGGGGGGGGGGGGGGGGGGGGGGGGGGTTCAGCACAAGTGAGACTTCAAGGCAGCAACACAACACTCTTCCATGGGATATAGACCGTAAGGCTATGAAGCAATATAGCACTAGCGGGCAACGGATAAAGGATCTCTTAAAGGCAATGGCACATGGTCTGGTGATTGGTTTAATTATTGGAGCCCATATGTCTGGCTTAATATGTTTAGGCATAACATAGCTTCTTTATGTAATCAAAACACAATTTCACTGATCAGCATCCATCTCATCATGCTGATCATCACTGATGATGACAGCAGCCAACAGGTCAATGAGCGGTAGAATTTGCTCACAAGAGACAGGCTCCTAAATCTCTCCTTCTGTCTTCTGCCACCCTGACCTTCCCAAGGCAGCTGAGATGGCTCATTTGGCTCCGGGTCATTGTCTCCAGTTAACCTACAGGCGGTATAGCAGCTTCATGGTGGAGAGAGCGTTTACATCTCCATTTGAGAGAGACCTAAAAAATGTCTAACATATTTTTTTAACATAAGTCATAGTAGTACAAAGTAGTAGTAAGGTTGAAATCTATTTTTTGCAAGTAGAAATGTATCCGGGTCTTACAGGGTTAAAGGGACACTTCACCCTTTTTGCCAAAAAATATATATCAATGACGTTTATAAGATTTAGAACACTTTCCTGGCATTATTTTTTGTGTAATCTCTGGGTTTAGATATTTTAGATTAACGGGTGGCTCTGACGTCAGAGACACTCTTCCGTATTGCTACCGGACTACATTGTCTCCTCACACTGCAGCTAGACCAGCCCCAAAACACAGCCGTCACGGACACTGCGATTTGTTCCACCTACAACCTTCGTTGACCGCACCCCCACATGCGCATTTGTTATTGTGTTTGTGTCATGTCGCTGTCGTCAGCAGAGCAGCACCAGAGAGACGCGCTATGTTGCCACGAATCTCCCCCCCCCCAACTCTAGATTTATTATAATGATATGAAGTGACTTGCCATAAACCATCCATTAACTCCCCATTCATCCAATTTGCATCTGCTTGTATTAAACAACATTAAACTCACCAACATTGCAGCTGTAGGGAAAGCTTGAATATCCACTTTCAAACTGCAAAGCTTTTGTTTCATAAAAATCCACCGAATCTTTTTCCCACTCAGCTCTGCACTTAGTTTTTCTTCTTTTTTAGTTCTATCTCACTACTAGAACGTTCTGACTCTGAGGTAGATAAGATTTTTGGCTGTCAACAGCATCCATTTGTTTTTTCAATGTTGTGGACCGGAGCGTGGTGAAATAGTTGCTAAAATACGATACTGCATAGTGATTGGCTCTGCTGCATGCCTATGAAGAGTACTGACCAATGAGCTGAGCCTAGCGCCCTTCCAGACACCAGGTTCCAGTGTCTTGCTTTCCTGTTCCTATAGCTCAGTCGGCTGCCCCTTCTTATTACTGCATGAGAGCGAGTGACTGAGAATCACCATAACGCGCTGTCATTTTTCCACGAGACAAAAATACGGGATTAAGTGCGTCCCGTATCGGTTCATTACGGGACAGGTCTTTTAGTTGCCAAATACGGTACGATCGTATCTTAGCAACTATTTCACGGTCCACAACATTGAAAAAACAAATGGATGCTGTTGACAGCCAAAAATCTTATCTACCTCAGAGTCAGAAAGTTCTAGTAGTGAGATAGAACTAAAAAAGAAGAAAAACTAAGTGCAGAGCTGAGTGGGAAAAAGATTCGGTGGATTTTTATGAAACAAAAGCTTTGCAGTTTGAAAGTGGATATTCAAGCTTTCCCTACATCTGCAATGTTGGTGAGTTTAATGTTGTTTAATACAAGCAGATGCAAATTGGATGAATGGGGAGTTAATGGATGGTTTATGGCAAGTCACTTCATATCATTATAATAAATCTAGAGTTGGGGGGGGGGGGGGGGATTCGTGGCAACATAGCGCGTCTCTCTGGTGCTGCTCTGCTGACAACGGCGACATGACACAAACACAATAACAAATGCGCATGTGGGGGTGCGGTCAACGAAGGTTGTAGGTGGAACAAATCGCAGTGTCCGTGACGGCTGTGTTTTGGGGCTGGTCTAGCTGCAGTGTGAGGAGACAATGTAGTCCGGTAGCAATACGGAAGAGTGTCTCTGACGTCAGAGCCACCCGTTAATCTAAAATATCTAAACCCAGAGATTACACAAAAAATAATGCCAGGAAAGTGTTTTAAATCTTATAAACGTCATTGATATATATTTTTTGGCAAAAAGGGTGAAGTGTCCCTTTAAGAGCATAATGGCTGCTGTCCAAGCATGCCTTTATGTCGGCCAGGTATATACCTTGTATCTCCATTTTCATTCTTTCATCAATGATTGCCCTATATAGTGCACTTCATCGTGTGACAGTGCAATAATAGAAAAATATAGCCGATCTACAGGCTCACAGTGTGACGTAATTTGACTACAATGACATGTCCACAATTTGGTTAAAAGTGGTTAAGTGAGTCCGTGGCTTTTTATGAATATTTAACAGATTAAAAGTATTGCAACAGCTTGTGACCAAAGTTACAAGTTACTTTGCAGATTTACATTAGAAAACATGGATTAACCACTTATTTGACATGCTCATTTATTTTGTGTCACCGCTTCCAATTCCACGTGTTCATCCTGCAGCAGCAGAGATGTCCTGTATACTAATTCAACTTCCTATGCATCAATAAGTATCACAATGGTTTCATTAAAGCAGCACTATGTAACTTTCCTCTTGTACCCCAGATTTGATCTCAGTTTCTTACGCAAGTGCTAACACTTTTACCATTGAGCTAATAGAGGTATAATATATTATATTAGGGTGTAAATTGAATCTTGACCATCAGGTCAAACTCGTGTAGGTGAGACATGACCTTTGACAGGATCTAATTGTCTCAATAGAAGAGCAGCCCAGACAAAATACAACCACCCCGAATGTATGTATTAACATACTCTACCATACAGATTGTATAAGTTATATTGTATAGAGGGTATGCGCGTGACATCATCATCAAACCAGAAAGTTATGCGGGAACGCCTACTGAGTGGCAAAACACTACTTTCTGGCCTTGACAGCCCATACATCCAAACAGAAAAGTCATATCTGATTCCATTAGACGATGTTAAGCGACGTTAATCACTTTTCCACTCACTTTGCCACTCGATTTGCCACTCGATTTCCCATTCACTTCATGCATGCGCATACCCTCTATTAATATACCATACAGATTGTATTATATTGCCTTAGCATACTCTACCACAGGGGTCGAAAACCTTTTTGACATGAAGTGCCATGTTTTTTATTTTCTTGATAGTCAGTGTGCCATATCAATTTTAAGTATGACACCACATTCAAATTAAATATTTCCTACATGTTTTGATTGTCCATTTTCTTGTAATGTAATGATCATTAGACCGAATGATGTAGGATTATGTGCAGGATGTAATAAAAAAATCACACCCGTGTGAACTGAGTGGTGCAAGGTCTTATATAGCCTGATCAGCTGTGGTCTGACGTAATGTCAGTGACCATAGTAACCATGCTCATTTTTTTTGGGTCCCACGTACAGGTACACACACGTACATAGACACAAACACAGATACAGACAAAGCTGGTTGTTGGAGTGGTTTGCACCACTCAAAAAAAACTCTGTTACATGTATGCCAGTCAGAGTGATCACCCTCCCCTGTGCCAATGTTGGCAACCGTGCTGAAGGTTGCCTATCCCTGCTCTACCATAGAGATTGTATAAATTATATTGTACACATTCCATTGTATTAACATAATCTACCATACAGTTTGGACAAAAATGGTATTCATACCAGTGGGGCCCTGCGCCCACAGGTTGAGAACCGCTGTGGCTTTAATTGCAGGTTTTTGTCCTCAACAAATGGAGCATATGTTTTCATTTGGCTCTGCTCTAATATACCAGAGGGAAACATTGCCTTGTTTCTCACCTGCTGATTCCCTTTCATTTTACATCTGCATGCATCAGCAAGACGCCATTACAGCCATTACACCGTCCCTGTCTGGTGGAAACCCTGTATGTCCAAAACCGTTACCTTTCAACAAATGGGGGGGAACCTGTGTTCTAATGGATCCGATGTAGGTGTTATTTAGTCCACAAACCTTTTCCTGCCAAGCACCCCCAAATTCATATTATGTATTAGTAGATCAGCCTATTTTCAACACCTTGCGCAAACTTTCCTGTACAAGGAAGTAGACTTTTAATTTAGAAGAATAGAAGAAAAAATAAAGAAACAATAATAATAGCCTACAATTGGGAGATACAAGGTTTACGACCTGACATAGCCTGTGATATTAAGATTATGCTGAGGAAAGTCATTCCATTCCGTGACTACTATACTCTGAGCCAAGCAAGATTTCCCTGAAGTGGAATGAGGGGAAAAATGTAATAAATAAATATCGAAAGGAAGATTTTAATGAAATGAAGATGGAATTCTGCACTGCTGTCTTTTAGCTATCAGCAATTATCTGGTGTTAGGATGCTTGTAGTGAGTAGTAGCTCTGTTACATGCTTTGCTATTCACTGACAAAAACGCCTTCAAACCACTGCTCTCAACTCCCCTTATTGGGGACAAGGACATCCCACCTTAACACTGTGGATGTACTCATGAAAGACGCAGGAGCGCAAAGCAAACTGGCCAGATGTATGGAGAACTGGGATGACTGGAAGCGATGATGGAGGGCTCGTCTGAGGACGACCTAGAGAGTTGTGTGCTTGTGTCGTTATATTATTCACCACCACTTTACCCTAATCCAGCTCATGTGGAGTTACGAGGTTTTCTCTGTCATTATCTGTCATTGATAAGAACAGCTGACAAATGGTTCTCCAAGCTCACACAATGCATCGCAATGTCTTCTTATAGGCCTACAAGTAAACAGGACTTTAAATATTACAATACCTTCTGCAAAGAGTGGTTCACGGAGACAGACTTGCAGTTTCAGTAGAACTAGCGAGATATATGCTATATGAAGTCTCCTAAGTAATAGGCTACATAATATTTCATTGTTATTATAGCATCAGTGCTAAGTTTGACAGCAGGTACACGGCATAGTTACTTTTAATAGACTAAAGTGTCAGACCGCTCTGAGTCTGACACTGCAGCAGCTCTGTGGCACACATGGTTGACGGGGTTGAGTTAAATGCTTTTGCAGACAGCTTAAGGATCCAATGGAGTTGTCAGATTTGATTGTGATACTTTATTTGTTCAATTATTTTCTTAACCAACACAAAGACGTAAAGGGCCTTCAATAGAGATTCATGAAAAAAATTGAGTTAATTGGTTTACCGGCCGACAGTGACGATATATCATGTTAAAATCCTAACTGAAAGAGGATAGTGACTCTTGGAGTTAGACGGGGTTAAACGCTACACTTGGTTGACCGGAGTCGCTCCGGCTATACGAGTGTGTTTGTACACCTTTATTTACTAAAAATAAAGGTTGTAATGACCGGTGGGGATAAATTTAATTCCTGCCAGACTACATTTGCACTTTCAGTAAAATAAAATCACACCCGTGTGAAGTGAGTGGTGCAACTCTGTGTGTCCTCGGGGGGTCCCCGGAAGTTCTAGACCCACAAGAACGCGGTCAGGGTGCCAGCCCAGTTCCGGCGAGCTTCCCCATGTCCGAAATGGTTGAGAAATGACAGAGTTACCGTGTGGGGGTCCCCCGGGGGTCCCTGGAATATCCAGAACCCCGGGAACGTGCTCAGGGGGCCGGCCCGGTTCCGGCAAGCCGCCCCGCGTCCGAAATGGTTGAGAAATGACAGTTACCATGTGGGGTTCACCAGGTGGGCACTGTACTGTACTGTACTGTACTGTACTGTACTGTACTGTACTGTACTGTACTGTACTGTACTGTACTGTACTGTACTGTACTGTCAGGGCAGGGTTAAGAACTTAAATCAAGTTCAAGCTTTATTTACCTCCCGAGGCAAACAGGCAGATTTATTTCTTTTATTTTTTACAGAAACTGTACAAATAGAGGAAAAGAGTAGGCTACATCATGAGGACTAATCTATCAGAATGATAGACTACGAGTTCTGTCGAGAGTTTTGTACTGTACTGTACTGAACTGTAACACCCCAAATCATCATACTGTTAATGTGTGTGTGTGTGTGTGTGTGTGTGTGTGTGTGTGTGTGTGTGTGTGTGTGTGTGTGTGTGTGTGTGTGTGTGTGTGTGTGTGTGTGTGTGTGTGTGTGTGTGTGTGTGTGTGTGTGTGTGTGTGTGTGTGTGTGTGTGTGTGTGTGTGTGTGTGTGTGTGTGTGTGTGCGCGTGCGTGCAATTTTCGTGCTCAGACACAGACAGCCAGCCAGGCAGGGATGGACACAGCCAGCCAGCCAGAGACACACATAGCTGTCTATAGCAGGGGTTCTCAACCCGTGGGTCGCCAAATTATTTTGGGGGGTCCCCAATTTGTTTTATTTTTTTGCAACTGAATAGCTGGGAAATGGAAATTAAGAGTTTACATAGTACACATAGTGCACTCATAAACGTTCCTTAATGATTATCTGTTCAGTATTTATTTATGATGTATTTTCTCTATTATTAAGGCTATTGTAGAGGTCAATTTGTACAATTTGTGCAGTTACTGTTCCTTTATTTCCTAGGGTTAATGAAGAATTGAGTGCTTGACATGCCACATCAATTGTTGAACCTGAGTGTTGTGTTCAGATGGAGTGGATTGAAATAGATTGCGCAGGTGCTGATGACTTCTTCCGCCAACTGTGATTATCGCCCCACGCCCAACATAATCAATGTAATCACATACAGCTGCACTGTTCAGTTAGGTTGGTTTTAAAGTTTAAAAGGTGTTTGACAAAACGCCAGCGTCTCACTGCCACTGAGCTGATAAGACCAATTAAGCTCTAATTTATTATCTAGCTAGAACATTGGTACTCAACCTTTTTCAGGCTGTGGCCCCTTCACCAAAGTAATCATATTTGAACTGGGGACCCTCTAAATTAATATTTAAACATGGGGACTCCCCAAAATAATCATATTTGAACCGGGGGATTCCCCAAAATAATCATATTTGAACCGGGAATTCCCCAAAATAATCATATTTGAACTGGGGATTCCCCAAAATAATCATATTTGGGGATCTGTCCTCCCCCCCCCCCCCCCCCCTCTCCTACACTTGGAATTGTAGGAGTTGAAGCAGATTAACTCGGTTCCACAGATACATACTGTGAAAACAGCTTGTGAAGCCTTGTGAATGTTTAGATCAGCTATTTCAATATGTACATGCCTATTTCTTATATTATTCAGTTTTCTTTTATAGCTTAGTATAGTTTGTTGATTATTTTTGGATGCAGTAATAATGATCTTTTTAGGTACTAAAAAAAGTCTTAAAAGTCATTTTATTGTCACTTTACTGTCATTTGGGGAAAAATCATGTGGGGACCATTGAGAACCACTGATCTACACAACAAGGGCATATAATGTGATTCTAACCACTCATGTCAGGGGGACAACATACAAAGCCAGTTCCGGCTTTGCGCTGGGTGCTAAGCGGCAATTTACTTGACGGAAGGCCTAGGCGTGCTAAGTGCTAAAATAGTTGAAGAAAACACCATGGTGCATACAAATGCAACAAAATTGTCAAAAGTTGAACCTGTAGCAGTGTTAATTTCAAAAAATTTAGACTAACTTATTTCACTGACAAAAACAAAATAGAAAATAAATCAAAACTAGGCTAAAATGAATAACAATAGAACTGAGACAAGTCAGCATCGTTAAATTCAGGTGAATAACGTTTAGCTCAAACTAAATGCTTTTTTATTCAAATGACTAAAACTATATCAGAATTTGCTTTCAAAATCAACACTGGCTTGTAGATCTGCTATTTTCTGCTATTTCCTGAATAGGGATGCTATAGCTAGGGCTCCAGGCGATTAAAGTTTCTCCACAAACTAAAACTTTTGGACACTGCATCACTCACATTATGAAGCAGTGGGCACACGTCCTTGCACATTGCAAACATGCTGACTCCAGTGAAAAAAAGAAAAAAAAAGAAAAGATAAAATAATAGAAAAATACAGCTGCTATTGTAACCTACTTTATGTGCAAATGAAACAAGATGGAGGCTTTTTATTTGGTGTCCAGTTTCTCTCTCTTTTTTTTATTTTAATTTTTTTGCAAGGACGGGTGACTGTTAGCAGCCGAGCACCGCCTCTGGCTATTTACAGCTTCTCATCATAGATGCACACCACACTGTGAGATCCAGTATGTATTTACCCAATTTGTCGCTGTCAGGCAGAAACCTCTTATCTCCATTAAAGTGTTTGTGCCATACTTATTAATTCCATACTTGACTACACTAGTGTCACAAAAACGTGTATGTGTGTGTGTGTGTGTGTGTGCGTGCGTGCGTGCGTGCGTGCGTGCGTGCGTGTGAATACTGAACCAAAGAAGAGTATTAACAACAGCTTGTGACTAGATAATAATTGAATTGGACCATTGGAACAGGTTCATTTTTTGTTTTACATTTCCTGAAAAATAGCAGATTAAATATTGCACTTATTGTTTTAGGTGCACTGCAATCATTTGACAGTTTTAGTTACACAACTAAGTCATGTGTTTTCATGTCATAGGACCACAATGGAAACAAGTCCCCAGGACTGTTTTGTGTTATCCTTAGCCGTAGTCTAAAAACCCACCTCTTCAGACTCCATCTCAGCCCCTAGCACTTGCCCTAGCACTTGCCCTAGCCTCGACGACCTTGCAGGCAAAGGCAAAGGCTCAACTTATGTAACTTAGATATCCTTTTATGTAGACATAGCACTCTATAGTGTATAGTACACGCATAGTTTCATTATATAGATATTACACTGTTAGGTTCTTACCTAACAGTGTAAGTTAGCTTACGTATCATTCTTGATGACTATTTTTATGTATTTTATGCATTACCATGTTTTGTTCTTGCTTACTGTAAATCGCTCTGGATTAAGAGTTTAGTAATGTCAAAAAAATAATAATAGGCCTAATGAAAAAAGCATGCTAAAAATAGGAAAAAAAGGAAAATAGACACACACGCCCAGAATTAACGTGTTCACAATAATGTTCATCAAGCTGAAATACAGTACGTTCATGTCATGTTCGCCCAAAATATGAACGAGTTAATGAACGATCGTTTGACAGCTGGAAGAAACCTCAGTCACTCAATGATAATAGTAGGCCGATTTGTAGTAGATAACAGTAGCACAATTTCAAATTTGTACCCTACAATACATGACCGTAAAAATTACCTGACCGTAAAAATTGTCTAGTCTCGTTCACTGATTGGAGACTGGAGATAACGTCAGCTTTTGTTGTTATACTGATTCCTGAGGGATTCTCACGGCTCTCTACCATATTGCTGAATTTCGTGGAAAACGACAGCACAGAACTGCCAAAACTGCTAAAAATGGTGGAATCCGTACGGAAACAATAAGTGGTCTGTTGGCGAACATGCGCTGCTCCCGTGCTTGCAGTTATGTCAACCGGAAGCCAATGCAGTGAAGCTAAAACTGGAGTAGTATGTTCTCTCATCTTAGTTTTAGTTTAAACTCTGATTGCCTGCACATTTTGGAAAAGTTGTAATCTGTCAGTTGTTTTCTTTGGCAGGCCAGAAAAAGTGCATTGCAGTAATCAAGCCGAGAGAAAAGCGTGGATCCACGGTTTTGCATCGTCCAATGATAGATTTGCGCAATATTTCTAAAGTGAAAGGTGAAAATCTTGGTAACATGATTAATGTGTGTATTAAAATGCAATAAAGAATGAATAATGACCCCCAAGTTATTTACCGTACTGTTACTTTCTACAGTCAGGTTGTCAAGTCTACTTATTATTGATTCTTTCTGCTCACTAGTACCAATTATGAGAACTTCTTGTCTTATCCTCATTTAGCTTGAGAAAGTTCTCACTCATCCAGCATTTGATGCTGGACAGACAGGTCAACAATGGGTCTAAAGCACATGGATCATCTGGAGCTACAGAAAGATATAGCTGGGTATCATCAGCATAGAATTTCAATTATATCTCCATGCACACTGTCAAAAACCTATTTGAGAAAGAGGGTGGGAATTGCATCTAATGAACAGGAGGATGATGTCATCTGTGATATGGTTTTGGGGAGTTCCTCTTCATCAATTGCGCAGAATGACAATGCGCCCCCTCCCCGGGAGTGATCTACAGTACATTTTTACACCTGACACCATTAGCTGCAGTTTGAGAGTTTGTGCTAACAGCACCATTCTGTTTCTTTTTGAGGGGTGCTAGCTGTTTGTGTGAACACAATTTGATTGGCTGATCACCGCATAGCGATGATTTGAATGGCTGAGCAAAGTACATATTGAGGATAAAAGTGAGAGCAGAAAAGTGAAGACGCCAAAAGTGATTGGCCGGAATGACATTTGTGATGACTTCATTGGCTGAGCACAGAATGTGATGTATGATGATAAGAGCACCCCTCACTTCACACAAGTGTGATTTTTAGTTTTCATAGGAGGCACCATGTCAAGAGTTGACTCTAGTTTAAGATTACAATGTTGAACCATATCATTCATTGAGGGAGTATCAGGTAGTGGGGGTTCCAGATGACTCGTTGGCTGCAGATGCTGTGGAGAATTACCCTCCTCCTGCTACTAAGAAGGATCTTATGCGCTTCTTGGGGCTGATAGGGTACTATAGAAGTTTCTGTAAAAAAATCTCATCTGTTGTCTCTCCTCTGACTGATCCTATCAGTTTTGCAATTTAGTAATTTAGTTATTTAATAAAATGCTCTGAAGTGGCAGTGTGCGGGTGTCCCTCCTTTCACATAGTAATTTAGTTATTGAAATGCATTGGGCCTCAACTTCCCAGAACCCTTTGCATGCCAGTGCACCAGATGTTTTTCCGACTCTGTCCGATGGAAACCCCATAAATCTTAAAACCTATTAAAAATGCGAAATACACAATGAAAACGGAACTCATGTAACTCGTTATTGGGAGGAAAGCTGTTCTACAATCAATTAACTTGTGTAACTCGTGAATGAGGGGGAAAGTGTTAATGTTTGTGTTAGGACAAAGCTTGTGTTTACACATACACTAAAAGCTGGACATAGGAAAGGCTAGCACCCTTCAAAAATCGAAGTGAGAGGCGCTCTTATCATCATACATCATCTCATTCCAGCCATCACAATTTGTGTCCTCAATGTTTGTGTTTACACAAACACTCAAAACTGGCCATAGGAGGGGCTAGCGCCCCTCTAAAACTTGTGTTGAAGAGTTGTGTTGAAGTGTTGTGTTGAAGTCTTATCATCATAGATCACATTCCGTGCTCAGCCAGTCAAATATTTTACAAACACAGACACACAAACAAAGCTGTGCATGGGAGCGGCTATCCATTGGAACGCAAATTCTTCCCTTCAAACAGATTTCTACCCAACAGCAACAATATATTAAGTAAATACACTATAAATCAGTTTCTCAGGTGGATCTCCCAAAGGATTTGTCCTTCCAAAGTTTGGGATGTTGTCCTTTAGAACATAATTCCCAGATGGCAGCCCCCAGTGGGAGTCCACGGTGTGTCTCTGTGGACATGAGCAACCAAGGAGAGCCTGCCAGTGGCATGGGGACAGTTTATCCCAGTGATTCTCAACCTTCTGCTCTATTTCAAGGACCCCCAGTTTGATGCATGCATCAGTCCACAAACCTCCATTTGATACATTTTCCTTTTTTCCTCTTCTTTACCAGTTTACTCTTGTTCTGAGGGTGCACACGATACTGTATGTGAACTACAGACACCTGCAAATGTATAGTAAAACAATCGTTGCTGTCAGGGGGGCAAACCTTGTATGTTGAAAAGCTTTACTTTCTTCAGGGAAAAATACCCTGTGTTCAAATGAATTCAATGTAGGCCTACTGTAGTTATTATTTAGCCACACACTCTTGTCATTGGTTACAAATGTATAACCCCCCACACACTTTAACCTCCGACTTCCAAAAACCTTGAAAATAGCACATCTATAAAGCTCACAACACGTCACATCGTAAATTAGATTTTAAAAAACACCTATGTTTTTAATAATAATAAAAAAACACTGTGAATCGTCTCTGTTGGGTGAAAACCTCATGTCCAAAACTGTTCTTTTCATCATCAATTCAAAAATAGCAGATTGACAAGCCTAAAACGTGTCACTGTGTTGAACTTGTGGATCTGCTACTTTTGATGCTTTTGTGTAGTGCTGTAGTATGATCAAGTAGGGCATTAATTTACAACAAAAGCTTTCCTGGCTTGAAAGGTATAGGTATACAGCTTGAAAGGTATAGGTATACAGCTTGAAAGGTATAGGTTTACAGCTTGAAAGGTATAGGTTTACAAGGTCTAAATGGGATAATTTACGAAAGAAAAAAAAATACATACAAAGCTGAAATATGGAGATACAAGGTATCTGACCGACAAGGACAATGTTGGTGACACAGGGTGCTGCAACTCCTGGTGGTCACTGAAGCAACGTGAAGGTGTCATTGCGTAGTTCAGGATTGTGAGAGTGGCACTGGACACCATGAGACTGTACGGCATTGGACAAACAATGGACCAAGGATCCTTTTGTTCCATTTGTATACTTGCAGAATAACATAACCCAGGAACTCCTGGGGCAGTCAGGATAGAAGCCTATACGGAAATAGTGAAGACACCCTGCAGTTCTCATCAATGGCCTAGAAGGTAAACATCTCCAACCAGTAGAGACGGCTGGTGGAGAAGTTTTACAGTTGCTTTTTGAAGACCAAGCTGGTGGTTTTGAATTTGCAGAAAAAATTTACCACACACACACACACACACACACACACACACACACACACACACACACACACACACACACACACACACACACACACACACACACACACACACACACACACACACACACACACACACACACACACAACCCCCTGGAACCCCTTTAAGGACCAGTGGGCACATCTCGAGCACCAGTGTAGCAGGAACCGACGTCACATGAAGTCCTCAAAATCCTGGGCGTCGCCGCCGTCATACCCGTCAATCTCGTCCCTCATCTTCGCCTTCAGACCTCCGCCAGCGCTTACCCCTTTATTCTTCTTCGTCTTCCCCTTCTTCTGCTTCTCCAGCTTCTGCTTCTCACTCAGCAGCGCCGACAGCGATTTGCTGATCTTCTTCAGCTCCTCGACTTCCAACGAGATGCACACCTCGCGGAACAGGGAGTCCAAAAAGTTTGGGTAGTGCACCGACTTCTCTAACTGCGCAATCTTCTCCTTCAGCAGCTTCTCAAACTCTACAAAGTCATCCTTCGAGGACGGGCACATGGCGTCGAGTCCCGTAGCGCGGTCATAGGCGCCAACGCCGAAAGCGTCTTTCGCTAGTTCCAAGTCTGCCTCCTCCTGTAGCTTCTGCACCCTCAACTTCTCCGCGAGTTGCTCCTCGGCTGTGAGGTCAACTACTCCCACCTGTGATGCTTCCTCTTCTTGTTTCTTCTTTGACTTGCCCTCTTTCGTTTTATCACTCAGCCTATTATTTTCGGATGCCTTCGTCGCTGTTCTGATCGCTTGTGCTTTCTCCACCGTTTCGTCTCCCTCCTCCTCCTCCTCCTCCTCCTCCTCCTCCTCCTCCTCCTCGTCTTCGTCGTCCCAGTTGTCTTTGATGTCTTCGTCATCTACGTCTTCGCCTTCCCATTTATTGGGCATCACCACCGTTTCAACCAGGAGGTCGGCTACATAGTTTTCTGCCTCCCAGTCAGCCATGTTCTTGGCTCCAATGCTTAGTGCGTTACCTCTCGGACACTGTTTGTGGTAACGTTGGCTGAGACATGAGTTTCACCGTTCCTTTTATGCATTTGTTGGCCGTGATGTCACGGTAAGGGACATGTCCATATTTGGGCGCTGCATTACTCTGGCGTTGACGTCAGTTGTCGTCAGTTGTCTCCAGTGGAAGTTGGCTACTCTTAACCAAAGTCCAGTAACTATAAGTACATGTACCCAACTACTTTATTTTGTTACTTTACTTGAGTATTTCCAATTTGCAATACTTTTACTTCTATTCCACTATACATCTCAGTAGCAAATATATATATATATATATATATATATATATATATATATATATAACGGAAATTTCGGGTCTCGCGAACATCATTTGACAACCAGGTATAGTCTGGTGACCACCGGAGAGACGGGTGACAGCCGGAATGTAGACGGCACCCTGGTAGCAGTATGGGTTAGCGCCCCAGCCTGTGTTCGCCGTGAGGAGGACGCCCAAAAAACCCACATGAGGCCATTCAAGCCGCAAGTGGAGCCTGCGGCACCACTGTCGCCCTGTCGGTGGAGCCTGCAGAATCCACCACATGAATGAAGTGTCTGGTGCTGGAATCTGCAGTGCAACGCACAGGTCCTGTTTGTACTGCTGGTGAGAGCAGGAGAGGACCTGGTGAGACGTAGGAAGTGCCCGGCCAGGAGTCAACCACAGTGCCTAGTCCCTCCACACGCCGGATGGCACGTCCGGTGCCGGCAGAGTAGTTCTGGAGCAGCGGATTGTGTGTCCCTGGTTTTTCCCTAAGGGACTGATCAAGGGTAGCTACTGGGACGTAAGTCGGGACTTGATCACCCCGGCTGGGTCACCCGAGTGAGGGGTATGATGTTGGAAGACCCTAAACCCTGATGACCTTGGGATACATCACTGAGGATATGTCCCAGTTGCATCCTAGCGATGTTTTTTAGTTCTTGTAGATTTAGATTATTATTACAAAACTTACCATATTTAAACTTTGGCTATTTTCTAAATATTCTTTTATACATTTTAAAACGTTGCTCATTTACCTTTGATTATTTGACTATATACGTCTTCTACTTTAGGACTAATTGATTGATTGATTGATTGATTGAATGTTTTATTAGGTCTTTGTTTACTACAAATCAAAGCACATCATCATCAGAAATGTCGAAAATTCTAAATCAATGACTAGCAGTATTTTTACAGTACGGTATTAAAACTTTAACTTCCGGTCATCAAATTTCTACTCGATATGAAAAAAAAAATGAAACAAATAAATAAATAAATAAACATATATATATATATATATATATATATATATATATATATGCTTACATATGGGACAAAAGCATTTCTTATTCCTAAAAAAGTTGTTTTTCTTTTTGAGTGGTGCAAACCACTCCAATAACCAGCTTTGTCTGTACCTGTGTACCTGTACGTGTGTGTACCTGTACGTGTGTGTACCTGTACGTGGGACCCAAAAAAATGAGCATGGTTGCTATGGTCACTGACATTACGTCAGACCACAGCTGATCAGGCTATATACTGTAAGACCTTGCACCACTCAGTTCACACGGGTGTGATTTTTTACTTAATAAATGTATCTGTAAATTGACTCTGTTACAAGTAACAGGCCTGCATTCAAGACTTACATTAAATAAAAAAATACCACTTAGACCCTCTCATCTTAGTATCAGTGACCTGAGTCTACACCAAGTAGCCAATCTACAAGCTCACAAAGTGTCTCACTCACAATGCACACATTACAGCCTGGGGTCCCCATTCCCTCTTCACCAAATCACTTTACTGGGAATAGTAGATAGGAGCTTGAAGATCTGATATTCTCTCAATATCTGCCCCGAAATGTGGTTTCTGTGGTTAAATAGCCACACATCCTCAGAAAGGAAGGCTGCCTCGTCTTGAATTGCATTATGTTCTGTGGGAAATGGATCAGGCTGTGATGCTCAGCTCTCCATGCTGAGCCAGTGGTTTAGCGTTTCAATGGCAGTACTTAACTTGAAGCTATTAGGTTTGCTTTTGAAAGCATGCCCAATGCTGTTTCAGTGCGGCCATGTCACTTATATCGCAGGTTGCAGCGTTTTAACCCCATAATGTGTATTAGGCAATGCCAATAGCATTTGGACTGTGATTGGGGATATCATAAAATATAAGTTAAGATTTTTTTCACATCCTCATTCATATATGGTGCATTTATTTAACAATATATAGGCCTATGCTAACACTTGAAATAGTGTAATGCATTACTTCCAAATTGTGCTTTCTTTCTTTCTGCAAACCAAGAAGTTATGTGTTTGTTTGCTTAATCGAATCAATTTAAATTGCTGTTGAGCTTGTAGATAGGCTAGTTTTGATTATATTTTGAATAGGGCATGAGTGGTTAAATAAAATACCTCTCGGTTGGTGTTGTATATTTACTTGTCTGGCCATTGTAGAATTAAAAGTGTGTGTGTGTGTGTGCTTGTCTTTGTTTTGACTATGTTTTGACTTTCATGTACGTGTGTCTGTGAGCAACTAAACCTTGTACGCACGCACGCACGCACGCACGCACGCACGCACGCACACACACACACACACACACACACACACACACACACACACACACACACACACACACACACACACACACACACACACACACACACACACACACACACACACACACACACACACACACACACACACTCCTAGTAGGCTGAGGAATTAATTAAGAACCTCGTTTTACCCATTGTCAAATATTACGCAAGAAAAAGGCAAACGTGGAAATAGCCGATCGTCTTTTTTCACAATAATTATCCGTGGAACCGAGTCAAACTAAATATAATGCCTACGATTGATTCAAAGTGCCGGGTCCCCAGTTCAAATATTTTGGGGGTCGCGGCCTTAAGAGTTTGGGAACCCTTGATCTAGGGAACGTAGACATGGCAAGGGTCGGGTTCCATTAGCACCATTCCCATGGGGGGGGGGGGGGGGGGGGGGGGGGGGTCACCTTTCAGGGAGCGAGGGGATCAGGTTTGCAGCCGTGAGTCCATGGTTCTGATGCACTTCCAATCGGTTAAAGGGTTAAAGGCAGTCAATGGGATCTTGGCAGTTTGTGTAGCGTATAGCCTCCTCAGTCGGTGTTGCCAGACTAGCGGTCAGGTCACACGACTGAGCCACCCAAGTGATTTCAATAATACTAATCACCCTAGTCTTACTGTGCAGTACATGGAAACTCCTGTCAGACGGTCGTAAGTTGATTGAGTTGGATACTGTTCCCTCTGACATGTCCTCGTTTTTCTATATTGAAATAATGCACATTTGTCCAGTGCATAACCTTTTGAAGCTCTTGCTACTGAAATGATTATTTATTTGGAGAAATCCTGTCATTTAACACGCATCTCAATGGGTGAGAAGGAATGCTTGCCATATCGCCTCTCTTAGTTACGGTGACTAACGTGCCTATTGAACAAGGACAGGCTGGGGAGGGACTTAGCGAAGGGCTAATTGATATAGCATGTGTTGCCTTCCAGGCTTGGGCCTAACATTCAAACATGTTTGCGGCTCCAGACAGAAGTGGCGTGCATAGACATTTAGAGGGGCAGGTGCTCAAGTGAAAAAAGGGCACCTTGTGCAGTGCGTGGAACCGGCCGGTTGCCTTAACCCTTAGACAGATTACTACTGGAAAACACGTGGAGTTTTGCATTAGTCTTTTCTGCCCTGTACGTGATTTTCCGTAGTTCTCTTTTTTTATTAATACCAATATATTAATTCGGTCCGCACCTCTGTATAGACTATTGAGCATAAATATCAACTACATTTCCCAGAATTCCCGTGTCACGTGACACACGTGTATGCTTTCCTATTGGAAACTGACGCCCAGCCCCCAGTGAACAGGGGGGTTGGTTGACTCCTCCGAGGTGGGCACTGGAGGAAGAGTTTTTCAGCCAGGTTTGCAGTCGCCGCAAAAAAAACAATCTGAAAAATGATCCATCCGTGTCCAGAGGCATTCTCCAGTCCCAGACCGTTGGCCGGGCTGCAACATCCACCCTCGCGGATTACACGTGTGCAATGTTTTTTCTTCTCCCCACCGGAGTTACCACCAAGGCTGATGCCTTCGCTAAAAGGTAATTTTATTGTATTCGAAAATGCCCTAATATGACATGTCTAGTAAGACGATCCCTATATTTGGCCCGAGCCGACCTAGTGCTGATATCAGATAGATGTGGTAGAACCATATATGGATAGATCTAACTGGTTTAGTCATCGTGACAGGCATAGTCGGAGAATATATAACAAGGGTCGGTACTATAGGTGATCGACGTAGCTAACAAAAACATCTGATCAAATGAATGTATTGTACTGTGTCTTTGTGGGCCGAATCGTGGCATCGTGGCATACAAATAGATGTTTGTATAATTAGTATCACGATAAAATAATATGGCGACGTTAGAATGACACCACCAATGAGTGATCGCGGCTAATGTAGCTGCCCAGCGTATATCCAGCACCATCGCGTCACCACATTCCACTGGCTGTTGGCTAGTAGTAGTTGCTAACAAACGCTGCACAAATGGTACTGGCTATTGGCCGGGCCACAAGCCCGGGCAATAGCCAGTACCAATGTTGCTGGATGATTGCGACGCAATGGTGCTGGATATACCCTGGGCAGCTAGCTACATTACCAGCGATCACTCATTGGTGTTTCATTCTAACGTCGCCATATTATTTTATCGTGATACTACTTATACAAGCATCTATTTGTATTTTTCATGCCACGACTCGGCCCACAAAGACACTGCACAATAAAATCATTTGATCGCCAGCAGCCGGGTAAAACGCCATGTAATAGTAGCGTGCACTGACTACAGCTAAAATGTTTATTTCTTTTTATATATTTAGAACTGGCATCAGATGAGGAGGATGAAGAGTCAAGACTGCGATGGCGTTCTCCGACACTGAACCGGATTCATTCATTCATTCATTTCAGGGGGGGGCAGTTTTTGTTTTATTTAGCCTACTCACACATAACCTGACTCCGCCAGATGGGGCAGCAGAGAGTACACTGGGTTCCCCCCTCCTGCTCCCATCTGGGAACTCTCAGGCAGACTTGATGCCCGGCCAAAAAAACGCCTGGCCAATCAGCAGCAGCTAGAAGCTAGAAGCTGCTGCTAGAAGTTGCTAGAAGCTGCTGCTGATTGGCCAGGCCGTTTTGTGGCCGGGCATCAAGTCTGCCTGAGAGTTCCCAGATGGGAGCAGGAGGGGGGAACACAGTGTACACTCTGCTGCCCCATATGGCGGAGTCAGGTTAACTCACACACACACACACCGTCAAGGACTGGGTTTGGGGACATTTGGGAGGAGTAGCTCTGATCCATAGCTCTAAATGCGCATTTAGAGCTATGGATCAGAGCTAGGGGAGGAGTAACTGTTTTGTATGTAGGCCTATTTATTTTCTGTAATATTTATCATTTTATTATGTTAGTAGTCGTAAAAAATAAAAGACGCTTTTACAATGAGTTAGACCTGTCATGACTATTTTGTTCACTATTGTGAGGTTTATTGTATATGACTAAGCAAGTTTCAACTGTGATTTACTCTGTAACGGTAGATGGTAATAACTCAATTTCTTTTTTATAATACAGTATACATTCAAGTCTATATTTTGATACATATCATGGGCACCAAGTCATATCAAAACAATGTCCTTGGATGTGTTTTTTATCAAAACTGTGTTTCTTCATAACAGGTTTTTGAGATGCATGCATGAATAGACAAGGTACTGGTAAGACTATGTAAACATGGTATATATCAAAATGTGCGTTAGAATGTCTAATTTTACCCCAAAAAAGAATTGAGTTTATATGATGTTCCAATTTCAGAGCTATGGGGACTTTTAGCTGGATAGGTCAGATTGATCATGACTGACCATGCTATTTATAGATGGCAAAATATCTACAGTGGTACATGTGAGAAACTTTTTATTTTATTTTAATTGAACTAGACAACTCACCCTTTAAAATGAGATATTGCATGGCTATGTACGCCCAGCAGAAAAAAAGTTATTTAGAAAATAAAACTTCAACCGGGCATAACTTTTTTTGGTTGTCCTAGAAACAGAAAACAGTGTAAATGCAGGCTCTTTTAAATGGCTTCCAACACAAGAACTAAACATTTTATCAACTCAGTTCATTTTTTTCCTGTAAGCAGACAAGTCAAGCTTTCTCTGAAGGTCTTTCGTTGTCACACATTCACAACAGAGAATTTTCAATAAATCATTCAAAAAACGCCATTCTGCCATAGAGAAGTCTACCTACTATATAGAAATCCTTGAAACGCTCAAAGAGTTAATAGTGTGAGATTTATAGATTTTGGGGCCTAAATAATATATTAGAAGCTTTTAATCAAGAATTGATCAATGTCACCATGGTCCCGTATACTGTACACTGTACACATTTTTTCAAAAGGGCACATTGCTGAAAAGGGCAGATGGTGGTCTAGCACCCCCTAGTGTCTATCTGTGCACGCCACTGCCAGACAGATTTTTTATATGTTTTTGTTCCAAAATAGCTCTTTTCACATTCATAAGGTTGCTGACCCCACATGTCCAGTGGGCGTAGGCTATATGACGTAGGTATGATGAAAAACATCCTCGACTACATTTATTTCACTGACAAAAAATAAAAACTATCTGATGACTAAAACTAAGACAAGAAACTAAGAAATAAGAACTTGGGACAGGGGGAGAAGAGATCTAGTAGAACTTAATATATTTGGCAAGCTCACAAAGTGCCACAATGTGTTGTGAGCTTGCCTTCAGCCAAGTATAAAATCTGCCATTATGACGCCATCAAGGTCTGACGAAATAACTAATGTTTTGACAAAATCATCTGTAGATTTAGTCGACTAACACTAAACTAAAACTTCCTGGCAAAATGAACACTGGCTTATAAGAAGCATACTTGGCAACACTGCCACCGGTATACCGAGGTCTGGCAACCCCCCCCCCCCCCCCCCCCCCCCACCTTTAGGCATGAGTCCCCATCGAGGACTGGGCTCTAGGCAGATCGCTTAGTTGCATGTAACTGCGATACCTCCGTGTCTGTACAACGCGTGTCTGCTTTCCCGCCTGTATAATTAAATAAGAGCAGCGTGCCAGGCATACCTGGATGTGTCTGTGTCTGTGCGTGCTCAGGTTCTGTCAGGCTGATGAATAAATGAATTGTCGCTGTCGGGTGGAATCCTTGTATGTCCAAATCCATTACTTTTACATTATTACTTGAAATATGGAGATACAAGTTTTCTATACTGACCCGAGGCGAAATAAGATAGCTTGTGGGGCATCCGATTTCTTTGCTATTTCTATAAATACTCTTGGGGCTTGTCATGGCTTTTGTCCATTTCGTGGAATGTAGGAGAGCTGCGAGTGAGGGTGAGAGACACGTGAGATGGACGGCAGCACAACAAACAGTGAACAACCAACGTAAATCCACTCTTAACAGCAATGGGGTGGTGTGTGTGTGTGTGTGTGTGTGTGTGTGTGTGTGTGTGGGTGGGTGTGTGTGTGGGAGGGGGGACTGGGTGTCCCAAAGGATTTGGGGGGGGGGGTTGTCGGTCCGCTCAATGTGCAACATTGTTTTCTCACTCAATAGTAAACAAGCCAACATACATTATAAAGCTACGTTTCAGACCTTGATAGTTAAAAGTCAATGCAATGACAAGAAGCTGCGCAAACGGGCGTGGGGCAAAAAACAGGACGACGTGAACGAAGCGAAGGGCTGCCTGTTATCTTCTCACCAGCGGGAAAAATCCAACTGAAGCGACCCTCGCATCGCCCCGACAGCCAATCAACGCAGATGTTGTCCAGAACCTTGGAAATGTTCTGGCTGCTTGGTTTTATCAAGGGGGCAGGCAGGCTTTCCAACGTTGAAGCTCTGGGTCCTAGTGGTAGGAGGAGGGACTACAGGCGGACCCGTGGATTCATGACCGGGAAACCCCGTGCAGCTGGGCTTTAACGTTGAGCGCTTGGTTGCCCTACGTCACTCAGGACCTCAAAGTTGAGGTCCTGGGAGGGACTTCCGGCAGTCTTCCGGGTGCTTCAAAACGCCACTGAGCAACTTCCACTGACATGAATAGCTGGGGGGGCGGAGCTTCGCGCTAGTTCAGTCTCTATTATATATATACTCTATGGGTTTTATTCATCCAGTTCCAACTGAGCAGTTATTACATTATGAGTTGCTACAGGGAGGGTGAAATGAACAAACAAAGGTGCTTGAAGTGCTGTGTGTACAGATAAATATACAGACACACTCCATTTGTACACTCTCACAGTTGCATGCACACCCATACTATATGGGGCCATTTGGAACCCACTCAAGGACACTTTGAGACCCACTGAGTGTGAGCAGTGAGCACCCTCACTCTGTTTGACCAGAATGGAAAAGAGCCTTTAGTGTCATCGTAGGGCTAACAGCTGTGAAGGACGTCGGAAGAGGCCCAAAAGTAGGAAGAGTTATTTCCAAAATGGCGTATGTGCAATTGTGCATAGAGACTATTGGTCCCTATCATGCTCCAAAAAGCCTAAAATGTGTTTGACGTTTCTAGCCCAAGAGGAGGAGTCACTTGGGCTTCAAATGTTAAACAAACACCTTTCCAGCTTTTTTTTGGAGCACAGATAATCACAATTATTTTTCATACACCTTTATGCTAAAATAGCAAATCTAGAAGCTCACAACTTGTTACATCGCAATGCATTGTGATGTGAGCTTGTAGATTATTTTTCTTTTTCTTTCTTTTTTCGGGGGGGGGGGGGCATTACACGTGACATGACATTTAAAAATATCAGACTCACATGTTGGGAAGCAGTGATATGTAATGAATCAAAATACAAAGAACTGGCACTGCAGACATACAGTACTGTATAATGCACCAAGGGATGCGCGCGCACAGTCGCACACATGCACACACGCAAGCCCCACGCAAGCCTGCACGCACATTAAGCACCTTGAGGGAATGATTCTATAATTAACTTGAAGTTCTCTGTTTTTGAGCGCTGGGAGGCTGGGAGGAGATGTTATAGGAACTCCATGAGACAGGCAGGCAGGCAGGCATGCAGGCAGGCAGGCAGGCAGGCAGGCAGACTGACTGACTGACTGACTGACTGACTGACTGACTGACTGACTGTGGGTTCTGGGTGGTTCTTGTTTTTGGAATCGTTGATGGCTCCTGGCGTGTCTCCTGCGATTCTCGTCTTCACAACTCCTTTATTAATTTTAGGATCACAAAGCAACAATGTAGGCGACGTCTGAGCATCTTCTAAACAATTCTGTTTGACATGTTGTTTTGCAGCATGACACAACTGAATCATTTAGTCTGCTGCCACATTTCAGACAGCGGGATGTGACACAGGAATTCTACCCTCAGACAAATTACCTTCTGCTGTCAGGCAGAAACCTTGTATCTCCATGAAAGTGAAAGTGGATTTGGTGTGCGTGCACCCGCTTCGAATGTTATCAACCGATAATCACATGCATCAGACCATGCAATATGGACATTTCCTACATACAGAGTTAGGGTTAGATTTAGGGTTAGTAATACGGTAACTAGTCGGACAATGGCTGACAACAACGTCAATATACAGGGAATGTCCATACTGGCTCCATTGCGCAGTCTTGATAAGGGCTTATGGGCTGATGACGGCTATAAAATTGCCTGATAACGTGTGCGTGTGTGTGTGTGTGTGACTGTGTGTGTGTGTGTGTGTGTGACTGTGTGTGTGTGTGTGTGTGTGTGTGTGTGTGTGTGTGTGTGTGTGTGTGTGTGTGTGTGTGTGACTATGTCTGAGTCATAGTCAAGCCAAGGGCTTTGTCAGAGTTCCCGTTGTACCCGTCTGTCTGTGTCCCTTGTGTGCCCATGGGGATCTCTGTATCTGTCTACCTATGTCAATTTGATTGGATGGATGGCCGGTTCTATAGGCATCTAACTTGATCAATAAAAACCTAAAACCTTGTCTAACTTGTCCTTGGCAGTAGGTATAGTATATCATGTCATTATTTTATTTGTATTTATTTTTTCTCACAGAATCAGTTTTATGGTCATGATTCACCAGGAGCCTGGATGGCTTGGTTCCAGGCTTAAAAC
>NC_136806.1:29739495-29796995 GCF_951216825.1 Electrona antarctica | reverse complement strand
AATATATGTCGGTGGCCACGTCTCCCTGAATGACTATACCTTTTATCTGTTAGGACAGCCGCCGCATATATTTGATGGATATGGACGTGAATAAGCTACCTTATGAATCATCGCATGTCAGCTCTACAATGTGTGGATCACTCTACAGTGCTGCCTAAGTGCTACCCTAACTTTCTCCCATGCCACCCTAGGGTACCGTGCTGGGAATCCACCAAAAAAAGTGTTGCTTGCGCAAATGTATTGTGCGCTGAGCAGTGTTTCGGAAATGTCTTTTATTTTTAATAGATTATATATTAGCTTTGCGCTTCTCTACGCCTCTCAGCCATTAAAGAAAATAAAGGTAACCTGAGACCTCTTGTGGCTTATTGCTTTAATAACTGTAACCCTTTTCACTGCAGAATTACAGTAAAGAGCTGGCAGCAGCTGTTATTTTTGCATACTGTATTTTATATTTACAATAGATTACTGAAAATATTGTTAGTTAATTACTGTATTCCTGCTCAAAGTCTTTCCAGTAACTTACTGTATTCCTGCTCAACGTTTTTCAGTAATTTACTGTATTCCTGCTCAAAGCTGCTCAGTAACTTACTGTATATTTATAGTATTTAAACTAAATCTACAGTATGTGCACTGTACTACTACTAGTAGTACTGATGATAATAATAATAATAATAATAATAATAATAATAATAATAATAATAATAATAATAATAATAATAATAATGATAATCATAATGATACTAATAGTGATTATTATTATAAACACAGCAACAACAAATGGGCAGACATCATTATGCAATTCTTATTGAATTATTTATTTAAAAACAATACAAGTAAACAAACAGTTTAATGCCTAGCTATTTACTTTTACTTGTCTTTGTTTTGTTTTAAAAAACAAAATAAAAATACTTTTGCACACTTAGATTACAAGCAGTTGTGATGAGTGGATAGATAGGTTATAGACGAATTCATTAACGGGTCTCATGGTCGCAGCAAACTTATTTCTTGTAGGCAGAGACGACATATCTGCGGTGTAAACTCGCAGGTCTTCTACTACATTGAATGGTAGAGTGACTGATGTTAGTCTGCTCAAACGTTACTCTTTTACCTGCTTTTTACTAACACTAACTTTACAAAGATGCCCAGAACATTATTGGGATGAACCTGTGTAGTGTATGGCTGCTCCAACAGTAGTGGCAACATTCAACATTGGATAGAAAAGGAATATAAAAAAATACACGGTGTCTGAGACCAGAGCCATAGAGTAATGGTTGAGACGAAGCAGTGAAAGGTCCTGAAAGATACAAAATGTCAGTCTTACCCAATACCCAAACATTCTGTTGTATGAACACAAGGCTGCTGTACTTTATACCTCATACTAAGCAAGTATAATTGAGGATAATTAAAGTTTAACGTTGTTTAATACAAGCAGATCACAGATGCAAATTGGATGAATGGGCTGAGACTGGATGGTGTTTTAGGCTATAGGCCCTTTGTCTAATTTGTAGTCTTAGCCACCTTGTAAACAAAAAATGAAGCTGTCCATATTTTATTCTCATTGAAAATTGAATACTCACCCGCCACAATCAAACATGGATTGTCAACAAGTGGGACAGTCAACTGGACAATGGTTGGTGTAGCAGACTCCTTAAAAAAGCACAGAAACAGAATGAGCTAAACCTTCCATGCTGGCCATGAACTACAATTTTATTAAAACATAATTAATGAAAGCAAATTTAATTAAAACCAGTGAGTTAAATGCATTGAGTTGAATGAGTTAAATTGTCTTCCAACATAATCAAAAGTGTTGAATTAATATCAATGTAAACTGACACAAAATGCTGACATGTGCTCTAGCTAGAACACATGCCATGTGCTATTTTATCTAGCTAGATTAGAGCACGTTTTCAATCGCTTTTTCAAGACACTGCTAAATGGCAGAAAACTAGATAAAGCCTACATATTTCCTTATTATTAAAATAATGAATACATTAGCTTTTTAACATCTGACAAGCATAATAAAAAGTAGGACTTCTCTTCTGTTACTCTTCTTAACTATCTTCTTCCCAGGATACTTTGCTGTTCCCAGAGTGCATGCTGTTGACAGCAAATTTACAGCAATTCCTGTAAAAAAATACTTTCCCAGAATGCATTGCCGTTTACAGTAAAATACTTTATAATACTAATACAGAATAATACTGTTCAGATTCTCCCAGAATGCATTGCAGTTTACAGTATAATACTTTATGATACTAATACAGTATAATACTATTCAGATTTTGCTGGAATTTTACAGCAAGGGCTTGGGTGGTTGTATTTTGTCTCTCTGCTCTTCTATTGAGATATTTAGAACATGGAAAATGTCATGCACAGGATCTGACACCAATTTTTGGTCAAGATCCAATTTATCCCCTGAGCAAGCAGGCTATTATCTCAACAGTATACCGGCTTACACAGGAAACCGGGTTAAAATCTGAGGTAGAAGAGGAAAGGTACAAACCTACAAAAAAAATGCATTTTCATCTGCAGTCCAGCATTAACAAAGTGCAAAATAGACAAAAAGATGACATGCATGCATAGACGGAAACAAATAACGTTGTGCCACGCACAAAATATATTTTCTTACATAAAAGCCTACCATTATATTTGCTATACATGGATGTAGTGATAGAGGACATCAAGTTAGTTGTGAAAGAAGAGGACGAGGCAAAGGACAGCGTGAGATGGAGGCAGATGATTCGCTGTGTCGGCCCCTGAAGTGAACAGCCAAAAGGAAAAGTAACGGATTTGAGCACTGTAATTATAAGTTTCACTGTACTTCACTTGAGTATAGTCTCAGTCTAAACATTTTGAGAACCACTGCTGTATTAGAGTTCAAGAGATGGGTCCACTTACATGCATGATTCATCACCCCTGGGCAAGTTTTAAGGCGTGTGTTTGGTGGTGATTTTTAAGTTTAATAGCCGCCAAATTATATGAGTTATCTTACAGTTATCTTTGCAAAGAAACATCACGTAAAATAGTACATTTCAGAGCCTGTAGGTCTACTTTTTAACTTTTACTTGAGTAATGAATTAGTTGCACAAGGACTTTTACTTTACCAAAGTTGCTTTTTTTCTGTAGAAACTGTTCTTCTACTTGTGCAGAATGTAAGTACTTTTCCCATCACATTCACACACACTCTCACACACACACACACACACACACACACACACACACACACACACACACACACACACACACACACACACACACACACACACACACACACACACATTATCTGCCTCAAGTACTGCAATCACTGCCTGCCCAGAGATTCCCATAATGCCTGCTCTCCACTAACTCATCGTACAAAACCCCTTTCATCGCGGACTGTCAGAGTCTCTCATGATTGCTTGAAAGCAAAAACACCATCCAAACAACATCTCTGAGGCAGTTATAAGAGACTGAAGAGATGACTCGAAGCAGATATGCACACAGCTGCCGGGGCCAGAAAACCTTGTAAGTCCCCAAAACCAATGCTGTATAGTTAATGAAAAAGGTGTTTCAATGGATAATGTTGTTATTACTTATATTAGTCCCAAGTCTCTTGTTCATACTTTTTTTAATTCAATATCTTTAAAACCCCACAGACCACTTGAACCCCAGAGTCCATATAATGCTGGGTGAAACATTGGCCAAATATATGACTGATCTACAAGCTCACACAATGACTGTATACAATGACTGATCTACAAGCGCACAATGCGTCCATCGGATTTTGTGGCGAGTATATTTGGTGTAGACTGAGAAAGTGCAAAAGTCCAATTCTCTATAAGACTACAGGGGTGTAATTGATTGATTATAGAACAAGTAGTTCCGAGGAAGCACTAGCTAAGCACTAGCTAAGCTAGGTGTTTGCATGGGACATTTCCGGTCGTAGAAGATCACCTTCGAGTGTTATATTCCTTAATTGAATTCTTGATTAGTCATAAATGTGAACAGTACGAGGTACATTCAGACATTAAGGCTAAAAGGATAAAAATTAAGCAGGTCTATTTTGAGGGATTTTGCGCGACATGCTTGAACGAAGAAGTAGGCCATTCATTTGAACGTTAAAAGTTGAAATGCGGAGATACAAGGTTTGCGGCCGTCAGCGGTGATACAGAGACGTTGATCCGCTTGTTGACAGCGCTGCTGTGAATCCATTCGACACCTCTTTCCTCCTGCTGTCATAGTCATTCATTCTTTCCGTTTTTCATATATTTCTTTTTTATATTTTAGTTGTTGTTTGTTGTTTACCAAGCAGGAACTACAATGATTACCTTCCCACAGCCCCCAAAGCGCTCAGAAGCAACAATAACACCTTCTTAAACCACAAAGAGACAGAAACAGAGACAACCGTGCTGTGAGAAGAATTTGGATAAGGTTGGGCGGAAACCTCATGGGCAGTATTATGCGTGTCTTAAGTACCAGGTCTTATTACTTAACTTAAGAACTGGAGGCGTGATCAATGCCATTTGGCTATTCTGAGTGGCCAAATAGCATTGACCACGCCTCCAGGTCTTAAGTTAAGTAATAAGACCTGGTACTTAAGACACGCATAATACTGCCCCATATGTCCAAAATCGGTTCCTTATTTATTATCATCATTATTTTTTAAATTAAACTACTGACAATATTGTTGCGATGCGACATGTGAGCTCATAGGTTGGCTTTGCATTTATGTGACACTCTTGTTTGATGAAGTAGGGCATTTTTTTATGTAAAACATACAAGGTTTCTGCCCGACAGCGACGGTAGCTGAGAGCCATATATGGGGGAAGAGAATGAGGATAAGGGTTTGTTTTTTCTAATCATCAGCTTAAAATGCGCTCAGTGGAGCTCTTTTTCAGTTTTCATTCATTCATTCATTCATTCATTCATTCATTCATTGTGTGGGGGGGTAGTATTGCTCCCTTGTGAGGACGTCCATTATTATTATACACACACACACACACACACACACACACACACACACACACACACACACACACACACACACACACACACACACACACACACACACACACACACACACACACACACACGCTCCAAATGTGGTGACCTCAGTGTTCTCCGCTGTGTGGTGAACCTTTGAAACATTACTGCGGGGGGGTGGGGAGGCGGGCACATACTGTAGGATGGTGAACCAATAGGAAGTCAGCATAGGTTTCCTGCAGTGCTAGTTTGATCCACCCCTCTATGCCCAGAAAAACACAGGGCTCTTTCAGGTTAGGGTCTCACTTATCCGGCGTGTTGTTGGTACGTCCTAGGCCTCCACCAATTAAGGTACTACCAATCTCCACGCAAGCCCGGCCGTGTAGGCTACTGTGCGCCAGTCTGGATGACTAGCCAACATGTCAGAAAGGTTGATGCTGGTGTTAACAATGTTCTCCGGATCATCTGGTTGCCTGAACCCCACCCGTGTCGTATACCTGCTATTGCTAGTGGGAATTGCCCCGACCAAGCCTCCGATGAGAGGCTACAACACTCACAATGTTTTTCCTTAGTTGTTATGTCAACTGAATCCTCCCCATACACATTGCTGTGTGTTGTCAATGCTATTATATCGGCTCACTGTACCAGTGAGGAGGCACAACCTCGATCTACTCCTCCCAACCAACACTCCCCACGGACAAGTGTTGTCTGAATACCTCAACTCTACCTGAAGTGACACACGTACATCACCCTCCCCGTCCAGCTTCACTCCCTCAAACACAGGGCC
The DNA here is from genome assembly GCF_951216825.1 of Electrona antarctica. Classification (NCBI taxonomy): domain Eukaryota; kingdom Metazoa; phylum Chordata; class Actinopteri; order Myctophiformes; family Myctophidae; genus Electrona; species Electrona antarctica. The sequence continues at coordinate 29,791,249 of NC_136806.1, read as the reverse complement.
AGTTGTGTTTATGCACACTCGACAAAGCTGGATGCAATAGTATAATTTCAAAAAAGTAGTCATTGTGAATTTTATGATATTAAATGTTAGATTCAAGGCTTGATTTATATACTTAGTTGTGCAATGCCGTCGCACACACCCAGAATAGGCAATCTGCAAGGTTGTAGATCGGCTATTTTGGGTGCATGACACTGGCATGCAATTCAACTTGGACTTGAAGGTTTAGTTATAGGGTAAAAAATGGCAAAACTGTGCGTGTGTGCATGTGTGTGTTGCGACTGAAGGTCGCATTTACTATGAAAACATGAAAACGTGCAATTCCCATCAGTGTATCACTCAAAATCCCCATACATGGGAAAGCCCCCATATAGTGCCCAGGTCTGCTGTCGCAATTAAGCCCATATGGAAGCCCATATTGAATGCATCCATCCTTCCTCTTCCTTCCTTTTGACTGATACCTGTCCATTCAAACTCTAGACAGGCCTGCCCCAAAGTTATTAGTGCAGCTGCGCCCGGCAGCCGGCAAAAACTAGAGTTCTCAACAGGCCCGGCCCTCATCAAACCCTGTACACTCAAGATAATGTCCCCGCTACCACCCTTAGATCTCCATATGATAGATGTTCCATATGTTGATCTGACCTCATCAAACACTCAAGACATGCTCCTTATATGGCCAGTACAGAATTAATTCCATCATTTCCATGTTGATCTGACCCCCCATGCCAAAGCACAAACGCTCGCCCAGCTGTCTGCCGTCAATGAGGTGGATGCGTGCATGCATAGTTTCTCGCCCTTACGTGTCTTACTGGTGTACGTGTAAACATGCATGCGTATGTGTTTGTGTGCATGTTACTATGCGTGTGAGGATGATATGTCCCCACAGCTGTAGTAGATTTTATTTTATGTTTTTGTGATATGGGTGTACAATTAGAAAGAGATTCAGGTTGGGTTTAGGGTTACAATATATAAAAAAGTCTAACCCCTAACGTTAACCTATGTCTATAGGTTAACGTTAGGGGTTAGACTTTTTTATATATAGTTGCGGCGATGTCACACACAGACAAATAGCTTCAATGCGACACGTTGTGAGCTTGTGAGCTGTTGTGAGCAATTTTTCATCTTTCATATTGAATGCTGTCCTAATATTTATGCCCACACAAGTATAATACAAACCTGTATATGTGTGTGTGCATGTTCACATGTGCGTGTTTGTGCTACACACACATAACCATGTGTTCCTTGTCGTTTTGTGCTCCCCCAGGCGTGCATGTGAAACATGGCCACTGCAGGTTCAGTTCATGCAATGTTTTCCAGCAAGCCTTCGTTTTAAGCACAAGGGCCCATAAAGCTGTCAAATTAGAACCAGGCGCTTCGCACCAGTGCTCCACGCACGCACGCGCGCGCGCACACACACACACACACACACACACACACACACACACACACACACACACACACACACACACACACACACACACACACACACACACACACACACACACACACACACACACACACACACACACACACACACACACACACACACACACACACACACACACACACACACACACAGCAGCCTTACTCGCATGTGAGCCAAACACAAAAGTGCAGACACGCACCGTGCACACATGCTGCTCCCTTAACGTCACTGCAGATACGGAGAGCATGCTTAAATGAGCACTGCTACCTGTGCACACACGCACGCGCATGCACACACACACACACACCTTTCTCCTCTGGAGCGTATGTGCTCAAGGAAGGGCAAAACATTCCCGAGATTCCTTGCGAAGCCCCGCGGAAGTATGAGCGTGCGTCACAGTTCGGGTCTGTAAGTCCCGGAAAAGATGCGCTGTGATTGGCCAGTAATCACTTGAGTGGCAGCGTGACGTAGCGTGCCTTCCACTCTTCCGCCATACTTCCTCTCCCCGTGTAAATTATTCCTCCCTCCCGTCGACACACATCGCTCCAACGAACTGCAGTGGCCAATGATGCATCTATTTTTTAATATCTATGGTTCCAAACATTGATACTTCCTCAATGAGATAGAATGAGAACTTCCGCATTCCATTGTTATGCTAATGACGTAACTCACTCTCTCTCTCTCTCTCTCTCTCTCTCTCTCTCTCTCTCTCTCCGAGACCCGAATTAACAACAGCAAAAATTATATCTGTCCATGAACTTCATTAACTTCATTAAGTAGCTTTGTGTGTCCGTGGGTGGCTGGCTGGGTGGCTGGCTGGGTCTGTCTGAGCACGAAAATAGAGTTTGGTTGGTTTTCACAACCAAGTGTCACTGTTGCGCAGCCTAACACACACACACACACACACACACACACACACACACACACACACACACACACACACACACACACACACACACACACACACACACACACACACACACACACACACACACACACACACACACACACACACACACACACACACACACACACACAAAGGTCAAGTGTGTGAAAGGTCAAGTTTACTACGTATTGAGTGTTTATGTGGTTAAATATCTGAAAATATACATTGACATAAATACAAAATACAAAAAACTTTTAAAATAGTTCAAATAGCCGATCTACAAGCTCACAAAGTGTAGATGTAGATCGGCTAGTTGAACTATTTTAAAATGATTTTCAAAATAGTAAAAAATGCAAATACGTTTAGGGATAAGGGAGGCGCAAGATGGAGCCGTAAGGGCTCACTTTTCGTCTGATCTTTCTAAATACACTGTTTTGGGATTTAGCAGTGGGGAAGGGGTGTTCAACCACTAAAGTTGGTATTTTGGTTACCTTTTGGTTACCTCTAAATCCCTAAAACACCTCCGTTACCTGTTATATTATGCATAGGTGTGGTTTGGGCGTTACAATAATTAAACCAATCACCAGTCCACGTGCCATTGCCTTTAAGAGATCCCTTATCCGTTGCCCGTTATGCCCAGTTCTATATTGCTTCATAACATTGAGTCACAACTCGCTCAAATCTTGCTCATTTTTTAAAATTCAAAGTACTATGTAAACATTTGGTATATAGATCGTGCGTGTAGGTAGGCCGCCTCTATACGAAACGGTATCAAGCGAAAAGGAAAGGTCGGTCAATTGGATTAAATCAATTGGATTGGAATCGCGCACGCCGCACAATTCCTGGCACAAGCCAAATAACGTCTTTGACTATACAATTATAAACACAATGGACACAAGGAAGTGGCAGGCACTCACTTCTGTTGATTATAGGAAAATTACAAAGAGATGCGTATAGGAGAATAAGGAGAGATGCCTTACTCCAAGGACATCTCCGTGCAGGCGCGCAGCGCGTGCCGCTCTACCAAACTAATTTGGCACAGCTTACGGGTATAAGTTACGGGTGGTTTTAAACTCCACTATCGTCTTCTCAAATGTGTGTGACCAAAATAGCAATTTAGGGGGAAGCATGCCAACACGCTCATGACCACACCTCTAGGCGCAAATACCGGTGTCAGCAAAAAAGATAGCGGGTGACGCTGGTGAAAATACCTTTAAAACACTTTGAGGGCATACTACGCGTTACCCGCATTTTAATAAAATATTCTACGCTGCCGAGATTCTTTTATTACCTTTAGATCATACGCTGAAGTATGAAGCGAAAATCCGCCGAAAATAGGTTCCTCCGTGTGTTATTTTCGATCGCACCACCCGCCATCTTGGTACGCCACAAGACGGGTGCATAAGACTGCATTCCATGAGGCCCTGTCTTCCGTTCACTTGCATTGGACTCAATTTCCCAGAAGCCCTAGCAGACCAGCGCATGGGTCGATTTCCGGTTTCAACATCATAACATGAAGGTCTCATCTCCAGGTCCGCGCAAAGCCGGAGTTTCTTTTTAATTATTAAAATACAGCGAATTAAACGCATTAAACAAATATTATGCAGCGGCGGAACACTGGAGTAAACAATTAGCGGCCGTCAAACTGGGGACAGAGCAAGTTCCTATTCGTAATTTTCGGGCAGCGGCTGAATTGCGGGTAATGGCGGCGATGAAATTGGAGCCCTTAAATGTCTAATCCTTAGCCTAAATCCAACTGCTTTTCATGAACCCAAGGATCAAAACAATGAATAACTTGAATCTCTCCCTTTATTTGTAAGCATGCAACTCCACTTTTTAACGATAAAACAACCTCTTCTTTTGTGAGGACCAGGAACATTGTCCTCAAATGTCTACTTCTTAAATTCTAATAATACTTGTCGGGGCATATTTGGTATAGTAGTGTGCACACACACACGCACGCACGCACGCACACACGGACACGATACACACAGACTCGCACAAGGAACAGAAAAATAAGATATACGTGCCCTGAATCGATATAGCAGCGAATGTGGTTGCACAGTCTTTTTTGGCGTTTCTCATCAGTTTAGTAAGTTGTAGGCGGTGTGGAATATTGAATATGTAAGTGACAGCAGATGCTGTGGGATAATAGCGGAGCTGTCTCCTTATATGCTGCATCAGCAGCTATTAGCCCATTAAAACCTAGGTTCCACAAATGCCCTCCAAATTTGTAGTTCTCACACAAAACATAGCCGATGTACATCTGGTATTTTTGGAATAGCCAACGCAAAGAAATAAAAATAAATGACACGGATGCTTTCCCGGTTTTAATGGGTTAAAGCTGTATGAATGTGAACGCATTGATTGCACCCACCAACCCCCCACCACCCCCCACGAGCAAGTATGTACGCACGTACGCAAGCAAGCATGCACACACAAATTACAATGTCTTCATCACTGCAGATTGTAGACACACCATGTATGGATTCTATACATTAGCCCACAGGGGCTCCCATACTATTCCATAATTATGACAAGGAACCCCTCGAATCAGAGCCATCACATCAGGCATATTTTTGTAATTTTCTTAGGTAATAGCCGATCTTGGGAAACAGCCTACGTGCAAGATCACAATGTGTCACATCGCAACACATTGAGCTTGTAGATCGTCTATTTTTGCACTATTTTCTTTTTTCAAAAATGACCCAACAATGCTGTCATGTGATTTGGACTATACAGGGGGGGGGGGGGGGGGCACCTGTATTTTTTGCCACCCAGTGACACCTCATGGAACTCAGGTTGGAAAACAATGGCCTGTCAGTGTGTGGATCCCCAGATGAAAGTGAAGTGACAATTTAAAAGAGTAGTTCACCATAAATATACTTCAGTCAGACAACTCACGAATAGATTTAACCAATATTTATTATAGAATGAGAATACAAGTGTGCATACGATATTAGACTTTGTGCGTTCGGCTCTGCTGCATTTTCTCCCTGCTCGGAACAATTAAACACTATCGTAAAACATTAAGAGCAGGGAGATAGATATACAATAAAACCCCCATGGGAGCATAAATAACAGAGCCCACCGGTGGTGCTGGGGTGGTGGTGGGAGCAAACATCACATAACAACCAGGAACCAAATGCAGAGTAAGGCAGGAAGAGCATGCAGAATGGTGAGCTTAAATAGCCCGCCCAATTGGTCAGCTGACTGCCACATCAGCGAATGACGTGTGGGACCTGCACACACGTATACACCCACATAGTAATGCAGCATGTTAACCCCTTGAGTATAGTATGCACCTTTGAGCATGGCATGAACCCCCTCGAGTATGTCTGCATGAACTAACTCCGCAGGCTACGCATCATTGATTTTCTATCAATTAAACACCCCATGCAAGCCATTCCTAAGCCAATAATTTGATGACTGAGTCACACATTCTTGGCTAGGAATAGAAATAAAGAAAACACATTAACATCAAGAGTTATCAGATTTCTGATAAACTCTTGATGAAGTAATGGTCTTTCTTTCTTTCTGCAATAAAACTGGTCAAATATTGGCCAAATTGTCTGAGAAATAGGCATAAATTGTGAAAACATGAGATCTATCAAAACCTCATGTTGCGAGACATTGCGAGATTGTAGATTTACAATTTTCACAATTCCTGTGGAACCGAGTCAAACTAAATGTAATGCTTCAACCCCTACAATTCCAAGTGCCTGGCAGGGTGGGGTGTCCCCAGTTCAAATATGATTATGTTTGGGGACTTAGCCTCACAATGTTGAGAGAAACTGGTCTAGGTCAGTGGTTTTTGACCTTTTCTGTATCGGGGCCCAACTTGAAAATCTTCAACACATTTTGGGCCCACCCATCCGACCACTTAACCACGACAGCTGTGCATTTTCAGAACGTGTTTATTTTAATTAACAAATCAATTGATTGGGTTTCCGGCTTGAATCAATTGACCTATAGCTAAGCCCCTCCCCAAGCTGCTATGGTCCAATCACAGCTAAGCATAACATGGGTTAGACAAACCTCTCCACCAATAGTTTTCCTATATAGAGACACACGGGGAATACACATTTCACGCCCCCAAATGAGACGGCGCCCCCACTTCAGGTCCGTTTGAACGTTATGCAGCTGTCAATGCAATCCCTATGAGAGGCCTCATAAAATACCCTAATTTCACTGGTTGATTACTGAGGCTGTAGCAATTTTTTTCGTGTCGCATGTTTGATTTGTCCTTTTCAATGTACCTGCCATCTCAATATACAACCCACAATGTACTATAATCTACTCCATCAGAGATTCAAAAGTGCTAGCATTGTGAATTTCAAGTCAAAGTGGTCGCACGGCATATACGTCACGGTCGCATCCATTGGGGGTATCAATACTGTTATGTTGTGGGCATGTCAGAGACTGTTGTTACGGGACCGTATTCCGTATTCAAGATACTACAAATACCCCAATATTATATATTTGTTGTGTTTCGTTTTATAGGCTATGTATTTGTGGGAAATTATCTAAACAGCATCTTGCAAGACTAATAATACTCATCTGGAGAATATGCCACTCCTCCATTTGGCTTGGTTATTTTCCCAACTATTGAGACAAATTAATTCTACAACAAGTTGACAACGGTAAAACACACCATCGGAGCTCCGAGATAGGTAGGACATTAATAAGCCTGTGACATGTTAAAAATATAGACATGAATGAACAAAGTCAGTCGGGATCGGGATGTATTATTGAGAATTCCACTCTTCAAAGTCGGCGCTCGTAGCCTCGTAAAGGCAGTGGCGTCCCTTAAAAGCGACAGGTTCTCTGTCTGCGGTCTCCCTCTGCTCTGTTAACATTATGGGTAACTCATTCAAGTGGTAAATTAAATGTGAAATACATCCTCTATTGAGAAAACAAGAACATATGTTGACAAAGACACTTCATACATTTGGAAACATATTTTTATCAATAAAGTCTTCAGTTAATTTCGTATTATTTTAAAAGTAGGCTAATTTAACAGTTGAATTTCAACAGACTTCTATGGGCTGGCTTGCAGTACACTGTTCTAATGGACCATAAGTGGGGCCGCTGTCTCATTTGGGGGCGTGAATTTTGTAGTCCCCGTGTGTCTCTATGATAAAACATTGTTTAAAAAAGAAATGTCGCACACATATTTTTCCAGTGCATATGGCAGGCTTTGTTGACGGATTTGGAAGAGATTTTGAAGGTCTATTTCCAAAAATGAACCAGTATTTAATGTGTAAAATCCATGATATTTACATTGGAATGAATGAGCCCGGCTGGAAAGTGTCCAAGTGGGAGTGTCTAAGGGGTAGAGGGTGGGGCTTTGCTAAAGGTGAATTAGAACTTAACCTAGTCTACTTCTAAGTTCCTATTCATCTTAGTGTTTTGCCAATTAATCGGGGGCCCACTTGCAATACCCTTCTGGCCCGTCCACAGGCTCAGAACCAGTGTTCTAGACCAGTGTTTCTCTCGAGCACCCTCCAGGGGTCCTCGAGGGGGTTCCAGGGGGTCCCCAGAAAAATATATTTAATATAGCATCACAATCAATGTTAACCACTTTAATCCTGTATTAAGCATTAGTTATTTGCACATAGCCGATCTGCAAACTCACAAAGCTTCACATCGTGATGCATTTTGAGTTTGTAGATCGGCTACAGTTTTGAATATGTTAACAACACAAATCCTGAACGTGTTTGAGAAGTGTCGTAGAGCACATCTAGATCTTATTTTTTCTTCTTTTTCCATTTTTTGTAATGCCATTTCTTGAATTTCTGTAGAAAAATGTTTTTAATTAATGAAAAACACAGAATGTAGGGGGGGGAGAGAGAATAAAAGGCGGTCATATACTCACAAACCAATAAAATGGTTTCTGTGACCCGAAAAATGGGTCGGGACCCAGTGTTTGAGAAACACTGTTCTATAGGTCATTATAGCCGCTGTGTTGCAGAAGTTGCAGTCAAAGTCCCTGGGGGGATCACTAGCCCACCGCACCATGCAGGAGGACGCTATCGATTGAAACCTATAGCGGATGAGGAAATGGCTTACATCGATAAGGTGTACAATAGCACCACACACACACACACACACACACACACACACACACACACACACACACACACACACACACACACACACACACACACACACACACACACACACACACACACACACACACACACACACACACACACAGACTACAGATTGAGTGCAATTTTCTGCAAAGGTTTTTCCCAGAATATGTAGGCTGGGGCTTTTTAAGTGGTTAAGTAAAAACAAATATAAACATTAAGCAAACACAAAACAAGAAGTAATGGCTGTGATGACAAAACACCCATCTTCAGAGCTCTCCAGAGACAGTGCTTCAGCTTGTACAGTGATCAGGTACACAAAAAAGAAGGCTCATTACATCGCCCTCACAGAATGATGGCTCCCCCTCCCTCGTAAAAAAAAAAAACTAAATTTACTAGAAGCCGCTAAACCGATGCGGCTCCCCCCTCCACTGTATAAGCAATTGTTTCTTTTATGGGACATTTATGGCTTAATGGATAGCTTTTCAGGGATCAGTGCGGCAAGCGCTTAATTGTCCCGCCGGTCTGACTTCTTGTGATTACTTGGGGGGGCTTCTTCTATTTTTTTATTTTTATTTTTTTAGGGGCTTTGATATATTTTCCGCTCGACGCCGCGCCTCACAAAGCTATATAAGCAGATATAATTTAACGCCACTGTCGGGGGGGAAACCTTGTATGTCTGAAACTGTTTTGTTTTGAGGGGGCAAAAAAGAGAACCTGTGCTCCAGTTATCATGTATTTAAGCCCTTGTAACCACTTCAACCCCTGTAGTCTTCGAGAACTGGACTAGAGTTGCAACTGCACTTTGACCATTTGTTCTGGCTACACAAAACATCTCCGCCAAAAAATATTAATTAATAGCCGATCTACAAGCTCGTCGACCAGCTATTTGCGCTCCATTTGCACGCAATGCTCTTGCATAACGTTGAAGATGTTACTAATACAAAAATTACACTTGTGTGAAGTGAGGGGGCGCCTCACTTCTTTAAGCAAACATCATACTTGTTTAATGTGCTCTAAACAGACATTAGAAAGTCAGCTTGGCTGATGCATGATGGAAGGTAGGTGACTTTTTGTGTATGGGTCATCACATCATACATCATCATCCTGATAAAAGGCACCGCTAACTTCCTTTCCTTTATCCTAAGCCATCCTGTCGTTAATTGGGGGTATTTATTTGTATATATTTTTTGATATTATGAACGGGCTCAGTGCTTTGCGCGGGGTGTGTGTGTGTGTGTGTGTGTGTGTGTGTGTGTGTGTGTGTGTGTGTGTGTGTGTGTGTGTGTGTGTGTGTGTGCGTGTGGGGTCCCAACAGGGAGACCCCCACACCCCCTAACACCCCCCTCCCCCCAAATTCAATCATGGCGAGACAGAAATACATTTAGGCCCCTGCCGACTCCGATGGGGTCAAAAGCGGGATTACCTCGATTATGTTTCGATTTCAGCCGCTGCTACCATGAGCTGCTGGGATTTGATTTCTCTCCACTTTCTCTTTCTCTCCCTCTCTCTCTCTCTCTCTCTCTCCCCCCCTCTCTCTCTCTCTCTCTCTCTCTCTCGGTCGGTATAACATAGCGAGTGAGTGCTAACCACTTAAACCCTATACTCAGTTGACCGGAGGGTCTTGCGGGTCGGCTATTTTCGATGAATGTTGTTGGCCCCCACAGTATTGACACTATGGGTTATAGTGCGGCGAGTCTCAACCTGTTTCCCGGGGGCCCACAGGTGGGCCGTGAGGATATTATTCAATTCAATACAATTCAAACTTTATTCCAGACACTCAGGGGGTCCATAGAGCATTCGTTCTCAAAGTGGGGTCCAGGGACCCCCAGGAATCCTTGGAGGGGTTCCAGCTGGGTCCCCAGCAAAAAATAAATAAATTAAAAGATCACCACTTATGTTGGCTTATGGCTATTCAAAAATATCTATAACCTCAAGTGGATTTGGAAAAGTAGCAAAAATATAGGCTATATATTTTTAAACATAAATCTTCTCTTCTGAGGGCACAAAAACCTTTTCAAATGGCGGTCTGCGGACAAATACATATATCAATTTGGGGGTCCTTGGCATGAAAAAGTTTGAGAAACCCTGCCATAGAGTAGGCCCTACACATCAAATAAATTGATCAGCTACAAAAACATGACATCATGAATGGAGTAGTGTTTATGCAGCCTGGATGAGTACCAGAGACATACTGTATCCTCACTAATACTGTTCTGGGACTCATCCAGGCGGGTCCCATTTCACAGGTTTCAAAGGTATACAAATCTTTTGAAAATAGCCAACATTTTAATAGGGCTGAAGTGGTTAATGTCTATGTTTTGTAACATGGCGACAGCATTTTGACCCACATGGTGTTTCCAGTGGGCCAGCATGCCCAATATCAGCCCCTTGACACTGTTTGACCAGAATGGAACAGAGCCTATAGTAGGCTACCATATTGGTAACACAGAGCCTATAGACGCCTTAACAGACGACGTCACACTGATAAGCAACAGCATGCACACGCATAACGGCAGCAGAAGAACACCACCTCTCATAAGATGCAATGGAAAAGTTCTAACTGCACTCACGTGTAAAAAATGCCCCATCAAACTTTCAGATGCTGTTTTTATCCCAGTGTGGAGGAAGAATGATTAGGATTTTTATTGTGATCTCTCGCCCTTGAAATATATAATCCATTGGTTTCTGTTGTGTTTGAACAATAATAGCAATTCAAAACAGTTGTCCTCAAAACCACACCTCCAGTCGCTGTCATAAGAACGGGAGGTGCGCTCATGATCACGGCAGCAGAGCCTGGTTGTCCATGGCTGCACGCGCACCTGCAGCCCATCAAGTATAATTTATGCTTCGTCCCGTGATGGTGTCGCGCACTCAGACCTCTACGCTCACAACAGTCGCATCCGCGATGCGATGTGAGCTTGTATATCAGCTGTTCTCTGTGCGCAATACTGTTGCGCTTTGAAGTATAAATGTCTCCAAGGGTGCATCTCACTAGCCAACACACAAGAGAGATTGAATGAACTGAAACCAGCGCTCCCCAAAACAACAGGTTTGGAGATCTGTTGGGAATTGATTACATGAAACAGTCACCCGTGCGCCCAGTCACAATGTTTGTAAACAAATAATTGGTATAACAGCTATGAAGGAAGTATCCCAATTATTTCCAATATGGCTGCTGTGCCATTTTGGAAATATGGCCTATTGACTCTATATGCAAATAATGATGTATAATAAACACATTCATATGATTGCAGGTTGCGTAGCTCTTCTATTGTCGATCATTCTCTGCGCACAGAGCATGAATTAGGCTTTGCTGCGTTTTGTGTCATACTCCTCGGGGGCTTTTATGGACCTCCCTTTAGCCCATTAAGACCTGAGGTCAATTCCACTTATAGATACAATTCTAATTTCATTTATTTATTTATTTTCGTGCGAAAGAACCCCATGTATGTGGCCACGGACCCCCAGAAGAGAAGAGTTGTGTTAAAACAAAACTTCAAAATTATACAAATATTTTCAAACACTTTCAAGATTAAAAAAATAAAAAAATAAAAAATAGGCAGATGTACACAAGCTCAAAGCTACACTTTGTGACACGCTGCAATCGTGTAGATAAGCTACTTTTAGATAAGCAATGCTGAAATCTAGATGGGCTTTACCGGTTTTAATGGATTAAGCTGCTGTGCTTTCTAAATTCCTCATGAAAATCGAATCAAATTAAAGTCCATTCTGCACTGTTCTCCATTTGCTCCAACAAAACGTGAAGGATTAGTACGACCGGGGGAAACTGTGGGCGATATCATTTTCACTGCGGATCAGCATAATTACTTTCTGCTGTTTTGCAGCCAAACCCCGCCACATCCATGCACAGTCACTTTTTATTACCACCCGCATCGACAATCGGTAATTAGAAATAATTTCCGGGGCATTTTCGGAGCTCATGAACAGCAGCAATTGAAATGGCCCTTGAAGTGTAATGAGGTAATAGATTTATAATGCGAGGCGGGGTGAAGTAAACACAACCTTAAGTGGAAGGTCTCAATGTTCAATGTTTAAAGTGGCAGGGTTTCTTAGAACAAGGGTTCCCAAACTTTTCAGCCCATGACCCCCCCAAATAATCATACTGTAGGTTTGAACTTTGAACTGCAGGGGACCCAGCCCCAGACGGACTTGTATGCATTACATTTAGTTTGACTCATCCCACAGATATTGTGAAAATAGCCCAACTACAAGCTCCCACTACAAGGTGTTGTGGCCTTCTAGATTGGCTATTTTCACAATGTGTGCTCCTTTCTTACGTAATATTTGACAATTTACATTGTCACTTTAGAAATATTCAGATACTAGTGTATAGTGTAGGCTATACATTTAAATACTGTATGATGATGTGTTTACTTTTAGTGAGAAAACAATGTTGCACATTGCTAATCATCTGGGGACCCCCACAATTATTTGGGGATCCCTTTGAAGTTGCCAACCCTCAGTTTGGGAACCACTGTCTTAGAAAAAATGTGTGACCGTGATCATCGGCTATTTGGTTGTGAGTCATTGAATAAAGCTTGTTTTGACCAGGGACGCAATCTGGGAAAGGAATCCGATAGTAATGTATATTTCTGGATCTGACGTGGACGGCAAGCACATTTTTCACTTCCGTTACTCCAATCCCACATGTTGTTCCGAAGGTCTGCGATGACTTATTGTCACACCAAAAAAGGCTACATTGCGGGGCACGTGGATCACTAGTGTTACAGCAGTGTCTAACATTTCAAATGAGCATTGCTCCGATCAGCGCTATATACTGTAGGTTATGGACGCTGAAAATCGTCTTTCATAACAACCACTCATTTCAAAGTGAGCGAATTACTCTTTACGATTGCATGCACAAATTGATCACTTAGATATAACATGTGTGTGTGCGTGCATGTGCGTGAGTGTGTGCACGTGTGTGCGTGTACTGTATCTGGGAAAGGTGTCACATATGTACACTACTTAAAGTGACAATACCTGACTGTGCAACAGCCTGTGTCAACATATTCACATCAGCACAAGCTTTTCAGATGGGGGTCCGCCAGCAAATTCATATCAATTTGGGGGTCCATCATAGACGTGAAAATGTTAGAGAACCATGTGTGTTTAGGCTGCGTGGGACGCGAACATGTGAACAATGTCTTGTCTCAGGTCAACATCAGAGCACACGGTTATAGCGCCGATAAACAGAGCTGTCTTGTTAGTTCCTCACAAACTTACCAGTCAGCAAACGTCTCTCTCACGCTAAACAAAGAGGTGGCTCAATTGCTCGCTGACCCCCCCACCTTTGACCTCTGACCTCGTTCAGGGGACCTAATGACTTCCTCTTGGAGCGTTTGAAGGAAGTGCTGCGTTGGCACAAATTAGTTTTTTGATTTCATTTTTTTCACTGTAAGCTGAACGCCAAGCCACCTGGCTCCCAGCAGAGCTGGACAAGTGACTATTATACTAAAATCCATTTACTAGATTTCAAGGAGATCAATGTATCAATGATCAATCAATGTATTTTTTGTTAATAATTGACTAAATTCTGAGTCTGATTACAAGCAATCAAGTCACAGAAATAGAAAATCCACAAGCTCACAACGTGTCTATAGCTTTTAGATTGGCTATGTTTTAAATGGTTGTTGCCTATAATGACAGGAACATTGCAAATCAGCTCAGTTATGATATGATCAAGTACGACATTATTATTTATTAACAAAAAAGTTTAAGTATGAGAGAAGAGGTTTCTGCCCGACACAAATACAGGCACGCACGCACGATTCATTTAACTCTCAGATGTAACTCAAGAGTTACAGACCCATAAGGGTCCATTTGTTTCTATTTCACACTCTCAAGAAAGACTTAGTGAAACACTTGTACCCGTCCTGGTGGTAATAATAGCTCGTTGCTGGCCACATTCAAACTAAACAGATTTGTTTTTGATGGAAACATTGGGCTCGGTAGATGCAGCTAATTGCTAACAAGGTCAGGGGAGGAAGCACACAGGGAGATGTGAATCCCTGGACCTGTGCCAGCTTATCAGCGTCTGGAGTGGAAACACCTTTGAAATGTATTGGCCTGCAGATCAGCATCAAGGCAACCTTTTACTGCTGTCTTCAACATCTGTGTTACATAATAATGCATTATACAGTATATGCATAATAATGCATTGCGGCTGAGTTAGTAGTAACTTTTTAAAGGCATTATTATGCAACATTCAAGCATATATATATATATATATATAGTACTGTACATACACAAACTATGAAAAACAATGTACTACCGGTATATAGCTCTGAGGAGCTATAGGTTCCATATGGGACTGATAACCTATACTGTATGTGTGACAGATAGTGGTCTGTCACTGCATTCTTTTCTAATGTGTTCGCCACTATATGAATAAGACGTTGGACTGTTTTAACATGGTGCTGCACAATGCTGGCGCAGTAATAAGGTAGTAGGGACTAGGGAGTCAGTGATAAGGATGCCTAAGGCAGTAGGGAGTCAGTAAGGCAGTACAGAGTCAGTAAGGCAGTACAGAGTCAGTAATAAGGATGCATATGGTAGTAGGGAGTCGGTAAGGCAGTACAGTGTCAGTAATAAGGATGCATAAGGCAGTAGGGAGTCAGTTATAAAGCAGTATGGTAGTAGCCTACACGTCACACATAACGGCACATGGTGTGCTTGTACATCACCTGCTTTCGGCAAGAAAAGGCTGAACGCAGCCAATAATAAGGCATAGTCAATACACTCGCCCTGCTTTCAGTCATGTCCCGTGTAGCACCAGCTGCTTTGTCAAAACTGTATTTTATATGGGAAAACTGGGCTGGCCTTCTCTTGCCATTTGTAGAGAGCAACATTGTGTTTTATTTATTTATAAGGCCCTGTGTGACAAGCTCCCATTGTATTTATCTTCATTTTAGAACCAAAAACTACAGGATATCAAAGACGCAGACACACATTAGACGTATCACCCCACGAATGAACAGTGAAAGACTGCTTTCATCTTCTATGCCCCAGACAAATGGAACAAACTGCAGGACTCCCTGAATAGAGACATTTAGGGTACTACTTTTAGGATGCATTTGTATAGGACTGCACCTGCATTGTGTAGCCCTTGTGTATCTGCATTGTTTCATGTTGTTTATCATTGCACTTTGTACATGTTGTGATCATGTTCTATAGGGGAGTCCTTGAAAAAGAGAGCTTGCTCTTCTCTGAATAAATAAAGGTCAATACAAATAAAATAAAATACATTGACGTGTTCCAGACTGTACACGAGGCACGTCCTACATGTTGGACTTGGAATGGAATCCATTGCAGAACACCTGTCTGCTGTACTGTGCCACATGCTATTTCACCATGTTCATCCGTCTTCACTGGCAGAAACAAGGCTGCTGGAATCCATACTGGAAGCTTCTCAAATAATTGGCCTCTCCTCTCCCAAGCCCTCATTGACATTGTCACCTCTTGCAGAGCAGGGACCATATTATATATATATATATATATATATATATATATATATATATATATATATATATAGATACACAAGGGCTATTTACTTTTGTGTTTGTTTTTCTACACCTGACATGGGGGAGTTTCCCCGGTTGGATGTAACGCATGGAAGGAACACGTTATTCCAACCAGTTCCTTGGCGCCACGGCTGGCCAGGGGGAGGCAGTATAGAGACTAGGATTACTGCATGTTTTTTGTGAGGGTATCTACCATCTACCTTTCTGAACGCATTTTTAACTGTGTCCTATGATCCTATCGTATGGTACTTATGTCATCCATGTGTATTGACACATCGTATTATGCTTGTTATTGTGTTATTGTGATATTGTATTTTCTGCTTTTTGCTGTGCATTGTTGTGAAGTGCACATAGACCCCTTTGGGTGATGTTGCACTATAAATAAAAATAAACTGAAAATAAACTGAACTGCAACTTATAGTCAGAGGATATAAATAAAATCTGGAAATACAATTCTTACCAAGAATTGTCTTCACCAATGTGTCTGTAAGGGTGTCTACTAACATACAATTTACAATTTAGACATTTAGCAGACGCTCTTAATCCAGAGCGATTTACATTAAGCAAGAACAAAAAGCATGGGAATACATCACATATATAAAATGCATTTATCATGAAACATGCGTATAAGCTAAGAACGTAACTAGAACATATCGATATAATGACACTATACATATAAACTATACATATATACTATACTATGCTATACATATGTACTATGAAGTGCTATTACTACATACAATGCAATTGTTGTGCTGTCTACATGACATGCTATAAGTCTGTTTCAAATGCAATCCAAAAAAGTGCTATTTAAGGGGGTAGGGTAAGTAACATAACCCACATTGGTTTCTATTAAACCACCCTAGGGGGGTTTTCGACAGTTGCTGAAAGTTGGGGTAACATCAACAACCATTATAAAGCAAAATATTCTAAATTTCATTATGCTGTAAGTACCATGTGCATGGCCGGATTTAGCCTAAGGAGTGTTTTCTGTGCACAACTAATGCTTGGAATGGGTTCAGAATCATGAAAAACCCCTAGTTTGGCCATAGATCCCCTAGTTTGGCTATAGCCACTTGCCCAAATTTGCCTAAATGTGCTGACCTGTGCTGACGGCTATGGCCATTTTTAGCCCAATGAGTGTTTTTCGTGCAAAACTAATGCTTGGAATGAATTCAGAATCATGAAAAACCGCTAGTTTGACATGTCACATGCTACTTAAAGCATAATGAAATTTAGAACATTTTGCCTTGTAATGGTTGATGTACCCCAACTTTCAGCAGCTGTCACAAATTCCCCTAGGGTGGTAGATAGAAACCATTGTGGGATATGTTAGTAGACGTGCACCTTTACAACCCGACATATTTGACATTATTCTGATAATATTCCCTGACTACTACCCTAAGGGACACGGGGAGAACATGCAAACCACACCGAAAGGGCCACACAAAAAAATACCCATTCTTGAAAATATTCTAGGCTTAATATTAGAGAACTGAACTTGAGGTACTGCACCACTGTACTTGGACAACTTTTTCCATCTACACCATCTCAAAAAAATGCAGATCTTCATGCTTACAATGCATCGTGTTGCAAAGTATTGTGAGCTGGCAGATCCGCTGTTCTATTTTATATTTTTGCAAATGTTCCTCCCAGAATATGGACGATGGGGTTCAAGTGATTAACCATCTGTGCTTTTTTTTCTTTCTTTTTTTTACTCTAGTCCATAATGGACTTGTTCATGCGCATCACCCACATTTTAGCCTCCATGAAATAATAGAGAGAAGTACTTATTTGCAATTAGGTCTTTTAGACCTTTTCTATTTTGACAACATTAATTGCACATATAGTTATGTGGCAATGTATCATCTGTCTGTCTGTCTGTCTGTCTGTCTGTCTGTCTGTCTGTCTGTCTGTCTGTCCATCTACATATATGAGACAAAAGTATATATTTTTTAATGTTGCAACACAATAAGTGAACACACAACACGCAGCGACGCTGTGAGCTTGTAGATTGTCTATTTTCAAATAGCTAATGTTGAAATAGGGCAGAAGTGTAATAATAATTAAAATCAACTTAATTAGAAGTCAAGTTTTCAAATAATTGTAGTGGAGTAAGAGTTCTTGAGTGCACTTAGTTACTTTCTATCACTGCTTGGGACCCACTGGAACCACTGCAACTAATGTGAGAGGGAATCCATCTAGGAAAACAACTATGCAGACTAATTTGCGACAAATCTAATGTTCTGTAATGTAAGACAGCAACAATAATTGGAGACATTTGATCCTGCTCTTTTTGTTGTTTTGATGCAGTTATAATCTCCTGCATAATGTCATCAAAGACGCTTTGATGCAAATCAAATGCAGATCAATTTTACCAACACAAACGATGAAAATGTAATTGCCGTCTAGTTAGCATAAATCTGTCTATGTCCCATTCATATTAATAAGATCTCATAAAAAACAAGAGGATGCCAAAGTATTGCACGCCAGGAAAAGTGAAATGTAGGCCTACCGTTATCTACATGGCGAACTTATTTGCATATCAATGGAGCCTGGTGTCAGGGTAAACTGGCAACAAAACAAAAAAAACCAATTGTTAATAAAACCCTGCGTTAAACCCTGCCAGAAAACACAAAAGACAGTCACCAGGCACTTCCTAAACTAAATAACAACAGGAGACAACAAGTGCACAAACAAATTGGTTATGCACCCCTACTGCTCCATGCAATATTTACAGAGGGAGTGCTGTGTACAGGAAATGCTTATGCTAACCAGACCAGCTGAAGCTCTCAGCTAAGCACACATTTACACAAGTAGCCTACTAATAAACCTACGGACCTCAGTAGCAACTGTATTTTGATTGCTCTTTATAATAGGTCTACAAGCTTTGCGGCGCGTTGTGAGTTTGTAGATTTGCAATTCTTTGTCAAACATTCCACCCAGAATAGGGGATGTTGTGTTTGAAGTGGTTGAGAAAAATGTTGAAGTGAAATTACATTTTACAATTATATTTTTTAATCATTTATGGGTTCAGTGGAAGACACTCCTAAGAACAGCTAGGGATGGGGGCGATCAAATGCTGCTATGGCCAGATGGGGCTACAAAACCGGCCCAGCCATCTGTGAATGTGGAGAAGAGGTCCATGCGATGCTGCACTGCCTTGTTCTGCCCTGCACTACCCAACCAGTGCAGGTTAAAAGATGTCACAGAGTTCAATAAGAATGCAAAGTACTGTGTAGAGAAATGGGAAATATTCACATGCTTCAAAGCATGTTAACTCGCTCACTACAATCATCTGACCAGGCTACTGTATTTTCTTTAGATTTGTTTGACGTTTTTTGGACACAGCCCGGTCCCATGAAGTCACTATAGTGCTACAGTATTTGGGAGTGAGAATTATTTTCTCTTTGGACCGGGGTGCATACTTAGTTTAGACTAGTCATTGGTTATACATGGGTTAAGGTTAGGTTTAGGTGTGCTGCCCCGTGACAGGTTAGGTTTAGGGTGAGGGTTTGAGATTGTATTGTTGTAGTTGTAGGACTAATGACTGGTCTAACCAATGACTAGTCTAAACCAAAAACTGTCTAAACTAAGTACTGCACCCCTTTGGACCTGCATGGACTGCAATCACTGCATCGTAATGAAAGCCTCATTGACATTTTGTCATTCTCACAAATTGGCATATGGCATTGTAAAGCACTTTGGAAAAAGGTGTTACACACACATGCACCATTTACAACAGAAGTATTGTTCCTTACAAGTTAAATTCAAATCTATAGTTCATAGATATCAAACATTTTCATGTCAGTACCTTCAAATCAATATGAATTTGTCCATCTGCAAATTTGTGTTAGGGACTCCCATGATGCATGATTTGTGTAGCTGAAATGAAAAGTAATTTATTTTGATTCACTACTTTAACCAGAGAAAGTGCACGGCAGAGAGAGATTGCGTTAATTTGGTGTCAGATTTGGGTTCATTATGCTTTAGCATGACAGGGATTGGTGTTTTCTTCCGCTACATATATTAAGGCCTGTTTACGGTTTATTTTAGCCGGGTATTTGCCTGGAAGGCTCTATGGAAATCTGGCACCCTCTTGAACAAAGTTATACTGTGAGAGAGCCACAAAATATAGCCCAAAATATGAACAAACGATCGTTCATTGAACACGTTCAGGCACAACACTGCATCCCGATACCGGTATCATTTTAGGGGTACTTGACACGACAACTGATTTAGAAGGCATTTGTAGAATGCCTCAGGTCTTAATGGGTTCAATCCTGGTCTCTAAACTGCCTCCCCTGGCCAACTGGGGCACCTGATGGAGGGGAAAGGAACTGGAATAGTGTGTTCCTTCCACATGCTATGTCCAACCAGGGAAACTCCCCCCTGCCAGGTGTAAAGAAGCGGCTTGGACTCCTCATGCATAGAAGGAAGCATGAGGTCAGTCCGTTGCTCTTCCCAGGTTGGTAGAGGAAGTGTAGCGCCTTAGATAATTAGATAATTGACACTGGGTGTAAAAATGGGTTGCAACATCGTGGGATATAAAATAAGAAAGTAATAATTTTGATAAAACGTTTTTATACAGTATGAAATATATGGATACATCATTGTGTAAAAAAATATATGAGGATTTTTCTTGCCACAAGGTGGCGTATTCTTCGAAAGACTCCAATTTCCTTACTTACTTTATTAGAAATAAGTGCTACATGATTTTTCCAATTGAGGTTTTGGTAACCCTTTGTAGTATATTGTTATCAATCTGGATATTGGGAAGCCCTATAACCACACCAGAGGGTCGCCATGCAAATCCTTGCAACATGCAACTCCTTGCAACTACTTGCAACCATTATTCCCAATGGAGTTGCACATGGTGTGGTTTGTTTTTTTGCAAGGAGTTGCGAGTAGTTACAAGGAGTTGCAGCTGGTGTGGTTTCTGGTTTGGGCCTTAGCCCGGAAGTAGACAGCGGGGTATTTGGGATTTTGTCTGCAAGGGAAGGACCAATATTGATGAAAAAATTGTTGCATTTGTTAGCTATTGCAGAGCAATTAGAAATATATATATTTTTTAATTTGGCTCGAAATTTAGACTTGCTGTTTTTTTTCGTGTATTTGTGTATTTTGTGAATCAGAAAATGTAGTATCATAGAATGTGCGTTTAGCTGACCTCAGCAGGTGATACAATAATAGGTTGTATATCATTTTAGAATTAAAGGAGAGGGATTAGTGAGGTAATCATGATAGAGTTTATGTTTTTGGTGATTGACCGTTTGATTATTCTGTTCAACAGTGGTTGATTAAAGTCGGTGAGCACAGAGGAGATGATGTGGCATAATGTAACCGTTCCTGTACCCATTGAACTTCAAATGTGGGCACCTCCACACTTAGGCAAGACTGACAAAGACATGGAACTCTATATTTGGGCATGTCTGACATCATAGTGATTACATAGCACAATGACTACATATAGCACAATGGCATTACCAGAGAACACCATGTTTGGGCATCTCCATACTTGAGCAAGACTCCATATTTGGGTATGGATGTTGCTCGTCAGAATACTCAGACTAAGTCTGACATTGTGGATGTCGTGCCATCGTGGCCCGCCACCTCACACGAGGCTACGCCAAGGATGTCAAGTTTGGAGCCGAAGCCCGTGCCCTGATGTAGCAGGGAGTGGATCTGCTGGCCAATGCTGTTGCTGACACCATGGGGCCCAAGGGTTGCACAGTCCTTGTCGAGCAGACCTGGGGTAGCCCCAAGGTGACCAAGGATGGTGTGACAGTGGCCATGGCCATCGACTTGAAGGAAAAGTACAAGAACATTGGCGCCAAGCTGGTGCAGGATGTGGCCAACAACACCAATGAGGAGGCTGGTGATGGCACCACAGCGGCCACAGTCCTGGCACGTGCCATCACCAGGGAAGGCTTTGACAGCATCAGCAAAGGAGCCAACCCAGTGGAGATCCGCCGTGGTGTCATGATGGCTGTGGACACTGTGATCAGCGAGCTGAAGAGGCTGTCCAAGCAAGTCACAACCCCTGAGGAGATTGCACAAGTTGCCACAATCTCAGCCAATGGAGATGTAGAGATCGGCCACATTATCTCCCATGTCATGTTTGTTTTGTCTGTGTTTGTTTTACATCACCATTACATTACCTAATCATAGCAACATGAGTTAGACTTAAATATATTAGCGCCCCTCACTTCACACGGTGTGATTTTTGAGGGGCGCTCCTATACACAGGTTTAATGTTTGTCTTTAGTTCAAAGTTTGATTAGTAACCGCCATTGACAATGAAGGGAAAATGTACGTCATAATGTGTCGACAACGTCATAATGTCTCTTTATTGTTAATGGCGTTTAATGTTTAATGTTTGTGTTGGCACCGTTTGTTAACATCACCATTACATCACCTAATAAACACGAGTTAGACTTTAATATATTAGCGCCCCTCACTTCACACGGGTGTGATTTTTTTATATATAGCATTGTTTATTTATTTTGACACAATAATGGTTTTAATACAATTTGACATGTTTAGATGTATTAAAAAGGTCTTAAAAGTCATTCAATTGTCACTTAATAAATGAGCAGATACACTACACACAGCACTGTATGTTGGTTTGTTTACATTTGGGGACCCCTCTGGGAATCCCGGGCCACAGTTTGAGAACCACTGCCCAAAGCGACGATAGGCTATAATATAATCTCAGGGCTGCTTGCTTTTTTGTGGGCAAAAAAAATCCTCCACATTATTGATGGTTTTGCCCTCAAAAGGCAGCTCGCCAGAGTGCGTGGCGGCCTACTTATCTAATTCCAATTCACGGCGGGTAATGAGTGCA
This sequence comes from Electrona antarctica, assembly GCF_951216825.1. Classification (NCBI taxonomy): domain Eukaryota; kingdom Metazoa; phylum Chordata; class Actinopteri; order Myctophiformes; family Myctophidae; genus Electrona; species Electrona antarctica. The sequence continues at coordinate 29,768,451 of NC_136806.1, read as the reverse complement.
TCCTTCATTTTGTCCCGGCCACATGGTGCTGAGGATGAGGCCGACGGGCCACGAATGCCCTGATGCATCTCGCTTGTCACACTGAGCCCGGTTGCTTGTGGTCGACCGCCGCTGATTTCGTTCTGACAAAAACATATTTCTAGGAGGCAATGTGGCGAAAACAGTGTGTGTGTGTGTGCGTGTGTGTGTGTGCGTGTGTGCGTGCGTGCGTGCGTGCGTGCGTGCGTGCGAGAGAGAGAGAGAGAGAGAGGTTTTATTGTTTTGTCTCCTGAGCTGCACACCAAATCAAAGTCCAATCATTGTCTCATTGGTATTGAAAGTACATGTATAATTATAATGATAAGTAGGCTATTGAATGTAAATGATGTGATGGGTGAGGGTGTGGGCTTTCAGATAGTTGCATGGACTACATGCACCATTCGTCTGTCCGTCCGTCCGACCTAGAGTGGCCACCAGCAAGACCTCGGAAAGGAGGACACTTTTGCGGGGCTTGCTGTGTGCGTAAACAACACAGCCCCTTGCATGTATTTACACCACCCACCTCTCTTACACCTGCTTTTCACCACCATCGTCAAACAAAGTAAAGCTTTGAGCTTAGATGAGCTATGTTTTGCTACTTTTGTGTGACACTATAGTAGGACAAACTAGGACATTAATGTAAGGGAAAAAAGGAAAAAATCAACACATTGAAACATGGAGATATGAGGTAGTCCGACCGACAGCGTTTGATATGTTGAAAAGGTTAACCACTTAGTTCTCGTACTGTCCTGAGTGAAGGAGACAGCTTGACAATCTGACAGTGATGAATCACTGGCCAAATAGCTTCAGCTTAATTGTCGCCACTAGAGAGACGGCTATTAGCTATGATCAAATTAGCCTTTCAGTGCATTAGCCTTTGGTAGCAGAGACAGACTGAAGCCGCTCCGTCAAAGCTACATAGGCCAGCAGGCAAACAGTTTAATGGAGCCCACTGTCATTTGCAGAAAAAAATAAAATAAATCAAACTTACCTCTTTAGAGAAGATAATAAACGTATACTTCGAGTCTGTGTTCTTCCCTTTAACCTGCCTGAAGAGAATGGGGCTAAGGAAGGAAGGAATTTTTGGTCTGTTGAGTCAGTCGGGTCAAACCTCTCTGTTCTGGTCAGGTGTGAGGACCCGCAGTGCCTCTCGGGGCCACTAGTGGGACATTGACGCCACCTTGCCACACTCTGACAACCCGTTCTCACTCCCAACTCGTCACGTTTTGTCAGCTCTGTCAGGAACCCTAAATGTTAACATTTGAGGGGTAACAATAACTGGTATGGATTTAGAGGCCATTGCACAGATGGCTGATGTTGAGGGTTGCACAGTTAATGGCGCTAACTATTATCAAGCCAAAGTCAGGATTTAACTCAACGTCACCTCTTTTCATCAGATTTATTCTACATTCACATGAAATATGCCATTATTTATTTCAACAACGGCTGTGAAACATTATCAAGATAGCTTCAAAGAGGGTCATAGTGGGCTATGCTTTTGTGTGGGTCAAGGATGATGGGTCACACAATATTATGGGAAATCAGTACAGCATTGCATGGATGGTGACTTTCAAGGGAAGCAATGTCACAGCAGTTCAGTGGCAATTCAGAATACTGTGGAAAGAAAATAAGACATAGTCTGTGAGCAATAGGCCAGTCAATCTAAGCTAAAATGGTCCGTGACCCAAAATAAATTACAATAGTAATCGTTCAAGGTTTCTTATGATCCTTAGGGTCATAAATAACCATATTAAATATTGATTATTATATACAATTTGGATCATGGTAAATTCAGGGGTTGAACGTTGGGGTACCATTGAAAACCTATATAAGGCACATTTGAATTATGCTTCAAGTACTGTAACATGTGACATGTCAAACTAAAGGTTATTCATGATTCTGAACCCATTACAAGCATTAGTTTTGCACGAAATACACTCCTTAGCAACTTGCCCAAATGTGATTCCTCATCACATTTGTGAAGACGCCCTCCGTCCACCAATGCCCAGAGACTCAAACACCATCTCTTCTGTAAGAGCAGGACAACTCGAGTGGAAACAACCCTCCTGCACTCTGCCCGGGACTGGACAATGCTGCATGGTTGATTTAGACCAGAAACGAATCTTCCCGCCTCAGATCATTACAACTAACCTCAGGCCGGATCTGGTCTTGTGGTCAACCTCCCAGAAGTCTGTACTCATTGTCAAACTAACTGTACCATGGGAGGCTGTAGTTGGTGAAGCATATGAACGCAAATAAGTGAAGTACTCCAGCATAGCAGCCGAGGCAGAACAACGTGGCTGGCGTGCCCAGGTGCTTCCGGTTGAGGTCGGGTGTAGAGGATTCGTTGCCTCGAATAATGGGATGGGCGTGGGAGGACAGGTGTTCCGCAAAGCCGTCAAGTCACTGTCAGAGGCTGCCAAACGAAGCAGCAGCTGGCTATGGATCAAAAGAAAGGACCCCAACTGGGCTGCAAAATGAACATGGAGGGGTAAAAGCAGAGGGAGGCACACCTGGGACGTCAGGTGTCCCCATTGAGCCCTTTGGAGGTCTTGTGGGCCTATCGACGAAACACGTTTGAAGGAGGGTGCCCACGTAAAGACGATGAAGCGTTTACCCCTACCGCACTCAATACCATGTTCTGATTATCTAAGGGATTGTACTATGTAGTCCTATAAGCTCAACTGCACTAACCTATGATTCACTGTTCGAGTCCCAATGAAACCAGGAAATCAGATGGTTGCAAAAACACAGCTCCCATCCACATCCACGTTAGAGCATTTTCTACAATGCCTCAATCTTCCCTCCAGTGTCGTTCCACTTCCACACGACCACCATTCCATTTTCAACGGATCATATCACAGCCAGGAACGTATGCACTGTTTTATATGCATTTTCCCCCGTTTCTTTACAGCCACGAGTGTGATTTTTTTTAAATTAAATGAAAATATAAGTTAGCATTAACGTGTCACGATGCCAGGGGCGTGCACAAATTGACACTAGGTGGTGCTAGAGCACCTGCCCTTTGGAAAGTTAGTTTTTTAATTTTGTTTTGTACAGTGTACACTAGTATGTGGCCCATGGTGACATCAATCAATTCTGGATGAAAAGCTTTGAATGTATTATTTATGCTCCAAAATCTATAAATCTCACACACTATAATTAAGGCAGCCGGCGGTTCCACAAGGTGCCCTTTTTTTGCTTGAGCACCTGCCCCTCAAAATGTCTGTGCACGGCACTGCAGGATGCCTCGTTGATACTGCTATATTTTCATGACTTGTTGTTTGCGACACTCTTGAAATAGGGCATTGATTTACTAAATAAATCTACAGAAACAAAAAAGTAGAAATATGGAGGTACTGGTTTCTACAATGTTTTATACGTCTTGAAATATTAAACTTAAAAAGAGAGACAAAAGCATAGATTTTATTACTTATTTACAAGTTTCATTTTACAATTGAAGTCAAGTTCTTCAAAATGAACTTCAAATTCTTAATTGAAAAAATTCTATAAAAAAATTATGTTGTTGTTGAGACACAGGTATAACAACGTAGCCTATTGGTTACACCAGGTCTAAATGGGTTAAAACCGGGAAAGCATCTGTGTCATTTTGGATTTTTGCGTTGCCTATTAAATGATAATTGTACAGTACAAGCTCTGCTATTTTGTGAAAAATCTTGAAAGAACTACGTGGTTCAGAATACATAATGGTAGCTAATAGAACTGAATATAGTTAAATTATGCATTTAATTGTATTATTTTTTTGATATTTTTGTGGCTTTTTGCCACAAAAATATTGATAGCTATTGATAGATACACAGTAGGTTGACAGGAAACGAGAGATGGGGGGAAGACATAGGTCGTCGGGATCAGGACTCGAACCCGTGACACACTGTCAGGCTAGGTGCCCGGACCGATAGGCCGGCCCGGGCTGCATTGAATGTGTTGTTGAATGACAATAAAGCTATCTATGCATCTATATTAAAAATATAGATATACATATAGAAAAATATAGATATAATAAAACTTATATAATAATAATAATAATAAGCTCTATGGGGAAAAATTACTTTCTATGTGTGGAACCACAACATGGCCCCACTCCTATGGATACTGATGGCTAGAAATAAGAAAAGAAGATACATATTGCATAATGTTTTTCCTCTATTCTTCAGACATTTTCTACATGATACTTTAAAGTTAACTGGACTTGCACTGTTACAAATGCAGGTGCATATTTGTTTAAATGGAAAATCTACAAGCTAGTAGCCTACTTTAACTTTTGGTACTTCAAGTATATGCCAATTAATGTTTTTACTCAAGTGAATTTAGAATTACAGACTTAAATACCTATAACACTAACAGAGTATTACATTGCAGTATAGATTAATCCACAGAGGGGTGCCCTGGGCGCAGCCATTACTGAGGTGTAAACAGCACTGATTAGCTACACCTGGCCAACTGCTCCATGGATGCAGAGCCCTGTCAGGTGTAGCTAATCAATGCTGATTTACACCTCAGTAATGGTAATGGCACCCTGATGTGGATTTGTCTATAGACACTTTTACTTGAAAAATGTGAGTCGCCTACTTCTTCCATCACTGTGTGATCAATTTTCCATTGATAAATTAGGGGCCACTGTGATGAAAGCAGTTGATCCAGCAGCATTTCCCAGCGGAGCGTTCATTCCACTTGAATGACTCCAGTTAATACTGTGAGCGATTGCTTGTCTATCACATGTGAAGGTGCTGCTATAGCTTCAAGTGCACATAAACTGCAAGGCTAAGTTTGGTTACCTCACCAAGTCGCCAACACATCTGAAGAAGTGCATCGATGCTCTCTTGCAGAAACCTTGTAGGCCTATCTCCATATTTTCTCCCGTTTTTTATGTTGTCATAAACAATCAATGATTGTTTGTCCCAAACATAGGAAAAATAGAGATCTGCAAGCTCCAACCTGGCAAATCCCCCCAATGGGGACAATTCACTGTTGTTTGACCAAAGCGCCAATAGCTTTGGAACTTTGGAATGTCATGTCTGCACATCCAATGCCAGGCTAAATAATCATTTAACACTTCTTTTGCTGGAGAATTCTTCAAAATAATGGCACTAGAGTGCCAGCAGATGAGGCAGATTTTACTCTGAATTGCCCCGCCTTCCGTTAACCCCCAAAACCGGGAGGCATAATTATTGAGTTCTTAACTCACGTTGATACATCTAAAGTATCTCTAGAAGCGTTTATATTCCAAACGAGATGCTTCCGGAAGTCAGAAATGAAGACAGATTTAGAGTTAGGCCTATGAGCCATTCTAAAGGAGCCGTAAACATTAAGGCAGTGAACGGCAGTGTGCATGCACGAAACACAAGGAGCACGCTGAAGAAGGAAAGGCCAACCAAGAAAAAGAAAAAAAGAAATTACATTTTTTGTTTGTTTGTTTGTTTAAATTTGTTTGTGTATAGATGCCATACACGTCCAAGGCACCCCGTGGTTTTGATTCTAAAGACGTGTACACACGTCCTAAGCATAATTAGTGCTAACTCATTTTGAGCCCCCTCAAGGATCCCTGGGTGTCCCACCACTGTGCTATAGTACGTGCAATGTAACATGAGGTAAGGCACTACACGCCCAGTGATTGCTTCTGAATGATAGTGTTCTTTCAGACTTGATGAGTCTTTGTGCTTTTTAATGACGAAGACCGGCCTGGCTATAATTACATTTACAATTAAACAGTCCTTACAGCTGTCAGGAAGCGCCTGTGAACAGTTTCCCCTAATCAGTAGGAAGTTCACTAATCAGACACAACCCAATTACTAATCACTCAGGGGAAGCTTGCACAACTTATTTGCTTTGGTATCAGCAAAACTGTTAAAAAAGGTTTCTAACACGAACCGCGCATGCAAGACATAACCAAAGGAATACAAAATGAGTTAGGGGGTCTGATAATGGCTTGGCTTATTTGTGCGATTGAAAAGAGAAAATACTTTTCGGGTAGCTGGACTAATTTGCAGTTGAGTCAGACTCTTTCGTCAAGATTAATTTATTGAAATGATATTGCATTCAGCTTGGCAGCGTTGCTCTGTTCCTGTGATATGCTACAGATTATCTATGCAAAATATTACACAGACTCTGAAATCACTAAGCCCCCTGAAGTAGAGGCTAAGATACAGTTATTGCATTAACATAACAGAACCTGTTGGTATAACATTATTGATAATAACTGTTCATAATTTAACTACATTAAGTACATTATGAAAAGTGAACAGTGTTCTGTTTAAAAAAATAATAAACATAATAACACCAAAATTAGATTGAGCGTATAGCTTGTTGGAGAATGATAATGAATGGAGATAAAGTGAGCTGAATGTGGACAACCTCCTGACTGTGATGCTCGATTTATGTGGCTAAATGGTTTGACTTTGAATCCCTACTTACAGGACAGTTTTCCATCTACAAACCAACAATGCAATGTGTGGTGATGTGTTGTGGCATTGTAGATCGGCTACGGCGAAGAGATTTAGTGCAGAGGTAAATTGATAGCGGACCTAGTACACAGACCGGGTCAAAAAAGACTGTGTACTGGTCTCACCAGCGATAGGTTACCAAGTAAGTTAAACACTCAGTTCAATAACTCCAGTGGAAGCCATGCAGGACTTGTATTTGAAGATTTACTGAACAAAAGTGTGAAACTGAAACAAAGCATAAACAGTACAAAGTGTCAGAATAAAAGTAAATGCAATACAAGTTTTAAATAATACAACATATAGGCCAGCAAGTATTGCATGTACGGCCAAGATGTAACCATTACGTACAATACAGCAGGTGATCAGCAGGTGGGTACTAAATGTACTGTAATGTGTGCTCTTTACACCAATGAGGTAGGTAAATACTGTAGGCCTACATAATATGTAGTTCTCTTTTTAGGCTCACAATAATAAGTATTGTATAAGGTAAGTAGGCTAAAATGAATGAATTGGCATAGCTATTAAGTTAGCATATTCACAGTAGATGCATCCAAAAGATAGATAATAACTGTGTACAACATTCTGCTAAGTTCACAAATAAGGTGCTCTTATCAACAATATAAGTCGCCTAAACAAGTATTCTCACAGACAGACAGAAACTAAAAACCAGGTTTACAAACATAAACATCAAATCGAATGACACCCTCATCACTGACAAGCTTGATGTAGCCAACTACTTAAACATCTTCTTTACAAACATTGCAACAACGCTGGTTAACAAACTGCCCTCCCACTCTGGGCGTTTTGGTGTAGAGCATATCAAACCCTTCTACAAAAACCTAGGTGTTTGTAAAGATGATTTTAAAATGGCAATGGTAACAACTGAGGAGGTACTTAAAAAACTGAGTGCCCTCTAACCCCACAAGGCCACTGGCCATGACAATATTCCCTCCAAATTTCTCAGAGACTCAGCCATTTCCATAGCTCCAATCATCACCCACATAGTAAACCTCTCCATCAAACAGGGACAGGTCACCCAAGATTTGAAACTGGCCAAAGTAACCCCCCTGCACAAGAAAGGGAGTAAATTAGAACCCGGCAACTACCGCCCTATTTCTATTCTAAGCTCCATCTCGAAAGTGATGGAAAAAATAGTCTATGAACAGGTTGAAAAGTATCTTAATAAATTAATGTACGAGTTCCAATCTGGTTTCAGAACATCCCACTCCACTGACACATGCCTCCTCTATTTGAATGACCACATCAAACACGAGGTGGATGCTGGCAAATACTGCGGCATGGTCATGCTGGACCTCCAAAAGGCCTTTGACACCGTGAACCACTCCATACTGGTTAACAAGCTAAAAGCTATTGGTTTTGATAGCACATCAGTGAGCTGGATGCAATCCTACCTGGAGGGGAGAGAACAGATGGTGGAGGTGAACGGAACACTGTCCCCCCCCCCCCCTCCCAGTGAGCTGTGGCGTTCCACAAGGAAGCATACTAGGGACTTTACTGTTCCTAATATATGTAAACGACATGACTTCAGCTTGTGACTGCAACTTGTTCCTGTTCGCAGATGACTCAGCACTACTGGTCTCGGACAAGAACAAACTGCAGGTTGAAAAGACCCTCAGCTCTGAACTCGGTAGAATATGCACCTGGCTCGCTGATAACAAACTATCCTTACACCTGGGAAAAACTGAATCCATTCTCTGCGGATCAAATAGTAATCTCAGCAAGGCAGATGGCTTCTTGGTTAGAGTGGGTGACAATATTATCACACGAAAAGATGAAATTACCTACCTAGGTTCCATCCTGGAGGCTAATCTTTCCGGTGATAAAATGGCCACGAACGTAATCAAAAAAGTCAATCAAAGAACAAGATTCCTTTACAGGATCTCCTCACTGGTCAACAAAAACACCTTGAAGACCTTAACAGGAGCCCTCGTACAAGGTTTCTTTGACTATGCATGCACCTCTTGGTACCACAGCACCTCAAAGGCCCATTAAACAAGGCTCCAGACCTCCCAAAACAAACAGGTCAGGCTCCTACTTGGCCTCACCCCCCGAACCCACCTCACCCCTGCCCACTTTGACAGGCTGGAATGGCTTAGGGTTGACGACAGAGTACAGCATCTTGCAATAGGTCTGGTCCACAAGATTCGATACACCACCAAGATACCCATGTACCTGTCTAAATACTTCCTTAATGTTAACGAAGTCCACACCCACAACACCAGAGGGAGTGCAACAAACCATGTACAACCCAGATTCGACACAAACAAGGGACTAAATTATTTTCGCTCCTATGCCACCAAAATGTGGAACGCCCTACCAACAGTCATTAAGACATGTGAATCCCTTGACTTCTTAAAAAACACTCTCAAAGGGCACCTACGGACGGCTGCAATTCGAAACTGGCCCCCGCAAAATCTGAATCCCCCCCACCGCCCCGCCCCCCCCTTTTTCCCCTCACTGTGTATGTTTCTTTTCCCTTTTTACCTCCTTTATGATGAATTCCTGTTCTGTTCTTTGACTATATAGTAGTGTCTATCTGTACGTCTCTCAATGTTTTGATGAATTGAACATGGTGGACCCTCTTGTAAACAAGTGTAATGCTTAATTGGGTCGTCCACTCACAGTTAACAGTCTTTGTATTGAGTTTGTGCTTGAAATGTACTGTAATTCTGCAAACTGTTAATAAATATTTCAATCAAAAACATTGCGTCTTAATAAGCATGTGAAGAGGATGGAGTAAGATTGCAATTCACACTGACACATTTAGTTAGAAGCACATTGTAGCCATGGATTATCTTCCTGATCTGACAACAACATTTTACCATCAACTGCCAGCAGGGGGCTCCAAAGCAAAACAGTCTATTCGGTCCAGAACACTCCAGTCAACTAATTCAGTCAAATCAATGGAATTGTATTGTCACAACGTAAATACAGGTGAAAGTGATGCAAGTATTATTTATGCAGGCTTTTGTAATTGCAGTTTAAAAACGCCGAATTTTGCACAGATGTAGCCAGTGTTGGGAAAGTTCATTTATTTTATGAACTAGTTCAGTTCACAGTTCAGAAATTTAAAAAGGAACTAATTCAGTTCATAGTTCATAATTCAACATTTTTAACTAAAGTTCCAAAAAATAAAAAACGATTTTAGTTATTTTTCGTTCTTTTTTTTTTTTTTTTATTATTATTGCCACAGCCTAGGCTATAGCCATTTGCACATTTGCGCACCAGCTGAGAGACAGATTTGGAGAATGCTTACAGGCACTCAAATGAGATGTTAACGTCCAAGTAGATTTAGAAATAAAACTAGTGTTGACTAATCAATACAAGTGGCTCTTATTTTGATGAGGCAGTTTCTGCACAGGAAGTCCGTCCCACGTTGTCCCACGTTGTCACTTAGACAATGTAGGTTACACACCGCTGGAATTAAACATGGAACCTGCAGGCAGCATTAGGTGAGTAATTCATTGTATATGTGTTGGACATTCGTGGTTGTGCTAATGATAAACGGACAGGTGCTGCCAGTGGGATCCTCCTGCTGCTTAACGACGACACTGTTCTGTGACTAGGTGTACTAGTGTAGCTTTGCATCTGCCCGTGTGAAAGCAGCATAACGTCGTGGCAGGATACAAACGTCTGTAACCCCCACTCCCCCCCACTCTTGAACGAAGTTGAACGAGAGAAAGTGACGTTCACACACGCCAGAAATGAACGCGTTCACAATGACGTTCATCAGGCAGAAATACAGTACGTTCAGCCCAAATGAGAACGTGTTCGTGAACTATCGTTCTTTGAACGCGTTCGGGTACAGCACTGGATGTAGCCCAGGGCATGCTCTAATTATTGCTATGGCGCCCGAGCCGGCGACCTTCGGGGTCGCCATAGCGGCCAAATCCTGCACCATTAACAACCTATAGGCCTATAAGGCAATTATTTCTAAATTTCATTATGCTAAGTAGCATGTGACATGTCAAACTAGGGCGGTTTCATGGTTCTAAATCCATTCCAAGCATTAATTCTCCACGGAAAAACACAAATGTTGCCTTATATATGTTGTTAATGGTGTCCATATGGATTAGGTCACCGGCTCGGACCGCTTTCAGACAAATTAGCGCGAAATCACCCCTATCTCTCCCTAAGCTCCTCCGCTATGGAGGGAGTGAAGCTCCCCTCCTATGATGCACTGAGGTCGAGGGCAGTGCATTTCCAATACCAAGTGGTGGTGCCACTTGCCAGAATGCTCTCAATGGTGTTCTTGTAGAACGCCCTGTGGATGGGGGTGCTCGCCCTGAATGTATTCATGTGCCGGATGTATAGAGCCGTTGCAGTGGTTTAGTGTGGGTGGGGGTTTTATGAACATTAAACCAATGAAAAGTAGATATTTTGACGAATAATTACTACATTGAATTCATTGTAAAAATGTTTTTTTGCCCGCATTTCCTGAAAAGTAGCTGCTTTGACGTATAAGGTTTCCACCCAACTGAGGGCCACTGGAACGCGAGTGGTTTTGGGAGCTCTATATTCAGCTGAAGGAGACCTCCTCAAACTAGAGTCCTTGGGCAATAACAATGTGACGTTTCACCATTAAACATAACATAAATAGCCATATGCAGCTAAGGCAAAGCTATATAAAACCGAATGGAGGTGAGGGACAGTGGAAAGGACTGAGTCAGCATTTGTGCGCACACAAACTCCAACTCACAACAACAAAGAGACAAACAGCAGGTCCACATAAACACTTGGACTGGTCCCCATGATGTGTGTGTTGAATGTTGGAGGATTGCTGAACAAGCTGTAACACATATATTTTTTAATTTGCATTAAAAATGTCAAAGTTTTGCAAACAACTTTTTTTTGTTATATGTACAAGCTTGTATATCTGCTATTTTTGAATAGCCAACAAATAACATACTGTATGGATGAAGGGGTTCAAATGATTGTGATGCTGTAATAACAGATGTTGCTGGGAACCCCCTCAAAGGACCCCTGGGGGTCCCTGGAGCCCAACTTTGGTTGGGGTCCAACCAAAGTTGGACCCCAACTTTGGTTGGGGTAACCCTGCCTGTAAAACACAGTGGCTGAATGTGCTATAGAAATGAACACCATTTGCAACTTTAATGAGACACATGCTGATACTATGAAATGCTTCCAGCTCCACTGGGAAGCATTTTAACAGCATTGTTTCTTTCAACTGTGCTGCGTCCCCTGTAGTCTTAGAGAACTGGACTTTGACAACTGTTAGGGTTGTCAAACTCATTTCGGAGTGAGGGCCACATTGGGTGAATGGTGAGTCGATTTGGGACACGCTAGCGTGCGTTCACCTGCACAGCTGTCATTGTTTTCCAATCTGTTGTCATTGCTGTAACTACAGTATATTTTACAAAAGAAAAAAGAAGAAAAACGTCCATCAAAATAGAACATATCTGAACTAGGCATAGTGTGGGGAAACAGATCTTGAAATTAAATATTGATTGTGCAACATGACACTGACACCGTTGTGCAACTAAGCATAAATCCGGCTTTACGATCAGTATATTGTTAATGTTAAATATTAATGAAACAAATAAATAAAATAAGACTGTGTCATGCCTTCTGATTTGTGTGGAGAAAAATAGATACAATCGAGTGAGTGAGGAGAAGTAGCCTACTGTGGCCAAAAAAATCCCTTGTTGATGCCAGAGGTCGGAGGAGAATGGCATGTGTGTGTGTGTGTGTGTGTGTGCGTGCGTGCGTGCGTGCGTGCGTGCGTGCATATTTGTTCCAGAGCTGGTTGGGAACCACTAAAATAAGGCATTCATTTATATTATTATTTATATAAACAAGAGACATGGAGTAATTTTTTATCTGTACTTCGGTAGACTCGGTGCGATTGGAGGGTGGAGTTGCATCATTCTTGCAGTTTGCGTACACACTGTTGCTGTGTCAACCGCAGCAGTGAACCTTATCAGTGTGTTCTATTGTGGTGATCTATGGTGTTACATTTTTACTTTGAGCAATAGTTATAGGACCTGTCCTAAAGTAAGGAGGGTAATGTGGATGCAGTGTGTGGGGGACTGGACGTTAGTGTGTGTGTGTGTGTGTGTGTGTGTGTGTGTGTGTGTGTGTGTGTGTGTGTGTGTGTGTGTGTGTGTGTGTGTGTGTGTGTGTGTGTGTACGTGCACAATAACGGATCGATACAACCTTACCAACTTATTTTGTAGTGGCACTGGCTACCCTACATATATAAATAAACCTGGTATGTTTGTGTTTGCACAAATACTCAATAGCCTACTGGCCATTCATTGTCAATGGCATGCAATGTTTGTGTTTGGACAATGTGTGTTTACACAAACCCTCAAAGCTGGACATAGGAGGGGATAGTGCCCCTCAAAGATATTCCTAAAAACTAAATAATGGAGCTAAGAAATGCTCCTTTGGTCAACCTGGGACATGGTCCAGTGAAAAAATATAATAATAATAACAATAACAACTAGAAAAAGTGCCCTTCTGGGCACAGGTCTCCACCAGGAGGATAGGACTGTGTGAGATGTTTGGCAAAATGTTTAGGAGTATAATATAAACATGTTTTTTTGTTTTAGTTTTTTGCAACAATTTTCTTCATTTTGTTGAGGAAATGCAGAGCCAGATCACTCATAGCGGGACCAAGATAGAAGAAGAACAATGCGCAATAAGAACAACATGCACAAATGAGACTGACGAGCCGAGTTGTCGGTACCGGGATTTGAACTCGCAACCTTGTGGACCGAAGGCGGGAGCTCTACTGACTGACCTACACAGAGACAATCAGTGACTATATTGTAAACAGTAAAACCATTCAGTGATTTGGTAACAAGAAGGTGTGTCCTCATTTTAGGCATGTCTTGTGTGTGTGTGTGTGTGCGTGCGTGCGTGCGTGCGTGCGTGTGTGTGTGTGTGCCTGCCTGCCTGCCTGCCTGCCTGCCTGCCTGCCTGCCTGCCTGCCTGCCTGCCTGCCTGCCTGCCTGCCTGCGTGCGTGCGTGCGTGCGTGCGTGCGTGGCTGCATGCGTGTGTGTGTTAGGCAGACAATCGTTCATAACCATGGATTTGGATTGAAGATCATCTCTTTAGTTTTTGTGGTGTTTAACATAAGGTGGCTATTATCACACCAGTCTTTAAAGTTATTGATCTCACTGATATAGCCCACAGGGCGTTCAACAATATGTCAAATGTAATCTACTTCAATATTTCTATAGTTGAGTCATCACAAATCTTGCAGCACACAATGCATACACTGAGTTGTCTTTACCCGCATTTGAACACACAACCTTGTGGTCCAACGGCGAGAGCTCTACCAACTGAGCTATGCAGACACAGTCAGTTGACTCATTCTATACAGTAACATCATTCAGTATTCATATAGGTATTAGGTGCAGAAGAAGTTTCACAAAACAGCAATTTTCATTGGTTCATAGAAACTTCATTTTTTCACTTAGAAAAAATGTGCTACGATTATTTGTCCGTATAGGTCCAAAGTTCACGTGTAGAAGTTTTCGTGCATTTTGAGCAAAGATTCTGGGAGGAGTTACATTTGAACTGTTTTTCATATAATTCAAAATGGCGGGTGATCTAAAGGTCAGAGGTCAAAAGTCAGAACACGAAAGTTGTTCGGCATGAGGAGACACATGTGTGTATCAAAGTGTCATTGCCAACGGTCAAACGGTTCATGAGATATGCACGTTCAAAGTTTGCAAGTTTGCAAGTTTTGCATCAATGGAGTGCTATAGCGCCACCATTTGGCCAATCGTGATGGGCTTCGCATAGTAAAGTGACATAAGCATATGTGTGTATTAGAGGCAGAAGAATTATTTTCACAAAACAGCAATTTTCATTGGCTCATAAAAACTTCATTTTTTCACTTAACAAAAATGTGCTACGATTATTTGTCCGTCTAGGTCCAAAGTTCACGTGTAGAAGTTTTCGTGCATTTTGAGCAAAGATTCTGGGAGGAGTTACATTTGAACTGTTTTTCATATAATTCAAAATGGCGGGTGATCTAAAGGTCAGAGGTCAAAGGTCAGAACACGAAAGTTGTTCGGCATGAGGAGACACATATGTGTATCAAAGTGTCATTGCCAACGGTCAAACGGTTCATGAGATATGCACGTTCAAAGTTTGCAAGTTTACAAGTTTTGCATCAATTGAGTGCTATAGCGCCACCATTTGGCCAATCATGATGGGCTTCGCATAGTCACCGTTTGGCATGGTCCTCTATCATGTTGACAAGTTTTGCGAAAACCGACTGCACGGTTCAGTCAGAACAGCTATTTTTGGCGGAAGGAGAAGGAGAAGAAGTACTGATCATATAATTCAAAATGGCGGGTGATCTAAAGGTCAGAGGTCAAAAGTCAGAACACGAAAGTTGTTCAGCATGAGGAGACGCATATGGGTATCAAAGTGTCATTGCCAACGGTCAAACGGTTCATGAGCTATGCACGCTCAAAGTTAGCATTTTAAATTGAGCGCTATAGCGCCACCATTTGGCCAATCGTCTTGGGCTTCGCATATTCACCGTTTGGCATGGCCCTCTACCAGATTACAGCGTTTCGCGAAAACCGACTGCACCATTCAGTCAGAACAGCTATTTTTGGCGGAAGGAGAAGGAGAAGAAGGAGAAGAAGAAGAAGAAAAATAAACACAAAAACAATAAGTGACCAAAGTCACTGCGTGACTTCTTGGTCCCTAATAATAATAATAATAATAATAATAATAATAATAATAATAATAATAACAACAACACAAAATAATTCATAATAAAGCCCACTGTGTGTGTATGGGATCTTTCTCTATCACTAAACATATCATGTGGGGATCAGTATGCACCCCTCATTTCTTGCAGTGTTCAGTATACAGTCTTACAGGAGCATCATGTTTGTCCGTTAATGAGCTGGGGTGAACCCAGGTCCTCCACCGTTATTATCTGATGGCGTTTCCGCATGGAAGCACTCTACCCTGTCCCCCCGTCTCTGCGGACCAGACTTTAGTTCCAAAGAAAGAAAGAAAGAAAGATGGTGTGCATCAGACTATCATGAACGTCTCTGTATCTGTTACCTTCTAAAAGTCCTGTCTCCATGTGTCAAGTTATCAACAGCTTATGTCTTTTTTTGGCAAAAGGTTCGGTGATCAATGTCCACAGCATTTTCACTCCTGCGCGTTCGATACATTTTCACTCCGCTGTGCTTTTTGAGATGAGGCGGACTTGTGTAAGTTGATTACAGATCAACAACGCTAAGTTGACGGCCGTTAAAAGCCATTGGCAGCTGACGGCAGCAATGTCATTGGATTCCTGCCCAGGGTATAGCTTCAAGTGTGCATTGGTGTTATCGACGTGCTAAACCACCTTGACACCATCCAGGCCTTCACCATGATGCTATGCGAGCAGTGGTGGACAGTAACAGGGCAGTGGTGTAAAGTAACTCAAGTACTGTTTTACGTGAGGTGCCCGTGTTTTATTTTTATTTTTTATTATTACTTTGTTAATTTATTTTTCGTTGTCCCTGGTGCTTTTCATTTTCCAAAAGCATTATTAAAATGAATGAAAAAAGTAAGAAAGAAAAAAATTAAAAATTAAAACAGGCACCTCACGTATTTAGAGGGCAGCATCAGTCACCAGAACAAAAGGACGGGTGTTTTGTTTGGTTAAAATGGAGTTTGAAGATGCAATGGTTTTGTAATTTGTATAGGAAGGGGGCGGGGCAGCTAAAATGAATATTAAACATCTAAATACTGAATAGAGCAACTTAAAAAAAACTGTCTGGGGTGTTCACATAAGCCTGAGTAGACGATGAAATGATGAATGATGAAGTTATATATCCCGGTATGTTTTCCCGGCCGTGGATATATAACCGTACTACCGGCTCAGAAGTCAGAACACAAGTTGGCATAACCTTTTTTTAACCACCCCTATCTTTGTTGATATAACACATTTAGGTCAATGATATAACATTATAGTGATATAATACTGTTAAATAGCAGCCAGTCATTGACTGCCAGTCAACTTCTGTTTTTTGGTAGCCGATAACTACGATTGAGTACTCAAGTAAAAAAAATATATATATAATTACATATAGCAACTTGCACTTGTAGTGGAGTAATATTTTACACGGAGTATCTATACTTTCACTCAAGTACTGGAGGTTGAGTACTTTGTCCAGCACTGTGTGTGTGAGCCACAGGCCTATCCTGGCTCACCATCGCACTATACGTGCACAGGAAACGTGAAGCGTTGATGCATCGTTCTGTTAGTTGCATTGATATCCTGATTTGTCGTATCAGGTTCTGTTCATCTTCCTGAAATGACTCCGCAACGAATCAATAGAAGCCAAAGTATCTGCACTCATCTCTACATCCATGCAGATTCCATTATCGTGGCTGTCGGCCAGTGTTGCAACCAGGTCTATGAAAAAAAAGAAGGTAATAAAAATAAGCTACTATAGGCCACACAGGGGGAATTTGATAAAAGGGTGTAGGAAATCTTTCTCAGTTGATTTGTCCTGTAGAATCCATTTGTGCAATGCACATTTTTGTGTTGTGCACATTTAATTAGATAGTTTGCATATTTTAATAAATTAGCAAATAACAAGTAACGTTACATAACGCTGTCATACAACTTGCATATTTTATCTCACTCAGGTGTAAGAACATTTGCCGTGTAGCCATATGATCCTGAGGTGATTGTTCTTGTAGAATTATTTTCTACAAAATAATTTGGCTTTAGGTTCCAAGTTCCGCAAGCATCACGGAAGTGCCAATAATTACGGTAAACACACACCCTCGAGTTACCATAAAAATAAAACATATACAAATTGATATATTGTGAGGCCTTTCTCTCTCAAAATACCAATATAATCATGTTGGAAATACATGGGGTCCGAGTCCATGTTCACTCAACCAGTCCAGACCCAACATTGGCTGTGCGTTAGACAACTTTTCACAAACTGAAAACATAGAGAAAAAACTCATTCTAAAACTCATTGTAAGTAACTCTTTAGGGTTAATTAGGGTAGGTGCTGAGTTGCCAGTTAAATGTGCAACATGAGCGGCACTTGTTCTGTCTGAAACGAAAGTAGGCCTACTCATACCTGGCCCACAGAGGCCTACTAGCGATGGGATCATTGTTTTGTTTAGCGGGAGCTCGAATTAATGTTTTATTAGGTTCCGATCATGGTACTTCATCTCATTATGAGCCATAATGTCACTATAGACGGCATGTGCACAGGGATTTTGGCTGTTTCTTACATGGACATTATAGTCGTGGCTATAGCGACAAGGCTAAAATAAGTAAATAATATTTTTTTTAAATGGATTAAGGCTAATTTATCAAATCTCGGGATTTCATTCCTGGCTACATGTGCATTATTGAATTAATCTTGGGATCTCAGGCATTGCTTCCAAGGAGTTAAGATATTCAATATTTTTTTAATGCCAGTTTTGGCTACTAGACCACTTCCCAATGTCATGCTTGTTTGAGCACAGGTAGACGGCTATTTCAACCAATCCGATTGCTTGGTTGGAACTTGGAACTACGTGTTGCAAAATGAGTGTGTTTCACCATTTAGGCTTCAGTATGAGTGATGTGATTTAAACATTTTGAGTGTTGTGGTCTGTGCCCTCCTATGAGACACAGATTTAAACATTTTGAGTGTTGTGGTCTGTGCCCTCCTATGAGACACAGATTTAAACATTTTGAGTGTTGTGGTCTGTGCCCTCCTATGAGACACAGATTTGTACCATATTATATTGAGCATTAGTGACCAATTACATGAAGAACAAGTAAACAAAAATGAATTTAATGGAAAAAACAAACAAGAATAATCTGGGTACTTCTTCCTTGCCTGGCTAATAAGCCAGACTCAAATCACACTGCTGATTCGCGTCTGGCTTTAGCCAGGCTAACTTCTTCCACCACTAGCGGTCTTAGCTTAGTGGGTAATCAGAAGTGTTTTTTTAAATTATTATTACAAATTTGTATCCCACGATTTTGTAATCCATTTTTCCTGGGCGCTACGGTCCCTCTGCCAACCTGGGGAGAGCCCCGAACTGAGCTCATGCTTCAATGCATGAGGAGTGAACAGGTTGCTTCTTATCACCTGGCAGGGGTAGTTTCCCCCGACGTATCGTGTGGAAGGAACAGGTTATTCCAACCAGTTCCTTCCCCCTCCATCAGGCTGACCAGGGTGAGGCAATATAGTGACCAGAAATACTGCATGTTTTTGTGAGGGTATACCTAGTAGTACCTACCCGAGGGGACACGGGGAGACCATTTAAATTCCACACAGAAAGGCCCTTTCACCACCCCCAACTATATGGGCACTGATGACGCAGAGGAGAGAGCATGCCCACAGCCCGGTACCGCACCTGCACCACCGTGCCCCTGGCAATCATAAGGTTGAAGGTTCTCTTCCTGGCCACGGAATATGTGTTGAAGTGTCCCTGAGCAAGACACTTAGCCCTGAACTGCTCAGTATGACTGTTTGAGCAGTCATCTGATGGGTGAAGGTGAAACTGAATGTTCACGTGCAGCTACATTACATTAACCACATTCAAACCTGAATGACATTATACAGTAGGTGGACATAAAATAATAATGAAAACAAAATATAAATACATACATAAATAAATAAATAAATAAATAAATACAGTTGACAAAAGAGCTGATCTACAAGCTCACGATCTGGAAGCTTGTGATCTTTTTGCCACTTTTTTGTGAGGCTATACAACAAAGTATGATATAAATAAGGCATTCATTTATGGAGGCGCACGCACACACACACACACACACACACACACACACACACACACACACGCACGCACGCACACACACACACACACACACACAAAGGATACAGCATAGATCAGATCGGTTTAATCAGCCTTTACTATAAATAAATATGCAAGCTGCAAGATGAGAGACATGCAAGGAACAAGATAGAGAATGCCCGCCCGCATGCTCGTGTGAGCGTATAGGCACTGAAAGATAAAGAGAGAGTGAAAGAGAAAATAGCTCAACTGAACTGCGTGCGTGCGTGCGTGCGTGCGTGCGTGCGTGCGTGCGTGCGTGCGTGCGTGCGTGTGCACAGTGGAAAATCAACATGGTCAGTGTGTATCCAGTCCTCTGGGGAATGGGCTGATCAATAATGCAAAGAACTGCAATACATACACCTGTCTCACATACCTCCACCCTGTCTCACATCACATACACCCTGTCTCACATACCTTCACCCTGTCTCACATACCTCCAACCTGTCTCACATACCTCCATCCTGTCTCACATCACATACAACATGTCTCACATACACCATGTCTCGCATACCTGCACCATGTCTCACATACACCCTGTCTCACATACACCCTGTCTCACATACCTGCACCCTGTCTCACTTACCTGCACCCTGTCTCACATCACATACATACAGTACGCCCTGTCTCACATCACAAACACCTGCACTGTGTCTCACATACACCCTGTCTCACATACTTCCACCCTGTCTCACATACCTCCACCATGTCTCACATACCTCCACCCTGTATCACATACCTGCACCCTGTCTCACATCACATACACCATGTCTCACATACCTGTGCCATGTCTCACATCACAAACACCTGCACCATGTCTCACATACACCCTGTCTCACATACTTCCACCCTGTCTCACATACCTCCACCCTGTCTCACATACATCCACCCTGTCTCACATACCTGCACCCTGTCTCACATCACATACACCATGTCTCACATACCTGTGCCATGTCTCACATACACCCTGTCTCACATACCTGCACCCTGTCTAACATACACCCTGTCTCACTTACCTGCACCCTGTCTCACATACATACAGTACGCCCTGTCTCACATGACATACACCCTGTCTCACATACCTCCACCCTGTATCACATACCTGCACCCTGTCTCACATACCTCCACCCTGTCTCACATACCTCCACCCCCCTGTCTCACATACCTGCACCCTGTCTCACATATCTCCACCCTGTCTCACATACCTACATCCTGTCTCACATACCTCCACCCTGTCTCACATACATACACCCTGTCTCACATACCTCCAACCTGCCCGACATACATCCACCCTGTCTCACATACATACACCCTGTCTCACATACCTCCACCCTGTCTCACATACCTCCACCCTGTCTCACATACCTCCACCCTGTTTCACATACCTCCATCCTGTTTCACATGCCTCCACCCTGTCTCACATACATCCACCCTGTCTCACATACCTCCACCCTGTCTGACATACATCCACCCTGTCTGACATACATCCACCCTGTCTGACATACCTCCACCCTGTCTCACATACCTCCATCCTGTCTCACATACCTCCACCCTGTCTCACATACCTCCACCCTGTCTCACATACCTCCACCCTGTCTCACATACCTCAACCCTACGTCTCACATACCTCCACCCTGTCTCACATACCGCCACCCTGTCTCACATACATCCACCCTGTCTCACATACATCCACCCTGTCTCACATACATATGTCCTGTCTCACATACCTCCACCCTGTCTCACATCACATACACCCTGTCTCACATACCTCTACCCTGTCTCACATACATATGTCCTGTCTCACATACATATGTCCTGTCTCACATACATACACCCTGTCTCACATACCTCAACCCTACGTCTCACATACCTCCACCCTGTCTCACATCACATATGTCCTGTCTCACATACCTCCACCCTGTCTCACATCACATACACCCTGTCTCACATACCTCTACCCTGTCTCACATACATATGTCCTGTCTCACATACATATGTCCTGTCTCACATACATACACCCTGTCTCACATACCTCCACCCTGTCTCACATCACATACACCCTGTCTCACATACCTCTACCCTGTCTCACATACATATGTCCTGTCTCACATACATATGTCCTGTCTCACATACATACACCCTGTCTCACATACCTCAACCCTACGTCTCACATACCTCCACCCTGTCTCACATACATACGTCCTGTCTCACATACATACACCCTGTCTCACATACCTCAACCCTACGTCTCACATACCTCCACCCTGTCTCACATCACATACACCCTGTCTCACATACCTCCACCCTGTCTCACATACCTCCACCCTGTCTCACATACCTCCACCCTGACTCATATGCATACTGTCTCACATTAGCCTCGAGTAGCAATACTAATATCACTGTCTCGTCCTTCTCTGTGTTCATGCAGCCTGGAGAGTGACAAGCTGGAGTTTGAAATACATTGTTTTCAACGAGGGCGGCGCAAATATCAGCAATTTTAGGCATGTGTGCAACATGCCAACTGTTTTAAAGTATTGTAGGCTACAGTGACAACTAAAGTCTCTGTAATGTTTGTTGTACTATTACTAAAAAAACGATCTAAAGTAAAGGGATTTAAGATCATTAAAGCTGGGCTGTTGCCTGAGTCCGGTGCATTTTGCCAACAACGGTCCAGGACATTGTCACTCGATCTTCGCAATGCTCTTCGCCAATAGAAATATGTAGAGCCGCCATTGGACTGGCCCCATGAAGTAAACGGAGATGTAACTCTGTCTTACTCTATGGCTCTGGTCTCACATATAGCCATGCAGGCTATATGTGTAGGCTGTGTGTATGTGTGGGACACACACGCGCACACACACACACACACACACACACACACACACACACACACACACACACACACACACACACACACACACACACACACACACACACACACACACACACACACACACCTATCCTCTCATACCTACACCCTGTCTCACATACCTCCACCCTGTCTCACATACCTGCACCCTGTCTCACATACCTCCACCCTGTCTCACATACCTCCACCCCCCTGTCTCACATACCTGCACCCTGTCTCACATATCTCCACCCTGTCTCACATACCTACATCCTGTCTCACATACCTCCACCCTGTCTCACATACATACACCCTGTCTCACATACCTCCAACCTGCCCGACATACATCCACCCTGTCTCACATACATACACCCTGTCTCACATACCTCCACACTGTCTCACATACCTCCATCCTGTTTCACATACCTCCACCCTGTCTCACATACATCCACCCTGTCTCACATACCTCCACCCTGTCTCACATACCTCCACCCTGTCTCACATACCTCCACCCTGTCTCACATACCTCCACCCTGTCTCACATACATCCACCCTGTCTCACATACCGCCACCCTGTCTCACATACATCCACCCTGTCTCACATACATCCACCCTGTCTCACATACATCCACCCTGTCTCACATACATATGTCCTGTCTCACATACATATGTCCTGTCTCACATACCTCCACCCTGTCTCACATCACATACACCCTGTCTCACATACCTCTACCCTGTATCACATACATATGTCCTGTCTCACATACATATGTCCTGTCTCACATACATACACCCTGTCTCACATACCTCAACCCTACGTCTCACATACCTCCACCCTGTCTCACATCACATATGTCCTGTCTCACATACCTCCACCCTGTCTCACATCATATACACCCTGTCTCACATACCTCTACCCTGTCTAACATACATATGTCCTGTCTCACATACATATGTCCTGTCTCACATACATACACCCTGTCTCACATACCTCCACCCTGTCTCACATACCTGCACCCTGTCTCACATATCTCCACCCTGTCTCACATACCTACATCCTGTCTCACATACCTCCACCCTGTCTCACATACATACACCCTGTCTCACATACCTCCAACCTGACCGACATACATCCACCCTGTCTCACATACATACACCCTGTCTCACATACCTCCACCCTGTCTCACATACCTCCACCCTGTCTCACATACCTCCATCCTGTTTCACATACCTCCACCCTGTCTCACTTACATCCACCCTGTCTCACAATCATCCACCCTGTCTCACATACCTCCACCCTGTCTCACATACATCCACCCTGTCTGACATACATCCACCCTGTCTCACATACCTCCATCCTGTCTCACATACCTCCACCCTGTCTCACATACCTCCACCCTGTCTCACATACCTCCACCCTGTCTCACATACCTCAACCCTACGTCTCACATACCTCCACCCTGTCTCACATACCGCCACCCTGTCTCACATACATCCACCCTGTCTCACATACATCCACCCTGTCTCACATACATCCACCCTGTCTCACATACATATGTCCTGTCTCACATACCTCCACCCTGTCTCACATCACATACACCCTGTCTCACATACCTCTATCTTGTCTCACATACATATGTCCTGTCTCACATACATATGTCCTGTCTCACATACATATGTCCTGTCTCACATACCTCAACCCTACGTCTCACATACCTCCACCCTGTCTCACATCACATATGTCCTGTCTCACATACCTCCACCCTGTCTCACATCACATACACCCTGTCTCACATACCTCTACCCTGTCTCACATACATATGTCCTGTCTCACATACATATGTCCTGTCTCACATACATACACCCTGTCTCACATACCTCCACCCTGTCTCACATCACATACACCCTGTCTCACATACCTCTACCCTGTCTCACATACATATGTCCTGCCTCACATACATATGTCCTGTCTCACATACATACACCCTGTCTCACATACCTCAACCCTACGTCTCACATACCTCCACCCTGTCTCACATACATACGTCCTGTCTCACATACATACACCCTGTCTCACATACCTCAACCCTACGTCTCACATACCTCCACCCTGTCTCACATCACATACACCCTGTCTCACATACCTCCATCCTGTCTCACATACCTCCACCCTGTCTCACATACATCCACCCTGTCTCACATACATCCACCCTGTCTGACATACATCCACCCTGTCTCACATACCTCCACCCTGTCTCACATACCTCCACCCTGTCTCACATACCTCCACCCTGTCTCACATACCTCAATCCTACGTCTCACATACCTCCACCCTGTCTCACATACCGCCACCCTGTCTCACATACATCCACCCTGTCTCACATACATCCACCCTGTCTCACATACATCCACCCTGTCTCACATACATATGTCCTGTCTCACATACCTCCACCCTGTCACATCACATACACCCTGTCTCACATACATATGTCCTGTCTCACATACATATGTCCTGTCTCACATACATACACCCTGTCTCACATACCTCAACCCTACGTCTCACATACCTCCACCCTGTCTCACATCACATATGTCCTGTCTCACATACCTCCACCCTGTCTCACATCACATACACCCTGTCTCACATACCTCTACCCTGTCTCACATACATATGTCCTGTCTCACATACATATGTCCTGTCTCACATACATACACCCTGTCTCACATACCTCCACCCTGTCTCACATCACATACACCCTGTCTCACATACCTCTACCCTGTCTCACATACATATGTCCTGTCTCACATACATATGTCCTGTCTCACATACATACACCCTGTCTCACATACCTCAACCCTACGTCTCACATACCTCCACCCTGTCTCACATCACATACACCCTGTCTCACATACCTCCACCCTGTCTCACATACCTCCACCCTGTCTCACATACCTCCACCCTGACTCATATGCATACTGTCTCACATTAGCCTCGAGTAGCAATACTAATATCACTGTCTCGTCCTTCTCTGTGTTCATGCAGCCTGGAGAGTGACAAGCTGGAGTTTGAAATACATTGCTTTCAACGAGGGCGGCGCAAATATCAGCAATTTTAGGCATGTGTGCAACATGCCAACTGTTTTAAAGTATTGTAGGCTACAGTGACAACTAAAGTCTCTGTAATGTTTGTTGTACTATTACTAAAAAAACGATCTAAAGTAAAGGGATCATTAAAGCTGGGCTGTTGCCTGAGTCCGGTGCATTTTGCCAACAACGGTCCAGGACATTGTCACTCGATCTTTGCAATGCTCTTCGCCAATAGAAATATGTAGAGCCGCCATTGGACTGGCCCCATGAAGTAAACGGAGATGTAACTCTGTCTTACTCTATGGCTCTGGTCTCACATATAGCCATGCAGGCTATGTGTAGGCTGTGTGTATGTGTGGGACACGCACGCACGCGCACACGCACACACACACACACACACACACACACACACACACACACACACACACACACACACACACACACACACACACACACACACACCTCTATCCTCTCATACCTGCACCCTGTCTCACATACCTTCATCCTGCCTCACATCCAGCTGGTCTCACCGGAATCCTGGTTATGCCAGTCAACAAACTACTTATAATTAAAATATATAATGTGTTTTTATTCCATTCTCTTCTATTGTTTTCAATTTCATAGTCTAGACTGAAATCCATTCGTGTCTGCATATGGTCCACATTTTCTCAGTCGTTGAAATATTAATAGTGACAGAGTCATGGATAAATAACTAATAGTGTAATGAATATACAATCCACTGCTCTGTACTTGTCAGCAGATGGACACACTACAGTAGAAACTAACCCGCCCGCCTATTCTGGGTGGGGGAACATTTGCCCAAAATAGCCGTTCTGTTATTTTTGGTGAAGAGATTTGGTGTAAGTACAGTTACAAGTACAGTTGCAACTCAACTCTATTTCACTAAGACGAGATCATTGGTTCCCAAACATTAACAGCTGAAGACCCAACAGAGAAATGATATATTAGTGAAAATGGAAGATGAACAAGCTCACAACACATTGTTGTCTTTATTCGTGAAAGTTATTAATTCATTTATTATATATATTCCGACCCATACAAAATGTTTTATGTGTATTTTTCTTTGTAAACAGTGGACTAGAGGGTTGAAGTGGTTAGGGGGAGTCAGGAGTAAAGGCCCATTCATACTCCAGTTTTAGGTGATGATCAACTCACTGCGGTGTAGTTGCGAACGCAGTGAGCATTTACTATGAGACCCAGCAGATCATGTCTGTCTGTGTGTGTGTGTGTCTGTCACGCTGTAACACCACCCGCCCGCCACCAGAGGGCGCAGCTGTATCACACACAAAAACACACACACATGCACGCACACACACGTGCACGCACACACACACACACACACACAAACACAAACAACTTAACTTAAAAAAAACGTAACTTAAAAAAACTAACTTAAAAAAACAACTTAACTTAAAAAAACTAACTTAAAAAAAAACTTAAAAAGAAAAAAAACTAAAAACACACACACAAACAACTTAACTTAAAAAAAAATTAAAATTAAAAATTAAAAAGAAAATACTTAAAAAAAAACTTAACTTAAAAAAACTTAACTTAAAAAAAATATTAAACTAAAAAAAAACCTTTAAAAAGTACGTAATTTATTCTAATTGTTGTTATTGCAATTTACGAGCTGTGTTCGCTTCCCGCGTTCGCGCGTCTTACTTGTTGTCTAAAGTTAGAAAACTACAAGTTAACATTACGTCCCTCACCGCGGTGAGTAGCAACCAATCACATACATACACCAATCAGACATCTCTGTTTTTACTGACCCACATCTCCATTTTCACTCTGGGCAATCACCCTGTTCACTGATTGGACTAGAAGCTGGGTGGGCGGTCCCCTTAGTTTTGCAGGCATGGGGTAACCTCGCCTCACGAGGCTTTCCACCTCGGAGGAAAGACGTCTTTGTTCCAAAAGTGCCGTGGGAACCGGTCTGGAACGGCATGTTGTAGTATTGTTTTGTAGTCATCAGGCAGGAACAATCAAACGGAACTTCCTTTTCCCTCAAACCGGAAGAATAACAATAAAAGCTCCCGTAGCCTGTAGCTTTTATTGAGAAAAATCAGTTTGCGGGAAAAGGAAGTTCCGGAATATTGAGGACTACAAAACAATATTACAACATGACGTCGCAATATCATCCGCTCCCGACCGGTTCATAAACCCGAAATGGGTGCATCTGAACCAGAGGGAGGCAGGGACAATGCTTATAGGGACATCACTGTGAGTAGTATGGCCTCACCTCGTTATCACCATTTATGTGATATGGTTATCAGTCACCTAAAACTTGAGTTGCTTATCACCTAAAAGTGGAGTATGAATGAGCCTTTAGAAGGACAAGTCGAAATTTAGTATATCTTATAGTTTCAAATGTACAGAATATTATTTAGATATAGCATTGTTTAGACAGATGCTAGACTCATTCTTTACCATGCCACCAAGCTGCAAATCGCTGAGCGCTCTGATTTAATGGTTCCAAATACCCCTTGGGCTTTAAAATTAACACACGTTTTTCACAGCGGCATATTTCTCAAAACTGCATACACAAAACTGAAAACCTCACACAAAATGCTAAACCCTGACACTCCTTTTCCATGACTCTTTGCCAGATCTTAACTGTTCCCAAAATGGAACTCGTGTTTTAATTTGGTACACACAGCCATATTTTCAAATGACACACACCATACCATTCATTGAGTACACACAATTAAACATTTGCTGTACACTACCAAGCATTTACAGCACAATGAAGTGCAAAATTGAAAACACAATCATAGAAATGGAACACACATGAATGACAATGACTCTGGAGAATGAGCCATTTCTCCTTTTGTAAAATGACCTCCATGTAGGCCTACTTTTTCATAGTCAAACATAAAACAGCACACAAATATGCATCCAACAAAACATTTTATTTATTTATTTTCTAAATAAAGTGGTCTCTGACTTTCCTTCATTACACTCTGATGTCAATTACACATTATGTTTAGAGATTTGACTATTTGTGTGTTGTAGGTTGATGCTTTGAGATTTGATGTGATAAGTGTGTGCAACAACTGAACATTGTGTGTAGTGTTTGGACAACAAGGTAATGTGTAATTGACATCAGAGTGTAAAGAAGGAAAGTCAGAGACTAATGCACATAATGGAGTGTGATGTAGTGCAAAGTGATTAGGTGCATGAAGTTTGTGCAAATTGTGCCAACTAAATGCATTTGAAATTAAATAAAAAGCTTACTTTTCAGGATTCCAATTCAAAAATAGAAAAAGAAATATTCAGGATTTAATTTCAAATATAGCAAATATAGCTGATCTGCAAGCTCAAAACGCACCGCAGTGCGGCTTGTAGATCTCCTATTTTTGTTTTACGAGGGTAATATGCAATGTGGCCCTCTGGAGTGAGTGTGGAAATATAGTGACCCTCTCCATCGTCAAAGTGGCCCACCCTTGACATAGACACCCGACAAAGCCAGAAGGACTACGGTGGTTCGACCCACAACCTCTGTGATGGTGGGAAGGCACTCTCTCTGACTGTACCATGTGCCACCCGCGAGCGCCCTCCCTTATGTGATTATTTACCTTGTTTATTGAGTGAGAATTCGTGCTTACTCTGCGTACTCTGATCTTGCATTTGTAAGTCGCTCTGGATAAGAGCGTCTGCTAAATACCTAAATTGTGATAGACTATTTAGGG